>NW_012106108.1:227950-228620 GCF_000951045.1 Mandrillus leucophaeus | reverse complement strand
TCTCTCTCCCTCTCTCTTTCCTTCTGGGGATATTATAATGTCAGCATAGCAGCTTTTAATTCTGTTACTATGGTACTTCTCAAATAGACCTGTGGCAGCTGCCCCGGAGAAGTTGAAACCACGTGCCACATCTCGGTCTTTCTCCTGTATTGGTTTTGTGATCTGATCAAGGACATCGATTCCTCTAGTCCCGCTAGGTGGTATATAATAGGTTTTTACTATTTGATACTTCCTGTTCTTATCTTCATTTATCTTCTTTCAAATACTGTCAACTATGCCTGCCTTGGCAGGTACATGATTTCCACAAGGATTTCCTAACAGGCCTTTTTAATTTTGTTCTAAACATGCCCTTCTTTCGCCATCCAAATTTGCTAATTTTTTACACACTATGATGGATCAGCATGTAAATGTTTAATACCATAAATATTATTTCTGATCCTCTTCCCAATTTCACTGAGTTACTGGCTATCTCTTGCCATTATTCGCAGCATATTGCAGTGGATCTCAGAATATTATCCTCTGACCACCAGCATCAGTATCACCTGGGAATTTGAAATGCACATTCTCAGGCCCCACCAAGGCCTCATGATTCAGAAACTCTGGAGCTGCATTAGAAACTGCCAGTGGTACCTGGTGATCTATGTTGGTTTTTGTTTGTTTTTAAAGAGAC
>NW_012106108.1:199487-222425 GCF_000951045.1 Mandrillus leucophaeus | reverse complement strand
GGCATGGTGGCAGGCACCTGTAATCCCAGCTACTTGGGAGGCTGAGACAGGAGAATTGCTTGAACCCAGGAGGTGGAGGTTGCAGTGAGCTGAGATCGTGCCACTGCACTCCAGCCTGGGTGACAGCAAGATTCTGTCTCAAAAAAAAAAAGAGTATCACATTATTTTATGCTATGAAATTTAACTGAGGTGATTTGTGTGGAGATTACATTGTTATATTGGGGAGTATGACAGTGCTTTCTTCAAGAGGTAAATATAATATTAATGTCTTAGACTTTGTCTATTGAATTACTGTTTGTGTTGCAAATATTGTGAACTAAAAGAACTAAAAGTCGTTACTTGTCTCCATGAAATAAAAACAAACATTCAGTTGATATTAAATGACCAAATGTTACAGAAACAAGTAAACTGTTGGACTGAGTTCCTTAAAGAGTATGCATTTGTTCCTTAAAGAGTTCTGCCTTTTGTATCTGCCATTTACTTGGCAGATAGTAAAAGATGCTTCTAGAGCTAGATTGAATATGTACTTACTGAATTTTAATGTATTGCAAATGCTTGCAAAGCTCACCCACAAATGTTACGGCATTTACAAAAAGTGGCTTTCTCTCACTTTTTACTAAAGTTTAATGATTTCAGATTTATTGTTCTATTGGAGCTTAACATGGGCTACTTTGTCTGCCTCAACTATATTCATAGTTGTCTCTGTAGTATTTTCTTCCCTTTGTTGCATTTTTTACAACCTTATTAAGATGTAATTTACATATAAAATTCATTTGTTTTTAAGTATATAAATCAGTGGCTTTAGGAAATTTGCCAAGCTGTGCAGCTATCACCATAATCTAATCTTAGAACATTTTCATCACTCCAGTAAGATCACACATACTCATTCCCAGTGAAGCCCTCTACTCACCTCTAGCACCAAGCAACAACGAATCCACTTTCTGTCTCTATAGTTTTTGAACCATTATTATAAGTGGGATCATATAATATATGGTCTTTTGTGTCCAACTTCTTTCAGTTAACACAGTATTTTTGAGGTTCTGCATTTCTTTAACTTGTAGCTTTTAAAATTGAGACTATTCTGAAATAAACAGGGTTAGCTTAAAATTTATTGAAAGTTTTACATGTTCTTTAAAAAAAGAACATAGAATGCAAGATGGATTGTTTAACTTTACCAGTCCCTACTTAATGGCAGACAGTTTCTCACTCATTTTAGCACATAAGTAAATGTGCTAGTAAATGCACATTTTGTTTGAACCACCATTTTTCAAACACTCAAACATCCTTTCTCAGGATGTTTTTCATACACCTGTTAGGGCCAACTGTGGCAGATCTGGTCAAATGAACTTGTTAGCCTGATGCCTGTAGCAGGGAGGGACAGCTTTTCAGGGCTTCTTTTCTTGAAACCTAAATGAAGTGTGAATACAAATTCCAGCAGCTAGTATCCTGCAGTGGGACTGAAGTCCGTGTGATCTCCATGAAGCTAGCTGTTTATATAACAGTTAGCGTCCATTTACTGAATATTAGATTTGGAGCACCTGCTTGGCACAAGCCATTTCGCAAGGCTGCTTGGAATGGATGAGCACACATAGGCCAGCTGACCCTGGTGGATGTTAAAATCTCACAGGAAATAGAAGTCAAAGAAATACAAAGCCATCTGTGTTGTAAGAAATACGAACACAGAACCTACTTCCAAGAGTAAGAGGGAACTTCTGGACTGATCAGAGAAGGTTCCATGGAGAGCCTGGCATTTGAACTAGAGCCAAAAGTGTGGGTGGGTAGTGTGTCTACCAATGGATTTTGCTGTAGAGTCGTCAGGAGTAGCAAAACAAATATGGCGCCCTGGAAAGGCATATTCGAGAGATAGGATTGGTCCAGTTTAAGCTGGAGCAGATGTCTTTTAGGTTGGGACCAAAATATAGAGACCTTCAGTGCCAGGCTGGCAAGGATGGGCATTAACTGCAGGTGATTAATTAACAAATAAATATTAATTCAGAACCTACTGTGCACTGCAGGTTTTTCCAGTAGACAATAAAGAGATTTTGTTTCACTGTTACTACTGTTGAGGTAACAGGTGAACAAGGAGTGACATCAGTTATGCAGTACAGTGAGAGGATGCCACATCAACTTAGGCCCATGTTCTAGAACAAGACAATTCTCTTGAGGTAAAGTGGTCTCATTATCGTCTGCATTAGTCCAGTTCTTTTTTCTTGAGTTTTACAGGTAGCATTATTTGATATTAAGTCGAAGCATAGAGGGACGTAGATGTTGTGTTATTTCCTGTAGAAAGACAAAGGCAGTTAAAAGAATTTCATAAACAAAACACTCCAGGCTAAAGGCAAAAAAGAAATGACCCTTAAAAAATAACAAGTTAATAATGTTGGCGAGAAGAGCAATAAAAGCAACCTTCTGAAAGCAAGATACCTGGTCATTGAGAGGTACCAACTGTTAATGCCCCAGAAATAGAATCTTTAATGCAAGTCCATTCATTCCACCTCAAACTCCTGAACGAAAGCTCTAATTGAGGCAAGTCTTCCTGGGAAAGTTGGCCTAACGGAAACATGTTATGGTCTGTTGTGCCCATGTGAGATAGTTTTTTGTACTTGTAGCTAATTCCAATAAAGAAGTAGATGTTTTTAGAGGGTAACATTAAAGGAATCAGCTGCAAAGAGTCCTTTTCCTCCTCCTCATTGTTACAAAAGGTGATTTGTGGTTCTTCCCTAATTGAGAGCAATGGCGATGCCATAGGTGATGACTCATTTCTTAAAACTCTAATTATAAGTAGCTTGCTTCTGTGTTCAACATAAAAATGAGAAGTGACTTGCAAATATGAGATAGTGCAGGGAGGCTTACCATCTTGTTTTCAGTGTCAGTGTTTCAGTACCCAGAAGAAAATGTGATTTACAGCCATCCTTTCTAAGAAAATTGTTTCATCATTACCAACATATTGCTGCTGATACCAGTCCTTCATGTGCTTCATAAAAAACTCAATAGTTTCAAAACCATTACAATGTGAAAGAAATGGAGGGAAGAAAAAGAAGACATTTTCAGCATAGTCATAAACTTCTCTGCCATTTTGTGTTAGAATCGATGATACCCAAATGAGAAGATGTCTGTTCTCTGTTACTGATTCCAGTAGAATAAAAGTATTGTCTAAAAGTCAGCACATCCGCTGCACTCCAGCCTAGGCAACAGAGTGGGAGCCTGTCTCAAAAAAATAAAAATAAAATAAAAGTGAGCACACGATTGCAAGATCTATCCAGTTCGGGGGGTTCATTGTCATCTTTGGTTGTTAAAAAAAAAAAAACTTGGATAATGTTGGTTATTGGTCTAATGGAATAAGCCATTAGCGATTTGAGTAAAACAGTGGTATATTTAGACACTTGCTCCTAATTTTCTGTTCTTTGAGAAGGATTGTACTTCAGAAACCCAAGTTACCAGGGTAGTCTTGATTGAGGCATAAATTCTAAACTCTGATTGAATATGGGTATTGTAATAAATGGCACAGTCTTTTATTTAATCTAGCCAATTGTGCCTGTCCAGAGGAACTGGTCATTTTTTCCTTATGTTCACTTATTCAGCAAATATTCGTTGTACCCCTGCTGATGGCTAGGCTCTTTGCTAGTGTGAAAGGCATCACGGGGGCAGAGCAGATAGCATTTTACCTCCCGGGAGACGAGCAGATTTTGGAACCCTTTGTTGCAGATATAGATTTTCAGACTCACCATTCCTCTTGCCCTTTCTTTTTTATCTTTTTTTTTCTTTTTTTTTTTGACACGGCGTCTTGCTATGTTGCCTAGGCTGGATTCAAACTCCTGGGTTCAAGCGTCGGCCTCCCGAGTAGCCGAGAGAACAGGCCCCCTGTGCTTCAAAGCAGTGATTCTGTCTTTAAACCTTGTAACTATGCTGTGTGGTGGAAATTTTACTTTCCCATTTAAAGCCAAGATCTCTAAGGCCAAGAAAGAAATTTTTTTTAATTGCCCCAGGCTGGGCGCGGGTGGCTCACGCCTGTAATCCCAGCACTTTGGGAGGCAGAAGTGGGTGGATCACAAGGTCAGGAGATCAAGACCATCCTGGCTAACACGGTGAAACCCCATCTGTACTAAAAATACAAAAAATTAGCCAGGCATTTTGACATGCGCCTGTAATCCTAGCTACTCGGCAGGCTGAGGCGGGAGAATCGCTTGAACCTGGGAGGCAGGGGTTGCAGTGAGCCGAGATCATGCCACTGCACTCCAGCCTGGGTGACAGAGCAAGACTCTGTCTCAAGAAAAGGAAAAAATAAAGTAAGTTGCCCTGGGTCACGTAACTGGTTAAGTGATGAAATCAGAATTTGGACCCGGATAGGCCAGGATATTTCTGCTACACTCATGTCAAAATTATACTTTTTATTTTCTTTATAAATACACACAAATTCATTTCAACCTGTGTTCCCTTGTAGATGCATATTCCCTTGATATAGGCATATATTCATCTATTATTTTACACTGTGCATTTCTGAACTTTTAGAATTTTTACTTAAATTGAAGTGATTAGGCTGGTGCTGTGGCTCACGCCTATAATCCCAGCACTTTGGAAGGCTGAGGTGGGCAGATCACCTGAGGTCAGGAGTTAGAGACCAGCTTGGCCAACATGGTGAAACCCCATCTCCACTAAAACTATAAAAAAATTAGCTAGGCCTGGTGGCGCATGCCTGTAATCCCAGCTATTCAGGAGGCCAAGGCAGGAGAATCATTTGGACCCGGTACGCGGAGATTGCAGTGAGCTGAGATCACGCCACTGCACTCCAGCCTGGCGAGAAGAGCGAGACTCTGTCTCAAAAAAAAAAAAGTGATCGGGGCCCACAAATAAGAGTAATGATCAAAGGTCAGCAAATTGGGGCCAAAAATAGCCTGATTCCTGTTTTCTACACAAAAATTGTATTAGGACACAGTCAATCCCATTTATTTACGTATTGTCTATGGATGTTTTCATGCTTTGGAAGTAGAGTTGAGGGTTGCAAAAGAGATTGTGTTGCCTGCAGAACTGAAAATATGTACTATCTGTCCTTTTCAGTAAGCATTTGCTAACCCCTGATTCTCACCATAAGATGGTGACTGCGAAGTTCTATTTCACATACTGCCGTATCAAATTAATTTTTTTGAGGTAGGTTTTTGTTTGTTTGTTTGTTTTTGGTTTTTGTTTTGTTTTGTTTTTGGTTAGAGACAGACTATAGTGTTTGAGAGAATTTTTATGACCTTGGGCGAGTTAAGTAACCTGTTTTTTATGTGTGTAGTATAGATGGTAATGTTATCTTGCATGTTTCTTGTGAGAATGACTTTAGGTAACCTATGTTAAACACTTACCATCGTGCCCAGTAAGTGTTCAGTTTCATTTACAGCTCAAGCTGTCCAGATTCAAATCTTTGCCCTACAAGCTACTAACTGTGTAAATTTGTATAAATCAAATAACCTTGAATCCTCATTGCTTCTCTTTGTAAAATAGGGATTAATAAGACCTATCCAATATTTAACTATTTTGTGAGGACTAAATTAATTAATTTATAGGAAACACTTTGCACAGTTCCTGGTATACAGTAACTGCTCATTTAACCTCAGTTGCTCTCTTAGTTATTGTTATAATCATCATTCCGATCCTCCATTGCATTTGAAACATTAGCAAACTAATGTTTACTATTAATCAGGAAAGTTAAACGTAAACCAACAGATTGACTTTTAATTATAAAAGGCATAAATGCGACCTATCCATATCTACTGGTATAATAAAACTGATATTTATAGAGAACATTATGTTATGATTAACAGAAACAATTTCTTGCTTAAAATGGGTTTTTTTTGTGAATATGTACTGTATATTGAAATATCTGCAGTTAAATTTTAAGTCCAGCTGAAAATTGAATGAGATAGTATTAGATGCCACCACATTTCAAGGTAGAGTTTTATTGCTTGCAGGTGTTTTAAACCTTGTGGGAGTTCTTCTATTAAGTGGACAGATAGAGACACTGATACAGATAACTCTTTAAGACCATCTCATGTGATGATAAAAGCTAAAAGGTTTGATCTCAATATTCTTGTATTGGGCTAAGTGATTGACCTTGGCAGAATTAAATTATTTTTCTTCTCCTTCTGGTGACCATTAATCTGGGAGAAGTATCGTTTAAGTTACTGCTATACATTTCGACAATATCCACAAGGCACTTCTAGGTACCAGACATGGCATTGGTTGCTGGGGGCACAGAGATGGGAACAAAGTGGCTTGCTCAGGTTGCTTCTAGCCATATCTGCATAGGGATGAGTCTCTCAGGCCTGCCTAGGATGGAATTTTGGCAGCATGGAGAAGAGAAAGTGCTCAGTCTGGAACAAAAGTTTTCACCTACTACATTGCAGAGAAGTTGGCATATCAGTAATTATAAAGGAAGAATAGGGATTTACTGGGTGATAGAGCACCAAATAGAATGAATGCAATACATACTTGAAGTAAATCATAGTGACTTGTATTGATCTCAAGGGGAGAAGAAACAAAGCTTAGCTTACTTCTCACGCCTCTGTTGTTACCTGTTTGTAATGGACATGACACTTACAAGGTATCCTATAATTCACTAATGGGATTTTTACTTATGATTCACATTTAACTCTCCACAAAGTTCCGGGTAAACTGTGAGTTTGACTTGCTGTGAACCCAAACATGAACTCACATACTTCAGTTGGAGGCCTCAGTAGCAGCATGCTGTACAAAAATGAAATTAAAGTTCCAGGGAGTACTTGGGAGCAGGGCAAAAGGGTAATGGCTCCTCCTTTTACAGCAAGCATCAGGCCTTTACCTTTGTGTTTTGAAGATGGAGAGGATGCACTTCTACTCCTGGCCCAGGCTGTAGCATGCTTGCTAATGATGTCAAGAGAACCAGTGTCAGCACTGACCATAAATGTGACAGGTAACAGCCTGTTATTTTGTGCCCCATGTCATGGCCGCCATTGGTTCCGAGGTGTTTGATACACACTTTGATAGAGGCAGAGTGAAGCAGGACGTTGACAAGCATCTTTCCATGTAGTTTAATGGTCTCAATCTAGAAAGCCCACTCAGTTGCTTAAAGTGTGATGAGACTAGGGAATAGAGCCATATAGAAGTGTGTGTGAGAGAGAATTCAGTGGTTTAGTATATTCACAAAGATACGCATTTGACACCAGCCTGGGCAACTTAGTGAGAACCTGGCTTTACCAATTAAAAAAAAAAAATAGAATAACAGAAGTAATCAATAGAAGGTATTTTAATACAATTATATCTAGATTTATTAAAAATAAAATTGTAGTCCAATTTAATTAAAGGCCAGAAACTAGATTTTTAAAGAATAATAGTCTTTCTTATGTTTTTCCCCAATCGGTTGCTTAAAAAAAAAAAAATGTGCGGATGCCTCAGGCACAACAACTGTACTCAACTCAAGAATTTGCAATTAAGAGAAAAAAAAACCGAACCTAAAAGAAGAAATCCAGCAACTCAGAGGTTCAGGTTCATTTAAACGTGCATACATTTTCACGGGCACACTTTTTTTGTTTTGTTTTGTTTTGTTTTGGAGATGGAGTTTTTACTTGTCGCCCAGGCTGGGGTACAATGGCACGATCTTGGCTCACTGCAGCTTCTGCCTCCCAGGTTCAAGCGAGTCTCCTGTCTTAGCCTGCTGAGTAGCTGGGATTACAGGCGCACACCACCATGCCTGGCTAACTTTTGTATTTTCAGTAGAGACAGGTTTTCACCATGTTGGCCAGGCTGGTCCTGAACTCCTGACCTCAGGTGATCCACCCGCCTTGGCCTCCTAAAGTGCTGGCATTACAGACGTGAGCCACTGCACCCAGCTGGGTACACCTTTTGTTCAGTTTTGTTTTGTTTTGTTATTGACATGGAGTCTCACTCAGTCACCAAGGCTGGGGTGCAGTGGCATGATCTTGGCTCACTGCAACCTCCGTCTCCCAGGTTCAAGCAGTTCTCAATTCTCCTGCCTCAGCCTCGCAAGTAGCTGGGACTACAGGTGCTTGCGACCACACCTGGCTAATTTTTGTATTTTTGGTAGAGATGGGTTTCACCATGTTGGCCAGACTGGTGTGGAACTCCTGACCTCAGGTGATTCACCCGCCTCGGCTTCCCAAAGTGCTTGGGTTACAGGCGTGAGCCACCACACCCAATCGGGCACAGGTTTTTAGCTAAGCCATACGTCTGATTAAGTAGAGTCAGATTCCTTGAGCAGGTAACAAAGCTGTGGATTTGAATGGAAGTCTTTAGTTCCCTTGTAGAAAAATCAGTTTCCAAAAGCAGAGTGGATTACAGCCTAACCATCTGCTGCTCTTAGCCTTGAACCATTTTGCCCTCCTGAAAATTCATCTTTGGTTTCCAACTACCTCTTCCAATATGCCTGACTTTTTGTGATTCTGTTAGTAGAAGAGTAAAAAGTAAAGGGGAGGCAAGAATGAATGAATCTCATATAAAAATGATGCTCAAAGGAACCCCTTAGTTTTCCAGACAGCAGCCCAAATTATAAACATCAAGAGACTTTTACAGTGTAAAAAAAATGTTTAAAGGCCAGGCCTGGTATCTCACACCTATTATCCCAGCACTTTGGGAAGCTGAGGCAGGATGATCGCTTGAGCCCAGGGGTTTGTGAGCAGCCTGGGCACCATAGGGAGACCAAAAAAAAAAAAAAAAAATTGTTGTGCTGGCTGTGGTGTCACAGACTTATGGTCCCAGCTACTCAGGAGGCTGAGGTGGGAGGATCGCAGGAGCCCAGGTGAGGTAAATCCTGCCGTGAGCTGTGACCACACCACCACACTCCAGCTTGGGTGACAATGAGACCCTGTCAAAAAAAAAAAAAAAAAGGTTAAGGCAGAAGAAACGTTAAAGTGGTAAGACTATTCAGGTGTTTTAACTGTGAGGGTAGGATTGCCTCTTTCTTAAATTTATATATGTTCTTACTGGGTATAATTTCTAGACAGAATATGCATGTATCACAGAATATGGATGGCAATTTTATATTGCTTGCACGTGACTTTAGGTTCTTGATGTTTCATGATAGGAGCAAAGAAAGGTCTTGCTTGCCAATTCCTATGATTGCATCTGTTCTGGAAATTTACTAGCATTTGTTACCCAGGATTTCTGAAGTGCTAGTGACTGCTGCCCAGTAGTATTGATGGGCAAAATTACTAAAACGCATCACGAATCCTTCTGGTGTTTGCTTGGGCTATGGCAGGGTTTCCGGACCTCAGTACCATTGATATTTTGGGCCAGATAATTGTTGCGGATGATTGTTCTGTGCATTGTAGGATGTTTAGCTGCATCACTAGCCTCTACTCAATGCCAGTAGCACCCCCAAGTTGTGACAATCAAAAATGTCCCCTGGGAGGGAGTAGGGGATAGACTCTCTCTGGTTGCAAAACACTGGGCTATGGTGTTGAGATCTGCAGTGATAAGCAGCTTTAAATATGTGAACAGAAGGTCGGGCGTGGTGGCTCACGCCTGTAACCCCAACACTTTGGGAGGCTGAGGTAGGCGGATCACTTGAGGTCAGGAGTTTGAGACCAACCTGGCCAACACGGTGAAACCCCGTCTCTACTAAAAATATAAAAATTAGCTGGGCATGATGGTGGGTGCCTATAATCCCAGCTACTCGGGAGGCTGAGGCAAGAAAAATCACTTGAACCTGGGAGGTGGAGGTTGCGGTGAGCCGAGATCATGCCACTACACTCCCTGGGCAGACAGAGTGAGATGCCGTCTCAAAAATAAATAAATAAAGATAAAAAAGTGAACGGAGAAATACCCGTGCAATACTATGTCTCATCTCCCCCTCCCTCCTCACAGACGGAGTCTCGCTCTGTGGCCCAGGCTGGAGTGCAGCCCACTGCAATCTCCGCCTCCAGGGTTCAAACGATTCTCCTGCCTCTGTCCCCCGAGTAGCTGGGATTATAGGCGTGTCTCACAGAGACCAGCTAAGTTTTGTGTGTTTTTGTTGTTGTTTTGTGGTTTTTTTTCTTTGATATGGAGTCTCACTCTGTCACCCAGACTGGAGTGCAATGACACAGTCTTGGCTCACAGCAACCTCTGCTGCCCAGGTTCAAGCGATTCTCCTGCCTCAGCCTCTGGAGTAGCTGGGATTACAGGCACCTGCCAACTGCACCTGGCTAATTTTTTTTTTAATGGTTTTAGTAGAGACAGGGTTTCACCATGTTGGCCAGGCTGATCTTGAACTCCTGACCTCAAGCGATCCGTCCATCTCAGCCTCCCAAAGTGCTGGGATTACAGGCATGAGCCACCAAGCCTGGCTGGTCTCATTTTAATGTCAGCTCTAACTTCTATATCACTGCTTTGCACGTTGTAGATAACCAGTGAACATTTTTTATTGTACAAGAACAAGTAAAATAAACAAAAATATGCCAAAGCAAATATGATAAATACACATTTAGTAAGGTAAAAACAAGTATTTGATAAAATGTGTCATGTAGTCTAGTAGCTTTATTTAGACACAGAAAAACAACATAAAATGTTGACTTGAAACATTGCGTATGCTTATTTACCATGTAGACAATGAGATAGGGAGGTAAACCACCTTCCTAGTTTTTTTTTTTCTTTTTTTTTGGTTCAAAAGGAATTCACTCTCCCCTGGTCCACTGTTACAAAATAGCAAATGGTGATTGGCATCTGTGCTGTAACCAGAGACACTGCTGTTCCCAGCTGGAGTCTGGGTTCTTTGCCTGCTAGGGATTGTGACAAGAAGCCAGTTAACATGGAGAGGTGGACATGCTCAGTCTTCCCCAGAGAAGGTCATAAAACAGCAGGACCATCCTTCTAACACATGACCTACATCTAGTGGCCTTCTTTCTTTCTTTTTTTTTCCCCTTTGGTTTTGGTTTTTTTTTGTTTGTTTGTTTTTTATTTTTCTGGTTTTTTGAGACAGAGTCTCGCTCTGTCGCCCAGGCTGGAGCGCAGTGGTGCTATCTCGGCTCACTGCAAGCTCCACCTCCCGGGTTCACGCCATTCTCCTGCCTCAGCCTCCCGAGTAGCTGGGACTACAGGCGCCTGCCACCACGCATGGCTAATTTTTTGTATTTTTGTTAGAGACAGGATTTCACCGTGTTAGCCAGGATGGTCTCAGTCTTCTGACCTCGTGAGCCACCACTCCTAGCCTCTTTTTTTTTTTTTTTTTTAAACCGGAACAGAAATACCATCTATTTCTTTCTTTACAGAGAAGTGGTATAAGGAAGTATGTTCTGGCCGGGCACGGTGGCTCATGCTGTAATCCCAGCACTTTGGGAGGCCGAGGCGGGTGGATCACCTGAGGTCAGGAGTTCAAGACCAGCCTGGCCAACCTGGCGTGGTGGCACACACCTGTAGTCCCAGCTACTTGGGAGGCTGAAGCAGGAGAATCGCTTGAACCCCGGAGGTGGAGGTTGTAGTGAGGCGAGTTCACTCCATTGCTCTCCAGCCTGGGTGACAGAACGAGACTCGTCTCAAAAAAAAAAAAAGAAGTATATTCTAAGCCCTTGAATTGATCTTGGCTTTCTTCATTATTTTTACAAGTAAAAATAAAAAATTTGATATTTCTTATGTTCTGAGATATTATAGGAATGATGCTACTTGGATTCAGCTTTCTGAGAAGTCTGGTATTTTCATAGTCTTAATATGAGTAAGAGAATTATGATCTTGGTACTGGATCTAAGGCAGAGGTATTGAAGCTGTTTTAATATTGCTTGAGATAGGACAGAACTTCAGAGTAAAATAAATTTGTATAGACAATCTGTTCAATCTGTTCGAATTAAGTTGTTGAGATGTATATTTGAATCTTAAGACTACTAATTTATGTTGTATCTGTCTTTTACCAAATATATGTGTACTTCTTTTAATAAGCCAAAACATATGCAACTTTTACTAATTCTTCCCCAGTGGTTCTTTTGGAAAATGATTAAATCTTGTGTCTCACATTTTGACACATCTATTGCATTTAAAAGATAAGGTCGATCATGCTGCTTCTCAAACTGAGATATCCATTTGAGTTACCCAAGGCCCTTGGGAAACAATCGTTGTGAGTCTGCATGGGGGCCTGAGTCCCAGGTGGTGTTGACTCTGCTGGTGCACAGATCTATTTTGAGTAGTAGACTCTAGTAGTGTCTCCTGCCTTCCATATGGTGCGATTTGCGGCATTGAGACAGGAAATAAGAAACTGAAAAGGAAAACCATTCTTACCTTTGGTGTTATTGTTCTTGGTATATTACAGATACCAACAAGTGTGAGTGAATCCTGAGACATCTACCTACTGAGCTTTTCTTTCCTCAAATTCACAACTCAAGACCAAGGAGATTGAAAAACTCTTACAGTTTCCCTGCATGTTTTCACTTGTACCCCTATTTCCTGTCATTAACATGGTAGTGTAGTCAACTGCTGCTATCCTATAAAAGCTAATTATTACAGTATAGAGGAATTTTGTAAGCCATAGCCATTAGTAGCTTGAAATACCAATGGTGGGAGTATTTATACCATGGCAATTGGCATACACTATAACTCAAGAGTGTTCTATTTGTTTTTCTAGACAGTGCCAGTTTCCCAGCATACTCCTGTCTCTTATTCAGCAAGAAAAAGAACTTCCCCCTTTTTTTCCAATACAGGACATGATATCCTGAGTTTTGAGCTTCTTGTTAGTAGTGTGTTGCACACTAACCACAGAGCTCAGCGAAGAGCAAGTTTATTCCCATAACAAACAGGAAACAAAGATTGAGGAAAAACCATAGTGGTACCCTTTTGTGAATGTTCCTTAACACTGTCACAGGAGTCCTGATTAGTCTAAATACTTTACAAGTAAATCTCCCTCCTTCAGGTGGCACTTTATAAACAATCTTTCATCATGGAGAGATGAGAATTGGGTCAGGTATAATTAGAATGACAGATGTATTGGCTAGCCTTAGAGAATTAACGCAATTCAGTAAAAAGGCTAGCCAACTGCGGATATCTTCTAGAGACTTCCGTGACAAATTAACACCCATCATCTTGTACTGAAGCAGTGCTTTCATTAACATGCACAGCTGTTTGCATCATCTTTGTTTGTATTTCAATCCATATTTGGAGCTTAAGTGAGATTTGTCATAAGACTTCAGTTCAAGCTTGCTTGCCTAATTTCACATGCTTCTATTTAGTAAAATATGATTACTAGGTCATAAATATTTGATAATTTATTGCCTTATTAGAGTAATTTTCTAAACATGTTTTTTGATGACTGCTTGCTACTATGTACAAGAACACGATAAATGTTCTTTTCTATTGAAAGTACATGGTTCCAGAATTGGGAAAAACATGTTCTTAAAAAATAACCAGTTTTCTAGTGTGTTGACTTTTAAAAATTTTTCAATAGAATCAAATGCAAATATTGTCTACTTATTTTTCAACAAAATACACGTTTGATTTTAATAACAGGCTCATTAAATGTCACCATATAGTAATACTTAGAATTGCAGCAGTAACTTAGGCTAAAAAAGTAAAGTTGTTAGAAACTACATTGAGCTCAGCCTTTTCATTGTTAATGGATTAAGTGATTAGACAGACATATGTGTTAATTATATAAGCATTTATATAAATATGTAAATTGTATATTGTATATAATATATAAATTTATAAATTATAAAGTTTATTTGAAATATTGAAGTTCTGTATACCTAGTGGATTTTAATACTTATGTCCTTGTTTTCATTTTATTCCACTGTTACATTAAGGAAGTAACTTATTACATAAATAAATTATATTTGCCTTACATTTGCCCTTTTTACTCTACTTAAAATTGGACAAAAAGAGTTCAAGATATAAAATTTCTCTCAGAAAGGAGAAATATTTTTATTATGCGAAGTTTAAGTAGATATTCTTGTAGAATATGGAGAAAATAATGCTATAAAATGTTGCCTTTTTAAAAAACTTCAGAAAATATAGTTCTCTCTGAGAACTCTAATTAGAGTTCTATAGAATAACTCTAATTTGATTGTGGCTGCTTTCCCAAAATTTGTAAATTTAAAATGTATACATTACATGTAATATAGTTTTATTTCACATACATTCCAGTAGGCTGAGAATACTTGAAATTCAATGATTAAAAACGAAATAATAATAACCAGCTTTACTTTATTCTAAAATATATCTTTACTGGTTTATTAAAAACAACTTATTTAGGCCGGGAGCGGTGACTGACACCTGTAATTCCAGAACTTTGGGAGGCTGAGGCAGGTGGATCACCTGAGGGTCAGGAGTTCAAGCCCAGTGTGACCAACATGGAGACACCCCATCTCTACTAAAAATACAAAATTAGCCAGGTGTGGTGGCGCATGCCTGTAATCCCAGCTACTCGGGAGGCTGAGGCAGGAGAATCGTTTGAACCTGAGGGCCGGAGGTTGCAGTGAGCCGAGATCGCGCCATTGCACTCCAGCCTGGGCAACAAGTGCGAAACTCTGTCTCAAAAAAAAAAAAAACAAATTATTTGCTAATGTGTTAACTTTGCTTCGTAGGAAGGCATTGTAATTATCGTACATTTGAAAAGTGGAGATTTTCTCCCCATACTAGTTGCCAGTTTCACAACTGTGTTCATTCTAAATTTCTTAAAACATGTAAAATTAGCTTTCTAACCTTGGTTGTCCACAATTTCAGTCCAATTTGAAATACCTATTCAGAACTAATTTTTTGTGATTGAGCATTATTTTTTAAACAGTGAATTTCATAATCATTTTATATAATCCAGGGAGCTCTGGCTTAGTTCTGTGTTATTTTGTATTATATTGATTTTTAGAAAATGGAATATAGTGTTGACACCAGCACAAATCTCAGCAAGGGCCTACCTTACAAAGATAAAATGCATAGAGTTTGATTAGGAGCAGATAACTTTACTTTGTGTTTCATATACACCAGCATTTCAGTGTATTAAATGCCATTTTGTCTTGAAGAATGAGTAGAGTTTTTATAAAAGAAGGCATAATGCTTCCTTGCCAGTAGAATTCAGCTAAGTGAATATCAGAAAAGCTATTTGTGATCTTGAAAGTTTAAGAAATTCAACATGAGTAAAGGATTGTGGTTCGTTAGATATCCATATAAGTCTTTGCCTGTGTTTCTATCTAACATTTCTCTTTAAGAAATATTCTTGCTTTTATTTTTCTGAACAAATTTTCTCCATTATTATCTGATATTTACTTTGAACAGAAAGGTAGATTGGAAATCAAAAAATAAGTTTGATTTCAAAAATGATTTCAAAATGTTAGTTTTCTTAGTATTTTACATTTTGAGAAGAGAATAAAGATAAGGCAGATGAAGAGGTTTTTGTTTTTCCTCAAATTTGTTTTTCTTTTCAACTTTATTTTTAATTGGCATAATAATTATATATGGTATACATTTTGAAGATACGGTTTTAATTTTCACAGGAATCCTATTTGGGTTTAGTTACATAAGGTCTAATTTTGCATCCTCTACATTTAGTGACTGATGTATATGTTTCTACTGAGTGATAATAGTAATTAATGTGAAACAGGTTTTTTACTGATGTTTTTAGAAGTTTCTGTAGATTAGGAAGGAAGAAATTATGCTCTTGAGAAAAATAGAAAATGTAAACATAAGCATTTGAACTCTCTCGAGATATTTTTATCTTCTGTGAAACTAGATGCGGCTTATTGAAGATGTGTTTCAGGTCTCAGTGCTCTAAAACTCTTCTAGTTGGTGAGCATCTTGATTGGTTAGATCTCTCATTAATACCCCATTGCTAGAGAGGGATGTAAAGGAAATTTTCTCAACCTGATTATTTCCAAATCCTTCAATCTGTGAGTCAAGGAAAGAGACAAGGTTAGAATTCTTAGGCAAACTGAAAAATCAATATTCCTACATTATTATTATTTGTGTTTTTCTTTTTTTGAGACTGAGTCTCACTCTGTCGCCCACGGTGGAGTGCAGTGGCGCTATTTTGGCTCACCGCAACCTACACTTCCCAGGTTCGAGTGATTCCAGTGCCTCGGCCTCCCGAGTAGCTGAGATTACATGTGCACGCCACCACGCCCAGCTAATTTTTGTATTTTTAGTAGAGACAGGGTTTCACCATGTTGGACACGTTGGTCTTGAACTCCTGACCTCAGGTGATCCACCCGCCTCGACCTCCCAAAGTGCTAGGATTACAGGCGTGAGCCACCATGCCTGACTTCCTATATTATTTTTTTAATGTGGGCTTTTTAAAATCTTTTCAGTAGCGAAGACTTGACACCAAACCAAATGTCCATCAATGATAGACTGGATTAAGAAAATGTGGCACATATACACCATGGAATACTCTGCAGCCATAAAAAAGGATGAGTTCACGTCCTTTGCAGGGACATGGATGAAGCTGGAAACCATCATTCTCAGCAAACTATCACAAGGACAGAAAACCAGACACCGCATATTCTCACTCGTAGGTGGGAATTGAACAATGAGATCACTTGGACACAGGGTGGGGAACATCACACACCAGGGCCTATCAGGGAGTTGGGGGCTGGGGGAGGGATAGCATTAGGAGAAATACCCAATGTAAATGATGAGTTGATGGACGCAGCAAACAACATGGCGCGTGTATACATATGTAACAAACCTGCACGTTGTGCATGTGTACCCTAGAACTTAAAGTATAATAAAAAAGAAAAAAAATTTAAAAATATTTTCTGTGAGACAATTGTAGATTCACATGCAGTTGTAAGAATTAATACAGGCCGGGAATAGTGGCTCACGCCTGTAATCCCAGCACTTTGGGAGGCCGAGGCAGGCGGATCATGAGATCAGGAGATCGAGATCATCCTGGCTAACACCGTGAAACTCCGTCTCTACTAAAAATTATAAAAAGATTAGCCGGGCATGGTGGCGGTCGCCTATAGTCCCAGCTACTCAGGAGGCTGAGGCAGGAGAATGGCATGAACCCGGGAGGTGGAGCTTGCAGTGAGTGGAGATAGTGCCACTGCCCTGAAGCCTGGGCAACAGAGCGAGACTCCGTCTCAAAAAAAAACCAAAAGAATTAATACAAAGAGACCCTATATAGTCTTCACTCAGTACAGTATCACGTCTATGAAGTTGACGTTAATCCCTTAACACAGCTTTAACCTAAGTCTGTGCTGCTGCTTTTCCATGTTCACTTCTGAGACGCACTGGCCATTTTTTGTGTGCCTATTCATACTTTGTGTAAAAGCATTAGCATCATACTTCCCTGGTGCTGACACTCCCCTCAGTCCCAGCTTCTCCCAGAGTAGGCTAAGATTCTCTTTTCTACCACATGGAAAATTGTTGTGGAATAATAAAGGGTTAGCAAAAAGGTCAGAGAAAACAAGCAGTTGTATTCCCTTTCCCCGTAGTAGAGTGGGAATATAATTATGAGTGATGGAGGATACGTTATCCATTCCTTTCCCAGTCCTCTCTGAAATCAGCTTTACTGCTGTGGGAAGTTGATATTCTCATTATATCCCTGAGGGAAAGTGTTGGGAAGGGGAGGTGATGGAGACTCAGGGTTGCTGACAATTGGGAGAATTATAACGAGAAGCTCTTTTCACCAGGAGAGGGGTTGCATGTTAAGAGAAGGCCTGTCTGCTCCTCCTCCATGTCAGCAGTTGAGAACCAGTCGGACAAGGTAGCTGTCTTTTAGAGATTCAGAAGTAACAAAGGCACACTGTCAGTCCTGTTCTTCCAGCCTCACATACCTCTTCTCCATACGTTATGTATTTGGCATTAAATTAACATACAGTGTTACACCTAATACACCCATTCCTGACCACATTATCTCAGAGAGCCTTTTGTATTTGAGTATTGTGGGATCCTTTGCTATTGCCCGTGATGCCCACTTGGACTCCCCCAAGGCCGTGAAACTCTTGGGGGCCATTCAAAGTCAAGAGCACCAACTACGCCTAACAGGATTGGGAGAACCAAGCAACACTCCCCAAATAGGGATTATCTCACTCTTCTTGGCCTTTATGAAGGGAAGGAGTTAAGACTCTTAAAGCTGGAGACTCCAGCAAGAGTTGTAGGCTCAACGTGTAGCTTATACTATTTACTTAATTAACATGTAAATGGATTTTGAGTTCTGAATGCTTGTTCTAGTTGATTGGGGCTCATTTGGCCTGGTTTCTACGAATTAGCTATAACAAACGGTTTCATAGTTGTTACAGAATGAGGCAGAAGAAAATAAAAATGAATGTGGCATTGTGTTTTACTAATGATATAGGAAGATGTTAATATAATGTCATTTAGGTTCTGGACTGGGGAGATTTTGCCTTTATCATAAGTAAGAAATTGTTGCGAGGTCACTCACAAGGGCGCATATTTATCATGAACCATCTCCTTCGATCATCATTCTTTTATCCCATTACTTGACTTGCACCCACCCAAAACTCTACCACTTGTATGTAATATGTAGACTCATAAAGACAAGGTTTGTGCATCTACAGAGCCATGATGTGCACTGTGAGGCCCGTGACACACATCTATAAGAAGACACATATTTGGTACTCTAAGATGATACTTTTTTTAAATGCCAAAATGTGAGGGTCAGCATAAATTGCCAAGGCACGGTGAATTTTGTTGCCAATGCTCCTGTGACTATGGGGTGAAGGGATTCTGTGCCTCCCTTGGTAGCAGTTGCCACAGTGCTTGCAATCCCAATGCCAATTCCCGGCGCAGTGCAGGCTTAGGAGGCACTGCTGCCTTGAAGTCTTGTTGGAATTAACACTGCCTGAGTAAGAGATTAATAATGTGTTTTGCTGTGTCTTAGAAACATTAAAGAGCATGTGGCATGAATACGTACACATTGGTGTAGGAAATACAGAGAAGGAAAGCAAAGTGTAGATGTTTGTTACAACTGAAGATAAGCTCTGGCAGCAGAGACCACTGCTGGCTGTAGTTGATGGGGGTCCTCACATCTAGGCATGGCTTTGAGCTTCACAGTCCAGAAGCTGCTCTGTCAGTAACTTAGAGGGGATATGGCCCCTAGAACCAGTTCACTTTTAATAAATCAGGGTGCCAGTCCTTTAATTTTGGAAGATAAATAAAATTGCAAAGTAGATGGGATTCTTATGTCAACAAGTTGGCTAGTTTTCATCCTACAAGACTATTGTATACAGAACATCAAAGACATGCTTTGGGAACATGGACTTTGAAAGCAGCGGTACTGAGTGAGATGGCCTTAATGATGGATGATAACGAGGTTGATGCTTTTGTACCCATGTTTCCATCTGAAAACCACATGAAGAGAGCCAGGTCATCTTAGTGCTCTTTGCATGGGGCATTTCTCTTGCAGAGTGTTTGACACCTTCTGGGCTTAGTGCTGACTGTTCCTCCTGTTGACATCATCATGATGGTAGCAACCTCTGGTTTTGCCAGGACTTTATTGCATCTACTGCAAGAGCAACATGTGTAGGGAAGTAAAACAATAGTTAGTCCCCATTTGTATTGACATTGTGGATCCTTGTCTTTGATTGGCTAACTAGAATCAGTCTGTTGAAGGACCAGTTGCAGTGACTCACGCCTGTAATCCCAGCACTTAGGGAGGCTGAAGTGGGCACATCACTTGAGGCCAGGAGTTCAAGACCAGCCTGACCAACCTGGTGAAACCCTGTCTCTACTAAAAATACAAAAAAATTAGCCAGGCTTGGTGGTACAGGGGTAATCCCAGCTGCTTGGGAGGCTGAGGCACAAGAATCACTTGAACTCAGGAGGTGGAGGTTGCAGTCAAGATTGTGCCACTGCACTCCAGCCTGGGCGACAGTGCAAGACCCTGTGTCAAAAAAAGAAAAAAAGAATCAGTCTGTTGACTATCCCTAACTTGGAAGTTCTGGGTGATGCATGGCTTTCATCTTTTAGAAAGGTGGTTTTTCCTCTGTCATGTTAGTAAAACTAAGAAGACATCTGTGTGTGCTAAGGCATCAGCCTAGCAAGGACAGGGCACAAACCCAGAGGGAGAATTGGGCTGTTGTTTCACTTCCAGTGAAAATGGGATATACATGGGAGGTAGAATTACAAGTCTACTCAGGGTTGACTTTATACATGTAATTGGAGGGGTCACTGATTGACTTTGAGGTAATCGGGTGAGTGAAACCGATCTTGGGGAGGGTGGCAAGACATGTTGACAGGTAAGATATGTTTTAATTTACGTAAAACAGTGCATGGTGTGTATTAATAAGTTAGAGCTGGTTGACTATGTTTTATTGTTTGCAACATTACTGCCCAAGGGTCAGGTAAATATACAAAATACACAAATAATACAGATTTTTAATACATAAATTTCAATTAAGTAGCATAATTAAATAATATGTTGTTATAGTTGTACTTAATGCATATGTAATTAAATATATTCAAATACAAATTTTTAATATATAAATATCAATTAAATAGCAGAATTAATACATTGTTATAGATGTATTTCATGCATATGTAATTAAATTATTAAAATATATAATATAACATGTTAATACATATTTTAATATACAAATAAAATGGTCTTAAATTGGAGTTAAGACCATTTATATTGGTACATATTTTAATATGCAAATGAATGGTCTTAAGTTAGAGTTAATGTCATTGAGTATAAGTCACATTTACAGATATGACATACATTTCTAGATAAAGTCAATGAACAGACAGCCTCCAAAACCTGGAAAACATTCAAAATATATGCAATTAATTTTATACTTGAGTTAAGGCAGTCATTTGTTAAGGAAAGCAATCAGATGTTTGTGAGGGCTTAAACTTTCGCTTCATAACCAAAGCAGTTTCCTTACATGAAAGTTGACTTCTTAAAAGAGAAGTTTATTTTTTATAATGGAGAATTGTTTTGATGTGCAGACACCTTCCGTCATTTCATACTCATCTTAAAAGCAGCCAAATGATCTTTTCACCTTTGGCCAGAATCCTTTTATTACTACCGAGTCCTGCACTCATTAAACCAGATGAGAATGCATGCTCTGAGAGGTAAATCTCTAGTCCTGGTGGGCAGTTAAATTCCTCAGTAAATGTTTGGTAGATGCTGCCTAATAAACCCAGTCCAGGTTGCCACTGGGAGGATTAAAAGAAGTAAACGTGTGTACATGAACAGAGAGACAGTGCCTTTTCATGCTAAATGTGGTTCCCCACATCTCCTCTGATTAGAGGTGTGCTCTGAACAAGCGGAGACGGGGCCATGCCGAGCAATGATCTCCCGCTGGTACTTTGATGTGACTGAAGGGAAGTGTGCCCCATTCTTTTACGGCGGATGTGGCGGCAACCGGAACAACTTTGACACAGAAGAGTACTGCATGGCCGTGTGTGGCAGCGTCAGTAAGTGGACCCTTCTTCGAGCCTGGCCACCTTTCGTCTCTCTCGCCACTGACTCTGCTCTTTGTAACAGATTGGTTTTCCTGGTTCTTGGGAATGGGCCTGTTGCTACCACTAACCACATTTCTGTCCACTTCTCTAATTGCTCAGTCTCCTCAGTATGTTCAATCATGAGCACACCTCTCCGTCTTTCCCTAATAAAGCATGGCCATGGATGTGTTCTCTTCCTAGCTGTAGCAGATATGTCTTGCAATCCAGAGGGACTTTTGAGTGCTTCTCTTTTACACAAAGCTGAAGTGGCTGTTTTGTCTTCTGCAGCCAGCCGTTTCTGCAAATGCATACTTACGTGTTTGTCTGTGTACCTACGTGTTCATGTTTATGCATGTGCACTACCTGTGCAGATACTGTCTACCAGTGGAAGCCTGGCTGATGCAGCTTGAGTTGCATTGATAAGGTGTATGGCTATGATGAATACCTTCAAGTTGGTTCATAACATGTCTTTTATTGTGCTGTTGAGGGAATGTGATTGGATTGAGCTCATGCATCTCAAATGCTGGAGGGTAGACATGCCCGTTTTGCCCCCTGAGCTCAGCACACAGACATTTGCCAGGTCAAACTTCTGCTTCTTCTCCTGAAAGTAAAAGAAAACTTTTGACTTAACGTGAGAAACTTTCAATGATATAAGGCTCAAGGAACATAATTTTCTTTCCTTCCTTTTTTCTTTTTTTTTTTTTTTTTAAAGACGGAGTCTCATTCTGCCCAACAGGCTGGAGTGCAGTGGCGTGATCTCGGCTCACTGCAACCTCTGCCTCCCAGTTTCAAGTAATTCTCCTGCCTCAGCCTCCCCAGCAGCTAGGATTACGGGCACATGCCACTGTGCCCAGCTAATTTTTTGTATTTTTGGTAGAGACAAGCTTTCACCATGTTGACCAGGCTGGTCTTGAACTCCTGACCTCAAGTGATCCACCTGCCTCGGCCACCCAAAGTGCCGAGATTACAGGCCTGAGCCACCGCTCCTGGCCAGAATATAATTTTCAAAGTCTTTCTCTTGAACATTAAGCTTTTCATAATTCTGGGGATAAAAATATGAAGTCATGATGACTTAAGTGCACAATGAAATTTTCCCCAAAGAGGTAATTCTCAGGAGGTCCAGTACCAGACATGTACCAGACATGAGACTTCCATGTCCTTAACAGACTTCCAAATGAAATTCCCAATTGTGCTTATTTATTTCTTTATTGTTGTTCACGAGTAGGAAGTGTGAACTACTCAAGAAGTAATTATTCAGCTCAACTTGATAACTAAAGACAAAACTCAGTAACTGTGCATTACTTTTTTGAGAGACTCCTGCCTTTTCTCCGCTGTGTTGCAAGGTGGCAGCCCCATTTCCTGCCTGAGATTCCTAGGGATTACATAAATTGTTTTCCAGCGAGATCATAGGATTAAGCAAAACAACAGAAGGACCTGCACCATTAATAACTCCACTGTAAAGGAGCTCAGGATCTAAGAGGAATCTAATGGAAAAGCTTCTGTTGGTCTCCTGCCATCGCCAGTGAATGAGATGACTGCTTCAGTCCCATGGGTGAACAGGTGTAGGAGCTGGTAACCTCAAGAGTTGTTTTTTTTTTTTTT
>NW_012106108.1:195317-197432 GCF_000951045.1 Mandrillus leucophaeus | reverse complement strand
TATAGTACATGGACTAATTCGTACGCACAGATTTCAATTACATGTGTTGTAAGACCCGGTTTCAACTTCATGAAGGGTCACTTTTAGACATTAGGAACCCCTCTTTCTCCTCTCCCGGAAGACATAGTGGTAGGTTAGAGGTTCTCAGCTTCTGACTGGGAAGTAGAGGAAGAGCCTCCTATAAAGAAATGCATTGTCCAGCCCCTGCAGGCCTTTAGTGTTTTATGTTTTGTTTTTATTTCAGTTGTACCATCAGACTAACTTAGTTTTAAAACGTGGTTTTAGTATTCATATTTGAATTTGGATTCCATCCAGAAATAGATTTATCCAGTGTTAGCTTAGGGATGATCTATACCATTTATGCTTATGATTGCTGGAAGAAGAGACACAATTTCAGTTGTAGCTTAGATGTTTTATAATTAAAATTAGCATTTATGTACATTATCCTGAAAAAAAAAAAGAAAACCCTCATCTCAAAATTGATGAAGCCAGTTATCTTTTACGAAGATGATAAATTATAGACGGGGGATTATGTATTTTAAAAAAGATTGCATCCTAAACTGGAAAGTTTTTTAATGGCCTCCATACAATATTCAGAATAATTCACGTTCTGTATGACTTTTGAAGGATGTGGTTTGTACTGCCGCAATGTACACATTTCTTTTGCTACTGTGAAAAAAGGGTTTTTCTCTAAAAACAGTGTAAGTACAGCGAGTGGGTTGACACAGACTAGGACAAAGCTATAGCTCTTCCACTGTAGTATTGATAATACATAGGTACGCATGGTAAGTTGTATTGTACCAAGCATTTTCACAGATCATTTATTTTTCTTCAGAACACTTTGTGGGCGTTTTCCTCATTCCTTTTGTACATATGAGAAAAAATGAGGCTTCAAGAGCCTAGTGACTTGTCCCAAGCCATCGAACATGGCAGGACCAGGCTTGAAACCCAAATGACATTTTGGCTGCACTCCTCACCAAATGGCTAAGCATTTGGTTCTGACATTGTTTTGCAGGTTGATAAAATCACATTTGCGATTCAGAAGCACATTTTAAGAATGCAGAAAACAGTGAGAAGAGGATGAAGAATGTTAGCGTTTTTTCCTAAATGCCATGAATATAGCACGCATCAGTAAATCAAATGTCTTTCCCATTCTTTTACAAAACAGTGATTATTTTTCTCTTAAGTTTCATTTTAGCATTTATAAGAATTCTATTTTTTCCATTTTGAATAACTGATGGAAACAAACATCATTGTTGGATAAATTTATTTTCATGCAGTACATGTAACTACCACTTTCATCATCCACTGTTCCAAACAGATACTGAAAGTCTCTTTTGTAATTTTCTCCTTCCCGGTAATTTTCTTCATCTACTTGCAGTGTGTTTGGGATCCTGACACCTTTCCATTCTAGGAGGATGAAGTGATTTGGGCAGCTATATTTTCTTGTCTGCCTACAGAGACTATTCAATCACAGCAAGTGAGGGGTTTAACAGCACCAGTACCAACAGACAAGGAAGAAAACATATAATTTCTAGTTATTTATAGCCTGTGCAGCTATATGGTCTTATTTATAGCAAACTGCACATTTGATTTGAAAAAGTCATGGTCATCTGGAGGTCAGATGCAGATGGCAGACTCAATTCAGAGCAAAGGAGCTGAACTAGAAGGTAAGCAAGCCTGTTAGACTGGGCACCTGGACTTGACTTTGCTCCTTCATCAATCTAGGGCTAATTGGGTGATATTTCTGCACAAAGGTAGTTGGTTTTACAGGTTGCTCAGTCTAAGCTGCTTCTAGTCAAATAATAAATGTGAAAGGAGATAGAAAAAGCTCTTCAGTTGAACTGATGTAAGATTACACTTAGGGAGAAAATGTATGATGGTTTGCATTGTAAAAACAATAATTTGCCATAAATCAAGCATTTCTAGGTTTCAAACTTTTGTCATAAAAACCGATTTTGAGCATTGCAATTTTAGGGACATATTTTATTGTTGTTGTTGTAAATGAAAATCTAAACAACAAATATAAGGGATACAAATATAAGGCTGAGAGCTTTCATTTTCTTCATGAACATAGGAATTCAAATCATTAAAAAAAATCCTTTCTCATTTGGG
>NW_012106108.1:192516-193757 GCF_000951045.1 Mandrillus leucophaeus | reverse complement strand
GGATGATTGCAGCTTCTGGCTCAAATGACTCCCTTCTTCAGTTTCAAACAAAGCAGTCAATTAGGTCAGGTATTGCGAACACAATGGAGAATTCTGTTGCCTGCAGCCTTTGGAACAAAGGCCTTTTGTTACAGTGATTCTGACTGGTTTAGCGGCTGGGAGAGGTTTCCTGGCAGATTTGCAACTTTTTTCTCCCTTTCCCTGGGTGGATTCATTTTCTGAAATATCATGTATATTTTTTGGTAATAAGAAATTTATTTGGTTTTAATTATTAGCAGTGATGAATTTACTTCAAGAGATTCAAATTATCTCTCCACCTCACCCCAGTACTGCCATCCCTTCCCCTAACACTCTCTCCCTTTGATCAGTTTGGTCTGGGAGCGAGCAGTGGGCACCTGTCCAGGTTGGATGGAGGTGTCCTGGGTGGCACACACTTCGCTGAGGGTTTTGCAAAATGTAGATGCTCCCAACAGAGAGGTATTAGATAAGGCTAGCTATACCTGATTTTAGAGGGGATAGGTGACAGAATAATGTATGAAGAAAGCAAAGGCTGAAGATCAGTTAGATGGGTGGACAAGAATAAATAGAGAGTATAAGTCTCAGCAAACAGCCAGAGCTGAGAGCCACATGCTGTTCTGTGAATGAGTGAAATAAATGGAGTTTTTGTGAAAAAATGCATCGAAGGGAATTGGGGATATTTGGCACAAAAGAAGGAGCAAGAAATCCTCTTCTGTTAAGAAACCTGTTGTTACTTGGATATACGTATTATCAGAGACAAGATATCCGGCATTCTCAAATGTTAACTTCTTGCAAAAATAGATCTTATGTTAATATGTTCATTTTGGTTTTGTTGGAGAGATCAAACCTAAGGAGTGATTTTGTTTGTTAGGTTGTTTTTTTTTGTCAGTGGACTCTTGTGCGTTTCAGCCATCATTCCCATGTTTCTCTTTTTGTTTTTAGTTATGTTCTCTTATTTTTTCCATAGTGTCCCAAAGTTTACGCAAGACTACCCGGGAACCTCTTACCCGAGATCCTGTTAAACGTACGTTGTCATTGTCATTCACCTGAGGGAAGGGAAGAGGGGAGGAGGATGCTGCTTGGTTCACATAACTCCAGCATCATCACCTTCTTTGCATGGTTTTGTATTTCTTGAACACCTGTCTTAGTAAAATGTTTCTTCCCATTACCTTGCTTATAATTACATCTCATTTTGCCAGACAGCTTGAGATGTCGGGCTGAGA
>NW_012106108.1:187777-189771 GCF_000951045.1 Mandrillus leucophaeus | reverse complement strand
AAATCAAGCATTTCTAGGTTTCAAACTTTTGTCATAAAAACCGATTTTGAGCATTGCAATTTTAGGGACATATTTTATTGTTGTTGTTGTAAATGAAAATCTAAACAACAAATATAAGGGATACAAATATAAGGCTGAGAGCTTTCATTTTCTTCATGAACATAGGAATTCAAATCATTAAAAAAAATCCTTTCTCATTTGGGATAAAGAGTCTTATGAGAGCTGAGTTAATTTCTGACATTAGTTTTGCACCTGCCCATTTGGGTTTAGGACAGTGCAAAAGTTTCACATTTAATCTTCAAAATGTAGTATTTGTAAACAATACAATTATATAAATATTTGTTGATTCATTTATATTTCAAATATGAGAGTGTGACCATTTTTTCTAGTGTTGTCTCCATCAGATTGGTTCCCAAAAGGCAAACAGACCAACTTCTTAATGGCATTTAATCTCTCAAAGAGCATCATGCTGATTTTCAGTCAGCAGATTGCACCCTGTGATCTGGTCAAAGTGTGACCCATCTCTGGCTCCTTCATTTGCGCTGACATGTGGTACAAACAACTAAACCAAGGTTTCTCAATCTCAGCACTACTGACATTTTGATCCAGATAATTAATTGTTTTAGGAGTCTGTCCTATGCATATAGAGCGTTTAGCAGCATCCCTGACCCCTACCCACTAAATGCCATTAACACAACTCCAGCTGTGATAACTAAAAATGTCTCTCGACTTTGCTAAATGTGCCCAGGGGGATCACATTCTGGTTGAGAATCCTGTTCTGGAGTAGTAGTTTCCCCACGTCTGACTCAGAGATATAACTATCCTGGTGTAAACAGGTGTACTTTCCACAAATTTGGGGGCATGTTGAAATGTTAGAATGTCAGTATCCTCCAATTCTCGACAGATGTTTGAAATTGAATTTGTTAGACTATTGTCCAAGCTCTCAATGTTTGCAAGGTAAGGTGGAAGTTGCTCTTGCTGTTCTGACTATAGTATTGAAGATCTCGTAGTTTTTCTGCTCGAATGTAAGCTACTGTGGCAGCAGAAGAGAAACCAGCAAACCCCTTACTTGGAAGTCCATGGTTCACCTATGCACCACCCTTTCTCCTATCTGTTTCATCTTAGTTTCCTAGAATCCCAAGATATGCTGGAGCATAACCATCCGTAGAGATGCCGTATAGTTTTGCTACACAGGTTATTTGTATTTTAGGATTATGTTTATGGCCTTAGGGTGTGTACAGAGGTATAGATCTGACCCCATGCAGGATTGAGGGAGGGAAAAATACTGATTTCTAGGCACATCAAAATGGTCCAGATGACATGAAACAGACTTCCAGAGAATATGAAAAGAATTGGAACTTAACAAGTCAGGCCCCAAGTTCCATCCCCAAGAACCATCCCCAAGTTCCATCCCCAAGAACCATCCCCAAGTTCCAAGTTTGTTGCTGCAGAAGCTCATAATTTGCAAATCGTAGATAACTCACCATGCAGCCTTTGAATGGAATATGCCACCTTAACCCCAGGGTCGTTGTAAAGACAGGAGCCATAAGACAGAAGTCTGAATGCCTAGGCCATTTAATCTTTGGCCAAATTTGAACTATTGTTCTTAATCACAGTATTCTTGTTCTTGTCACTGTGCAGTAGCAAATATTAGTTCCCATTAGTACATTCTGCAATACCATTGGAACTAAAACTGCCAAATTAGATTGGGCAACCTGGGCTTACACTTTGCTCCCCAACCAACCTAGGGAGGGAGAACAATTAAAGCAATAAAAGATGTGATGGTGAATTAAACTATATGTCACGTCATTGCCAGTAAATTCTATCAGATTAACAAGTGTGAAAAGCCAAATCTTTGATATCTGGAAATGCTTAGATGATGGTTTTTTCCTCAAAGCCATAATAATTAGAGATGACCCTAAAATTGAAAGGAACTGGATTGCTTAGCAGCTCAGCAATTTTTTTTTTTTTTTTTTTTTTTTTTTTTTTTTTTT
>NW_012106108.1:168064-187727 GCF_000951045.1 Mandrillus leucophaeus | reverse complement strand
GGGTTCACGCCATTCTCCTGCCTCAGCCTCCCTAGTAGCTGGGACTACAGGCGCCCACCACTGCGCCTGGCTAATTTTTTGAAGTTTTAGTAGAGACAGGGTTTCACCGTGTTAGCCAGGATGGTCTCGATCTCCTGACCTCCTGATCCGCCCACCTCGGCCTCCCAAAGTGCTGGATTTACAGGCGTGAGCCACCGTGCCCGGCCCAGCTCAGCATTTTTTAAAAAGAGGGGCCATTTACTTTGAATACAGGTTAAATATCTCTTTAAAATGCTTAGGACCAGAGGTGCTTCAGATTTTGGATTTGGGACTGTTGATGTATTCATGATGAGATAACATGAAATTCATTTATGTTTCATGTACACCTTGTATAAAAGTCTGAAGGTAATTTTATACTTTTTTTTTCTTTTTTTTTTTTTTTTTGAGACAGAGTCTCGCTCTGTTGCCCAGGCTGGAGTACAGTGGCGTGAACTTGGCTCACTGCAACCTGTGCCTCCTAGGTTCGAGATCCCCCTGCCTCAGCCTCTCAAGGGAAGCTGTAATCACAGGCACCTGCCACCACACACAGCTAATTTTTGTGTTTTTTAGTAGAGATAGGATTTCACCATGTTGGCCAGGCTGGTCTTGAACTCCTGACCTGAAGTGATCCACCAGCCTCAGCCTCCCAAAGTACTTTGATTACAGGCGTGAGCCAGCATGCTTGGCCTTATACAGTATTTTTGCTAATTTTGTTCATGAAACAAAGTTTGTGTACATTGCACTGTGAGAGAACAAAGGTGTCGCTGCTCAAAAATGATCAGATTTTGGAGCATTTCGGATTTTCAGATTAGGGATGTTCTACCTGTGGTAAAAGAATGCTCATTATTTATGTGGTCTGTTGTTTAGCTGTTTGCCAGAAGAGGGTAAATAGATAGTTTAATAAAGTGGTCAGCAAATATTTTTCATACAAGGCCAGATTATAGATTTTAGGCTTTGTAGGTCATGCAGTTTGTCATAACTACTTACCTCTGCAGTGGTAGCATGAAAGCAACAATAGACAATAAGTAAACAAATACACAAGGATGTGTTCCAGTAATACTACTTTTATAAAGGTAGCCAGCAGCCAGGTGCAGTGGCTCACGCCTGTAATCCCAGCAGTTTGGGAGGCCGAGGCAGGCAGATCACCTGAGGTCAGGAGTTCGAGACAAGCCTGGCCAACATGCTGAAACCCCATCTTTACTAAAAATACAAAAATTAGTGGGTGTGGTGGTGCATACCTGTAATCCCAGCTACTCGGGAGACTGAGGCAGGAGAATCACTTGAACCTGGGAGGCGGAGGTTGCAGTGAGCCGAGATTGCACTCCAGCCTGGGGGACAAGAGCGAGACTCCATCTCAAGGAAAAAGAAAAAAAAAAAAAATGTAGCCAGCAAGCCAATCCTTGGTTTAATACAGCAGGTTTTTTAATTTTTATTTTTATTTTTTTTCCAATAGCTTTGGGGGTACAAGTGGCTTTTGGTTACGTGGATGAAGTGTATGATGGTGACGTCTGAGAGTTTAGTGTCCCCATTAACTGAGTAGTGTACATTGTACCCAATATGTAGTTTTTTATCCCTCACCTCCTTCCCACTCTCCCTCATTCTGTCTCCAATGTCCATTATGCTACTCTGCATGCCTTTGCATAATCATAGCTTAGCTCCCAATTTATAAGTGAATACATACTGTGTTTCCATTCCTGATTACTTCACTTAGAATAATGGCCTCCAGCTCCATCCAAATTGCTGCAAAAGACTTTTATTTTGTGATTTTTGTGGCCCAGTAGTATTCCATGGAGTATATATACCACATTTTCTTTATCACTCATTGGGCGATGGGCCCTTAGGTTGGTTCCATATCTTTGCAATTGTGAACTGTGCAGCAGTTATTTTGGAGTCCAGGATGTGCTAGGCCAGGTATTTTGAGGGACACCAGCAAAGGAATCTGAGTACTGGCTTTCAATAACTTGATAATTTTATTGATGAAATGAGACCCAGATATGTCATAGAAATAAATAACAATATAAAGTAAAATATACAAGTGTAGGAGAAGATTGCTCTGGAAGTCTGGGGTAAAATGAAATCAACTTTATCCTTAAGACCTCCATAGAGGTTAACAGTTCCATCTGCTTTTACTGCTACTATTTATATGAAAGTGGACAATATTGAAGATTGTGGCTTTTTGAACTCATCTATTGAGTGTTGAGCAGCTATGACAGATTATTTCTTTATGTGCCTCCATTAATGAAGTCAAGAATAGCTTCTGACAAATTGACAAAAAACAATACCCTAAGGTTAACCCATTCTGAATGCCAGTTATTATTGCTATTGCTTCACGTATATTTTTTAGATTCAGACTTGAGGTTGCTTTTAAGTTTTAGTGTGTGGTGCTGAATAGAGAATAGATGTTAATAAAAAATAACGCCAGCATTCATTCTTTCACATTCAGTTCATATATTTGAAAAAATTCCCATGTCAGTATGTGTCCATGGACATAAAAAAGAAATGTAGCTTGACTAGAGTAAACACATCATAGATTACATTTTTATTACCTTGTGTCCACACGTTGCATTGATAGTGTTCTCCACCAACCATGATTGCACTGGCTGTAAAATTATAATACAAGGGCATATTAGGGGGAGAATGCCTTTGTTTCTTCTTGTTGTTGTTGTTATTTTGTTTTTAAAAGAGTCTGATATTACACCGGAGGATCACAAACTGTATTTTCTTGTTATAAATGGCTCTTCTATCTTGGACTTAGTGGGTAGGATAAATATTTGAATTTAGAATGCGTTAGGAGTTTTAGCTATTTTGAAATTAGAAAAATGGAGAGACACTTTTTTTTTAAGTTGGGGTGGCTCTCGGAAAGCTCTACCATGTTTCAAGATTAAATTTTCACATAAACGCTAACAGGTTTCTATTTCACCCATATATAAATGATCCCCCTTGTCTCCTCTCCTAAATTATAGCCATCTCAAGTGACAACCTTGCTAGGTCTGTATCAAATAGCATTTTCAACGATAAGGCAGTGATTTATATACGTCTTAATTTGTTTTAATCTTCTGTTATCAGTGCTATAGAGATAAATTGCTTTTCTGCTGATGAAAGGAGACTAAACCAATTTTCTTGTTAGAATCTAACATTAATATATCGACTGAATGCCATTCATAAGCCTTTGTTTAGGGAAGCATTGGGCCTTCTGGCCTGTTGGAGGTGGCCATGGTCATTGCTGTTTGAAGGTGGGTTGTTTTCTCTTTTGTGTCCTGAGCCCATTGTGACTGTAAAACTGTGTGTCACCCCAGAGACTGAGGAAACAAATGAATATCAAAATGATAGGGGCAATCTTTCCCAGTGTCTTTAATTTTGACCCCACATTCTTGTTTGAATGTGAAATACCACATTAGTATGAATATGAAAGGGAGTACTCTGCAGCGATTATAAAATCGGAACTAAAATGAAGTAAATCGGTGCGTGTGCAGTTCAACTTAATAGATTATCTTCTAAGGAGTCTTCAGACAGGCTAGGAGAGTGATTTCTGCCTCGTCCTGAAGATGTTAGCAGGTTTCACCCTGTTTTGAAGTAACTTCCCTTCAAATGGTAACAATTTTCTCAGAGGAAGCACAGGTATGGAAATGTTTCATTGCTGTCTTGGCGCCAGTGATGGAGGAGCATTTTGTGACAGGAACGTTGCATGCCGCATCAGCGTTCATGAATAAACTGAAAGCTAACCTGCCATTTTACTTCGCCCCAGAAAACAGAGCTCTGGCAGGTATTGAGAATAGATTACAGTGTGAAGTGGCAGTATTGTGACAAGCATCCATGTATCAGTATTAAAATCGAAAGGAGCCCTCACGCACATGTGGAAGCAGTTTCTCCCGTTTTCATACTCAGTTCCCTGAGGTAACAGCATTTTGGTGTGAGAGAAAGAAGGGAATCTGACCATTCTCGTGTGGGAAGGGGGCTGAGGACAACAACTTCCTATGACAGCCACCCTGCTCCAAGCCACGGTCATCTTCGTCTTTTTTTTTTTTTTTTTTTTTTTTTTTTTTTTTTTTTTTTTGAGACAGAGTTTCACCCAGGCTGGAGTGCAGTGGCCACAATGTTGGCTCACCACAACCTCCACCTCCCTGGTTGAAGCGATTCTCCTGCCTCAGCCTCTCGAGTGGCTGGGATTACAGGCGCCGCCACCATGCCCAGCTAATTGTAGTATTGTTAGTAGAGATAAGGTTGCTCCATGTTGGTCAGGCTGGTCTCAAACTCCCGACCTCAGGTGATCCGCCCACCTCAGCCTCCCGAAGTGCTGGTATTACAGGCATGAGCCACTGCACCCAGCCTGTCTTCTCCTCTTAAAAGATCTTCCTTCTGCTGTTGTCCCATAGCAGCCAGAGTGATCCTTCAACAAAACACCCCATCACATATACTTCCCCTCAAACAGCCCACACTGGTCCTTCAGAATCCTTACTGTGGCTTCAAGGTTGTACATGATATCCCCCATTTCTTCCCTGCCTCTCCCACTACTTCCTCTGTTGCTTCTTCAGCTCTGGCCATGCGGGTCTCGTGGAATTTGCCAGCCAGCCTCAACTCTTAGGGCTTGCAGGCTAGTTTTGTCATCTGCCTGCCAAGTTCTTCCGGCAGCCAGCTGGGAAGATCTGAATGTCACCTCTTCACTTAAGACTCTGCCTGGTCGTTTACTTACTGAGGTCTACCTTTCCCCTCTCCCCTCAGCTCTCCCAGTCCTTCTGAACTCTGCTCTATTTTTCTTTTTCCTCTTTTTCTCCATAATACAAATCACATATTAACAATATGACTTACTGGCTTTTTAAAAAGTCTTGCAGTAATTGTTTCTGTCCCGAGAATATAATGCCACCAGGACCAGGGCCTTCATGTTTTTCTCATTGGTTTCTCCCATGTGCCTCACATATAGTAAGGGCTATAATGTTGGCGGGCTGGAGAAATAAAAGAATGAACAGGCTCACTAAAGGCAGGATAGTTTGTCCACGTCAGAGCTGCTGTCTCAGCCGCTTTGATACCTCTGACTTCCCACTGTGGGAAAGAATAAGGATGTGGCTTATGTAGAAGGCATAAGTCATCCAGAATACCACTGTATATTTGGAAGCAAATGTTCACCTTGAAGCAGTAATGCACTGGGAATTGGAACTGCTTTTGCGTTATATTTTTTCATTTGTTATGAGTGTTTAGATACACATGATCACTATTAAAAGGAAGGGAGGTAATAGCCTGCTATGGTCTACAAGGCTGTGTTAGGAGACTAAAATAAAATAAATACAAAGGTCATTTAAAAAGTTAAAAGCTTGTGCATGTGATGTTGGTAGTGCTGCTAACGACTAGGCATCTAGAGGTCAAAACCTAGAGCTAAGGATATTGACCCCTGAGTTTTGTCTCATTTTAAGTCGTTTTCCGCGGAAAGGGGAACATACCCAGCCAGCTTGCTTGCAGAAGGCATGAGCGACCAGGTTGGCAGAGGGGCCTAAGGCCAGAACGTCCTCCGTATTCCATCCTCCGTATTCCAGCACTGTGGGCTCTTTTCACTTGATCCCTGCTTTATGACCCAACTTCTGTTGAAGGTCATTTGCCAGATAGTGTTTGGGGCAGGAACAGCTGTTTCATAGAAAACAAGCCATCGTAACAAAGCATATGTTGTTTAGCCAAGTTGTGTTGCTCATTAACAAAACAAAACAACAAAAACCCTTTCCAGTGCCCCAGCACTGGATGGATTAGCCCTTCACTGCCCTAAAATTAGCTTTACAGCCTTTTTATGGTTTACCCAATCTTAAGAAACTTTATTTGTGTGTGTTTAGGGATGCGAATAAGTATGTTTAATGGCAGTGTTTTGCCTCTACACAATAAAATAGGGTAATTTTTTCTTCCCATGTATTAAACGAGAACACATAGAAGATGCCTAGCATGGAGGACTCTAATGAAAAGAGGCTGTTATCATTTGACCAACATGGAAATCCTAGCCTGTAGTTAGTTAGTTAGTTTGTTGGTTTTTTGAGACGGAGTTCTGCTCTTGTTGCCCAGGCTGGAGTGCAGTGGCGCGATCTCAGCTCACTGCAACCTCCACCTCCCAGGTTCAAGTGATTCTCCTGCCTCAGCCTCCCAAGTAGCTGGGACTACAGGCATGCGCCACCAAGCCTGGCTAATTTTTTTTTTTTTTTTTTTTTTTTTTTTTTAAAGTAGAGACAGGGTTTCTCTGTGTTAATCAGGCAGGTCTCAAACTTCCAACCTCAGGTGATCCGCCCACCTTGGCCTCCCAAAGTGCTGGGATTACAGGCATGAGCCACCGCACCCGGCCGAAATTCTAGCCTTTATCAGAGGTTCTGTGGAACCTCAGAGGTCTGTGAGCAGGATAAACTGCTCTGTGGTAGTTAAAAATGCAAAACAGAAATAAACCCTCCCAAAGCCAGTTTGTTTCCACTTTCTAAGTGGTGACAGTGACCTGTGTTTTAAGTACCTCAAATATATCAGTGACCTGCTGATAGACAGCTTCCTGTTCCCTCTGTGTCCTGTGACGTCCTGTGACATCCTGACATTCCTTGAGCCCCACTCCCTTCCCAAAAGGAAGTACCTTGATGGGTGAGGACATAGGGCACACGTGTCTCCGGCCTTCTGTGGACGTAATCACAAAATGGTAGTCAGTCCTATGAATTTAATCTCTTTAGGATATAAGGATATTCACGAAATAGAAGGTGAGCTCTCTGGACATACTCCACCTTAAAATTGCTCTCTCCTTCCTCCTCAGCAGCTGCAGAGCAGTAGGTCATAAACTATTAAATTCGTTTAACAATATCAGCATATGTTATCCTTCTCCGCTTGACTAGACAGTAATCTGGTTTGCTGGTTGATATGAATATAGGATAATTTCACACTAATTGAGATGGGAGATTGTATGAATGGCTGAAAAAATAAAAATTTGAGTTACAGATTAAAAGAGACACAGCTTCCTCAACTATGGGAAGTAACTGGACCGTTAACAAACATTTACTTGAAGAGAAATTGTATTGCTCAGGGTTCTCCAGAGAAACAGGACCAGTAGGATATATACGTATAGGAAGAGATTGATTATGCAGAATTGGCTCACACAACGATTATGGAGGCTAAGTTCCATGATCTGTTATCTGCAAGTTGGAGACCCAGGAGAGCTGGTGGTATGACTTAGTCCGAATCTAAAGTCTTGAGAACTAGGGAAGACAATGGTGTACATTTCAGGCCAGGGGCAAGAGAAGACCAATATCCTGGCTCAGGCAGCCAGGAAATAAAAAGGATGAACTACTCCATCCTCTGCCCTTTTGATTTCAGACCCTCAGCAGATTGGGTGATGCCTGCCCATGTTGAAGAGGGTGATTTACTTTACTGAGTGCACCAGTTCCAATGCTAATCTCATCCAGAAGCACCCTCACAAACACACTCAGAAACAATGCTTAATCTGGGCACCCTGTAGCCCAATGAAGTTGGCAGGGAAAATTAATTACCACAGAAGTATTTCTGGATTCAGTGGAATAAATTGGTAGTATAGTATTCGTATTTATTTCCATGTGCCTAAAAAGAAGATTTTTATCCTTTTAAATATCCTCAGTCGTATTAAACATACCGCACATTCACGTTCCATAGTTATTCTCTTATTATATTGCTACGTGCATTTCTACTTAGGCCAGTGTGATTATAGTGATTCAGATTATAGTGTTTATCTTCTTTCCTTTATACAGTAGACAGTGTTTGCAAACCATAGGAGCTGAAAAAACTTCCTTCTTACATAGTGAGTTTTATGATTCTAGTTTTCCAAAGGGGTGCTTATGTTATGGTTATAACAGTTACAGCCAGATGACTATCTTCATCAGGGAATATAACCCCAAATATTTATACATTTTCATTTGTTTCAAACATAAAATATGGTTTGCCTAAACATGTCATTCTGCCAGATTGGGCTATGCAAAATAATGTTATTGTTTTGTTTTCTGCTTTTACTTTAACTTGTTCTCATTTGAGCTCTACCAGTTAAGATGAGAAAATGACTGAAGCAGGGGAAACATTTTGAATGCTAAATACCACGTTCATTCCAAGTTGGGATTCATTGACTTAATGATTAAGTTAAAAAACTACTTGCATACTGGTTTGCTTGAAGCAATGGAGAAAAACATTTACCTTTTTTTCAAAAAGGATGTAATATTCAAAATTATTGTTTCGATCTTACAAATTAACAATGTACTTATTTTTGATACTTTCGACCTTTTTTATGTGGGCTACCCCTAACATTTTTTGAAAAATACATATTACTTTTCCTGTAGGTTGCACTCTGTGATCCTGTGTGTAATTCATTTTCAGTGGTTCTATTTTGTTTTTTGTTAATGTTTATATTTTCTTTTGGGTTTTTTTCCTCAATTTTTAAATTTGTCCTTTTCTTTTTTCTTTCTTTCTTTATTATTGCGCCCTCCTACCAAAACATTTTCAGTGGCTTTGAATAAAAGTAGCAGAACTTTCCCATGGTTAGCATTAGCTCTAAGATTTGAGCAGGATGTAATAAGCAGAGGAGGAGGCAAGGCCGCTAATATGTATGAGCTCTGCCGCGTGTCACCCTGTCTGCCAGATGACTTACATGTGGTATGGTATCTCATTTTCCCAGCACTCCTATCATATCGTGTGGCATGTTATCACCACTTGATAAAGAAACTGGAACATGGAGTGCTTAAGTTTCCTGCCCCAGGTCACAGCCGATCTGAAAAAGAAATGGAATTCAAATCCAAATGTGCTTAATTGCAAAGCCCCCACATGGCTCTTTCCTTCCTTCCTCCTCACTGTTGCTGCCGATGTGAGAAGGAACACCACTCCCTCATTTGCTACAGAGAAGATAGGGGCAGCTGTGTAAAGGCACCAGGAATATGCCCTGCCTCCTTCCTTCCGCTTGAAAGCAACATCTGGATAGACACTCAACTGCTTATATTTTTTGAAAAATGATTATTAATCAGGATTGAAGTGAAGGGAAAAAATCAAAACGAATGTTGCTCTTTAAAATGAAAGATACTGTTTAATTATTGAACAGCCTTCCGGTTTTAGTTAATATCTTTGAAGACTTTGGATTAAGATTCCAGACATTTTCTTGAAGGATGTAGAAAACGTATTTAACTTCAAGTTTAGTTTCAAAATGACTTAGTTATAAATTCTTCTCATTCAAGTCCCCTTTGAGGTATTATATCCCAAATGTAATACACAAGTATTAATAATTTGATAGGAATACTTGGAACATTGGTGATATTTGAATAACCTTTTGAATGAAACAATGGATTTGACCTAAAAAGATAGTGAAAACATCTCATTTCATTTTTTATGTTAAATATGCTTCTTCTTAAGTCAAAATCCTTTTTTCTTTTAAGCTCATAAATACTCTGAATTCTCACTAGTCATTACTAATCTTTTGGAAAATTGCTTCTATAGGTATTATAATTCACTTGGCTCATGAGTTAAGACATTTTTGTTTTATAGTGTACTCTTGAATTTTATAGGTATTTATGTTTTCACATAATATAGCAGTGTATGTTGCAATTCAAATATTGCTTAGCAGTATTGGTTGAATTCAAAATAGAAATCACTTTTTGACAACTGGCATAATGAATTCATTGACTCGTGTCAAATTTGTGAAGGCAGAAAGGTCCTTTTGTGATTCAAAAATGTGTTTATTGATTTTTTGTGTGTGTGGAGTTTCACATACTGTCTCATGAAGGTTGTCTTTGTAGTTAAGTTATCTAAAATACATCATACAATTTACTTTTCTCTGGGGTGCAGTTATTCTACAACAGGCTAATTATAGTTATCTTTGGTTTCTGCAGGAGTCTGAATGTATGATATTGATGATATCATCATTTACTTTCAAAATTGCAAAATATGAATTCAGGAAAGCATGGGGATTTGGAAAAACATGTCTATCCAGCACCAACTGTTTTTGCTCTTTGCATGCTTGTTTCGTAAAGAACTCTAATGCTATATTGCAAAGTGGACCATTTTAAAGATTTTTCCTCCATTCTGTACTTGGGAATGATGAAACACATCCTTACTGTGCTGCACAGTGTCTCATGGTGTTCTCTTAAACAGCATTAACGTCTTGTATGCGCTGCTTTACTAAATTCTCTGTTCCGAGAAATAACTGAAAATATGGCTTTCTTTTAAACGAGTGGATATTCTGTTGTTGGTGGTTTTTTTGTTTGTTTGTTTTTTTCCTCAAACCTCCTTCTCTTCTACTTTATAGTTCCTACAACAGCAGCCAGTACCCCTGATGCCGTTGACAAGTACCTTGAGACACCTGGGGATGAGAATGAACACGCCCATTTCCAGAAAGCCAAAGAGAGACTTGAGGCCAAGCACCGAGAGAGAATGTCCCAGGTAAGTCTGGCACTTCCATCATTCAGCCCTACGATATCAGGAAACCTCAGTCTCCCCCACGGGCCTGCTGGCTTTATCAAGATCTTTAAAGATGCAGAGTTCTAATTTTAAATGTTTACTGTGTGGGCACAGTTTGTGAGTTTTTTGCATTCTCCATGAACATGCTGCCTAAGAAGGATCCAAGTATAGTTGGATTTTGTAAGCACAAATTAAATGATGTCCATAACGTTCTCTCTGGTGAAGAAAGGTACTTGGCATTATTATTCTGTATATATGTAGTACCTGTAATCAACATATTGTAAATTAAAATCCATCTAAGAGCATTTTTCTCTTAAGTAAAGATGAGTTTCTGTATTAAATCCCAGACTGTTATAATTGTGAACCTACCATTGTTTACAGTCTACAGAATCATAGAGACTTAAAACTGAGCTGAACCATAGTGATTATTTCATCTAGTCTCCTAAGTGATACACAGTGGAATAGAGGTTCAAAGAGTGGCTTCCCATTTTAGCACAAAGCAAAATCAGTGAGCCAGAGACAACATTTAGAATCCAGGCCTTTCTTGCTCGTAGTACGGTACTGCTTTCACTATACTTTGCTGGGAAAAAAAAAAAAAAAAACGTGGTTTGGTTTGGTTTGGTATTTTTTTTTTTTTTTAGCAGATCCTTAATTAAGCAAATTGAAAAATAACTTGTGTGTAAAACATGGCTAATCCATATATACTATCTATACTATCAACTACAATTTAAGCTATGTCTACTACCAGGCACTGGATGTTGTATTGGAGTTTGATAATACAGAGAATTTTAGCCCTTGCTCAGATTCCTCATTCATTCATTCATTCATTCATTCAATCAACAAATATGGGCATATTATTTTCTAGTCACTTTTTCGATTTGTAGTCTACAAACCTAGGAGTGAATGTGGGAAAAAAAAAAAAAAAAAAGTAGGACATATAAGTGAATGAATAAAGATCTCAGGTTAAAGTAAGCCATTCATTTTTAGTGTTAATATTCTGTGGCAAATATCAGAAGATAGGAGAAATTTTTGTCATACTTAGATACTTAAAAAGTCTGTTGAGAGACATTAAATGCAATTTATGAATGAAACTGCTGCATATTTTCTAAGACCATAGTCAGTCTTTAGTAGACAATTAATCTTGCTTTCCTGTAATTTCTGATCTGGGTCGCTGTTGACCCCAGAAGATTCCTCCCTGCCAGGGCCAAATGAATGGCCTCTGAGCATGTCTTGCACATGCAAACCAATCAGTCAAACGCTCCTAACTCCCAACCATATTCTTTACTTACCTCTTATACTCTGGGCCACTATACACCTGCTGTAATCACCCCAGGGCCAGGTACCAGGCCACTAGGGACAACCTCATGCCCCATCACCATTATTTGAACTAGTCAGTCCTAAACGTGCCTACCCTGCTTCACGCATTCTTTCCATGAAAACCACAGAGAGCTGTTGTTCATGTGTTCCCCTCCTGACCAACCCTGATGCTTCCCGTATGAGCCTGCTTGTAGTGGCATATACTGGCTTCTTGGGAGCTGTGAGTAACAAACTGTCTTTTCCATGATAATCATCTCCTGATCTCTTGGCCTCACCTGAATAATAAGAAAACCTACACTTGAAAACATATAACTAATAATGTATCTAGAAAGGTACAACACAGATACTGTTTTTTGGTTTGTTTTGTTTTTTTGTTGGTTTGTTTTGCCTTCAGATGAGTAACAATACTTGGATCTACTTTGGTATAATAACATAAAGAGGGAAAACGCCTTATAATCACTATACTTTTGGCTCTGGAATATAATGTGCAGTTCTAGTGGTTGCCCGTGATGAAAACCTAGCAGCGAATTGAACTAGAAAGCTAACCACAGGGAATTAGTGAGTTTTCACCTGATGCCAAAAAAATCAGATTTTTCATTAGGAAAGACATAGGCACTGTCCCGAAAGCATTGGAGGACTATGAATCATACTTATTGCCACTGAAATGTCCTCCTATCTCCCTTCTTTATGAAGCTTTCAGAGGCTTCCTGTGCCCTCACAAATCCACTTCTGGGCACATGAAGTCTTAAAAGAAAGAACAATGACAAAAATAAACACCGAATGCTCAGCTTGTCATTTTCAGCGCCTACCGCTGTACCCTGACTCTGGTCTTCCTACCACCTCTTTCTTCTCAACTGCTACCCTTGCCTTCTGTACAGCGTTAAACTGCTGTTCTGATCACGCCACTCTGCTCACCATCTGCTCATCTCATCTTGGACTTCCCTTTGTCCTCAGCATTGACTTCTCCTGGAAATGCCCCCCCACCCTTCTTCACATTGGCACATCTCACCCATTCCTTACACCCCACTTCATACTCAGAATGAGACAGACAGTCATTGCCCTTACCTTTCATTTAATTCTAAATATTTGCTCTCCGATTTTATTAGTGATTTTTTGACACACCTGCGTTATCTTTCCAGCTGGATTGTAAACTCCTTTTAGTACCTCTAAGTTCATGTAAGTCTTACTAACCTTGCATTTATCTTGGACCCACTTAGTCATTTTTTTAAAATTTTGTGGTTTTTTAATCCTGGTTTATTTATCCTAGTATAACTTGGTCATTTTTGATCTTATTAAGAAAACGTATTTCAAATTCTCTATTAGTTTTAGATATGACAGGTCTTTGATAAAATAATAATTCAACTTTTCTTTTAGCACATCTATTTAACTTGTGACTTAGTTCATATGAGTTTTGGTAGATTTTGTTCATCTTTTAGTCATCAGATATATCTGATATAACCTAAGAGATGTTATCCCAGAGCAGAGAATGTTGTCTACTAGATTCCAGTGGTCACAGGCATATGAGACACCTGAAATTAGTATGTATCTGATAATCTGTGGTGCTGAAATCTAGGGACTTTTCGACTTCAAACTTGCCTGCCTCTTAAATCTCTACTAGGTAGCAGTCATTTTCTCTGCATGGAACAGCCAAGTCTTTGAAGATCCATCAATCCAAATGAAATTGATACCTTTGTGCCTGCAGTGGAAAATTGCTTTGTAAGAATCTATAGAGGCACTGCAAGGGCCAGGTCCTGAGAATTTTAAATTTTAAAAATTGTGCAGTTTTTTAAATAAGTTTTATTGTAGTTTTTGTTATATGTTTTCTTATAAATACAGAGGATTTTGGAATTTTTCATATTTTCATATTTTTCAAATTTCAGTTTTTCATATTTTATATGAAATATTTCATATTTCATATAACTCTAAACCTGTAGATTTTTGTTGCTCTATGTCGTGACTAGCATCTAGTCAGTAGAAATCAGCAACTGAACCATGTGTGAGCACTTTTATTACTTATAAACTTACTACTTTTAGTATATGCTTAAAATGAAGTCCTTCAAATTGAAAGCTGACTCAACTCATAGTTCCTTCCTTCCTTCCTTCCTTCCTTCCTTCCTTCCTTCCTTCCTTCCTTCCTTCCTCCCTCCCTCCCTGCCTTCTTTCCTTAATGGAGTCTTGCTCTGTCACCGGGCTGGAGTGCGGTGGTACAATCTAGACTCACTGCAACCTCCAACTCCCTGGTTCGAGCGATTCTCCTGCCTCAGCCTCCCCAGTAGCTGGGATTACAGGCACATGCCACCATGCCCAGCTAATTTTTGTATTTTTAGTAGAGACATGGTTTCACCATTGTTGGCCAGGATGGTCTCGATCTCCTGACCTTGTGATTCGCCCACCTCGGCCTCCCAAAATGCTGGGATTACAGGCATGAGCCACTGTGCCCAGCCTAGGTTTTTATTTTTAAGATAAGCAGCAACATTTTAAGAGTGCCCCTTTCTCCTGTCACTAAATGTAAATAAACTTAGCTCACCTAGTGAATTTTTTATTTTATAATGGAAAATTGGGTACCATAAGGTACAAAAACATGATCTTTAGAACCACATAGATCTTGGTTTATATTCTTTCCTCTCCCTTTTTTACCTGCGTAGTCTTGAGCTGGTACCTTAACCTGGTTCATAAAATGGGACTGCCCTGGCTAGTCACAAGCTGTTGTGAGGAATCAATTAAATTAGATAGATGTTGTAAAGCACTTAACACAGGGTCAGCAGTAATGCTATTTGTTCACAGTTCCACAGTGAAATTCACTGTTGATAGGGAGATGCTCAGCCTACATATAGTGAGTATTCATTTGCAGTAGAGTCTTAGTGGGATGGTGCAGGTGATTTATTTATTTGTGGGGGTATAGGATACTTTTAAATTGTTCTGAAAATCAAAATTTGAGTTAATTTTTATAGTAACGCTTATTTGCAACTCATTAGCTAAATAAATCTCTTTAATTATATGGATTCCTCCAGCTTAAAGCTTAAAGTCCAGGTTCTGAGTGTACAAGGTAAAAATGGAAAAAATGTAAATGTAATATGGGAAATCAGTTTTCACATTGCAGTAGAGCATTGAACTTCTATCTCAAACTAATTTTGAGATCCTTGCTTGAAGAATTGTGGGTAGAGTACCACCACTGTGAACATTCCCAAAGCAGGAAATTGAAATATTTATATTGCAAGGCTTATCTCATCTATAAAGCAAAGATGGTCTTCCATGTCCCCCTTGCCCACAGGTTCCCTTTATTAACTTGGTAGAAGCACCAAAGCAGATGGGACAGTATGTTTCTTTTCTTCCATGTTCTATTCTTGTTCATTGCAGCAGGGCATTTGTCCCAATTTTGCTGTGAACCTTGAGATTATTTTTTATATGCTTTTTAAGTATAATGGAATATTTATTCCATCTTGTTTTCTCCATAGTTTTACTAAAACAACAAGAAGAAGCTAATTGCCTATCATATACAAAGAATTATTATCAATAGACAATAAAATCTGTAATTAGGAACCCACATGGTGATTTGATGTGGTATTGTCTCATAGAAGTCTTCTATCTGTAGTTATTTATTCCAAGCCTCTTTTTCTTTCCTGTCTTGAAGTATGTCAGAAGAGTCTATTCCTTAGGGCTAAATACCTACAAATAACAGGCTCTTATAATACAGTAATCAAGTTTCCTCATACTTTGGGAGTACACAGAGTATGCAAGTACACATCTGGCACCAAGCCAATTTTTTTTTCCTTGATCTTTCTTTCTTCATTTTACCTAGCTCAGTTATGAGTTGCACTTTAAACAAATGCTACTTGTCATACACTTGAAAAGGCAACTCTAGGTGGTAGGAAGTTAATATTTTCCTTGAACAACATACAGAGGTACAGTCTTTTACTTTTTTTATCAGGTTAATGAGTGCACTTCACTCAGGGAAATCCATGCAGGAAGCATTGATTTCCTACAAAACACATTCACCTGATATCTTAGTCAGTTTGTGTTGCTATGATAGAATACCCCAGCCTGGATAATCTGTAAAGAAAAAGAAGTTTAAAATTCGGCTTTCAGTTCTGCAAGTGGGGAAGTCCAAGAGCATGGTGCTGGCATCTGTTGAGGACCTTCATGCTATATCATTTATGGTGGAAGGAAGAAGGGTGAGAGGAGGGCAAAACTCAGTTTTATAACAACCCACTTCTCACAATAACAAACCCACTCTCCCCATAATGAAACTAATTTACTCATGAGGACAGAGACTGAATCACCTCTCAACATTGTTGCATTGGGGATTAAGTTTCCAACACATGCTTTTTAGGGGATACATTCAAACCATAGCAATTGGTTACTAAATTAGTGCTATTTGTTAAAAAATACATTTTTTCTGCATTCAGAATATTATATGTTTTCCTGGAGTTTTTGGAAGGACTTAGAGTAATCCTTGCTGTTCATGACTTAGGTCGGCAAGCTTAAAGGGCCTTAATTCCCCATCAGTTCTTTAAAGAGGGATAGGTCTTAGGATATCAGACAGCAGAAGTCGTCTTTTTCTCCGCCATTATATACTTCTCTTTGGCATTGTATTCATCACACACACACATACACACACAGACACACACACACACACACATAAAATGTCATATTTTCTTTTAAAGTCAAAATATATAGTTTAAAATGGTTTCAGTCGCTTTCATAAGAGAGTAAAACTTACATGTTTCAGTTAAATATTGGAAGACCTTGTTCAGTTAGTGTATGCCTTCTATGAATAGTTGGTGTTTGTTCACATCAAATAAAATGACTGTCACTCAGTTCTAGGGAAAAAAAGACCAACCTTGACTCAAAAGGCTATATTCCTGCAGTAAATGTGAACATTTATGTTTAATACACTGCTGTGATTAATTATGTATATATCCTAGTGGGAGGTCACATATTATTCAGATAGGAATGGGTATGTAATACATTTTTTAAATATCTAAAATGACAAAAATAGAAGAAAGACAATCATCCATCCTATTAAGTCTGTATTCAAAGGATGAACTGATGATTTTAAACTCAAATGTTTTCTTAATTTATAGGTCATGAGAGAATGGGAAGAGGCAGAACGTCAGGCAAAGAACTTGCCTAAAGCTGATAAGAAGGCAGTTATCCAGGTAAAATCTGAACCCATTTCCTACCAAACATCACATGCCAGCAGTCTGTTTAGTGAGTGTCTGCAGGTTTACCTGCATCTGCCAGCACCTCAGGCGTGATTGTTCATAGTCCCATGAACTTGAACTGTTCTTAGTCATTGTCTAGTAATTGAGTTGCTTAAATCCTGCCTTATATCTGCTCCCAATTATTTCAAGTTATAATTCATTGCCATAAAACTCACATTGTAACTTGCAATCTACTTTTTATTAACAATACATCTTTTCAGTCACCACAATCTTCTGCTGCTTCTCTCCTACAAAAATTATGAGAATTTGAATTTTTGACTTAAACCAGTCTCAAAATTACCTTAAGTAAACCAAGAGTTTGTTATGATCAATTACTTGAGGTACTTTTAGTAAGAGAGGAATTTTTTTTAATATAAGAGTTTCAAGAGTGCATCCAATGTTATTATTAGTCAAATCAGTCTTCAGAGAGCCTATGAAATACTGATTTTCAATGAAAAAGTAGGTTTGATGTGGATTGGAGAGTGCAGAAAAGTGACGTAACCTATAAAACATGCAGAGTTAGTCAAAATGTGGAATGACTATGCAGTCTTTAGGATACTTTTTAGCACTAGAAGAAAATGGAATAGGATGTCTTTTTTAGAAGACTTGAAATTGCTGCTTCATCCTACTTGTTCAGTCCCCATGGACATATGTGTTTATGATGGCAGCATTTCCAGGAGAAAGTGGAATCTTTGGAACAGGAAGCAGCCAACGAGAGACAGCAGCTGGTGGAGACACACATGGCCAGAGTGGAAGCCATGCTCAATGACCGCCGCCGCCTGGCCCTGGAGAACTACATCACCGCTCTGCAGGCCGTTCCTCCTCGGGTAGGTCTCCCTGCGGTCGAGTTCCCACTTCAGGTCACAGCACAGACAGTAAGGGTGGGGACTGGGAACTGGAAACCATGAGAAGAAATGCCTTGAGCACTGTTATTCACAGGTTCAACCCTTGTCCATTCCATCTTGAAAGTCAAAGGGTCACAGGGCAGCTGCCTCCACAGGGCCATCTCTGCACAGTGGACACTCACACTTCCCCAGAGCAGCCAGACAGTGTTCCCAGGGACTCACAGTGCAAGCCCTGGCTTGATTTAATATTCCTGAGGTGGTGACAATTGATGGCATAGTTCAGGTTCGAACACGAAAGCTGGAAGGATGTCTTCCAATCCCTTCAGACTGCTATAACAGAATACCATAGACTGGGTACCTTATCAGCAACAGAAGTTTATTTTTCACAGTTGCAGAGGCTGAGAAGTCCAAGATCAAGACATCAGCAGACTTGATTGTCTGGTGAAAGCTGGCTTCCTGGTTCATAGAACTTAAATTGTTTTTTTAATCTTTTATTTTTGTGTTTGTTTGTATTTTGCTGTATCCTCATATGGTGGAATGGGCAAGGGAGCTCTCAGGGGCCGTTTATAAGGGTACGATGTCAATCTTGAAGGCTCTGCCCTCATGCCTAATGGTTTCCCAAAGGTTTCACCCTCAAAAAGCATCACATTGTGGCTTAGTTTGCAGCATATGAATCGGGGGTGGGAGAGACACAAACATTCAGACCATAGCAAAGGATTTTAGAAGTAACCTTGCCCAGCCCCCCTCATCGTGTAAGTATAATAATATAACTAAGGTCAAGGAAAGTTGAGATTTGGCTGAGTTGTAAGAATTTTTAGTGGACCAGAAGGAATTAGAATTCAAATGTCCGTCTCAGAGCAGTGGCCATATTCTCTGTGGGGAAGCGTTTGTCAGTCATGAAATTAGCAACGATGAGACTTAGTCATGGTTTTCAGTGATCATTGTCCGAAGAGGCTTGTTGAGTGCTGCAGGCAGAGATGTCTTCACCGGCATTCTGTGGGAGAGCTTACTTGGAATGGAAGGAACATTCTGCGCATGAGTGTTTGGTTTATGTCCACTTGTTCTTTTTTTTCTTTCTTTCTTTTCTTTTATGAGACAGAGTCTCACCCTGTCGCCCAGGCTGGAGTGCAGTGGTGTGATCTCTGCTCACTGCAACCTCTGTCTCCTGGGTTCAAGCAATTCTCCTGCCTTAGCCTCCCAAGTACCTAGGATTACAGGTGTGCCACCATGCCCAGCTCATTTTTGTATTTTTAGTAGAGACGGGGTCTCTTCATGTTGGCCAGACTGGTCTCGATCTCCTGACCTCAGATGATCCACCTGCCTTGGCCTGCCAGAGTACTGGGATTGCAGGCGTGAACCACCATGCCCGGTCACTTGTTCTTTCTGTTTGTCATTGAGCAAGGGATATGGAAAACTATACCTGTGATTGTGGACTGGTCCATTTTTCTAAACAGTGCTATCAGTTTTTACATTGTGTACTTTGAGGCTGTGTTTTTAGGTGCGTAAACGTTCCGGGCTGTTAGGCCCTCTTTGAGCCTCTTCTTATGAAATGATCTTTTTATCCTTTGTAATGCTTTGCTCCAAAATCTACTTTAATATTAATAAAGCTATTCCAGCTTTCTTTTGATTAATATTAATGTGGGGCATTTTTCCATCCTTGTACTCTTATTGAACTTATTTGTCTTTATATTTGAAGTGTATTTTTTGGGGGCAGCATATAATTGGGTCTTATGTTTTCCTTTGGATTGAGAAGACCGTGTACACTGAATGAGTTTATGGATATGGTGTGACGGAATCTGTCATCTTGCTGTTTGTTTTCTATTTGTCCAGTCTGTTCTTTGTTCTTCCTCTTTCCTCTTTTTTTTTTTTTTTTTT
>NW_012106108.1:164540-168014 GCF_000951045.1 Mandrillus leucophaeus | reverse complement strand
CTGGGCGACAGAGCGAGACTCCGCCTCAAAAAAAAAAAAAAAAAAAAATTTAATAAAGCTATTCCAGCTTTCTTTTGATTAATATTTATGTGGGGCATTTTTCCATCCTTGCACTCTTATTGAACTTATTTGTCTTTATATTTGGAGTGTATTTTTTTTAGGCAGCATATAATTGGGTCTTATGTTTTCCTTTGGATTGAGAAGACCGTGTACACTGAGTGAGTTTATGGAAATGGTGTGACGGAATCTGTCATCTTGCTATTTGTTTTCTATTTGTCCAGTCTGTTCTTTGTTCTTCCTTTTTCCTCTTTTTTTTTTTTAATTAATTGGAAATTTTTTATGATTCTATTTTATCCCTTTTATTGGTTTATAAGTTACAACTGTTATTTTACTGGTTTATCTCTTTTGTTGGTTTGTAAGTTATAACTAGTTTGTTATTTTACTGGTTGCTTTAGGCTTATAGAAAACATTCTAAACTTGTCACGATGATATTATGTCAGTTCAAGAGATACTATACCACTTCACAGATAGTATAAGAACCTTACAAAAAGTACTTCCATTTCCCCTCTCTTATTCTGTAAGCGGTTGTTGTCGTACTTTTTCCTTACTACATTGTTGATGTTTTTCTTTAGACAGTCAGTTATCTTTTAATGAGTTATAAATTTAAAAAAAAAAAAAAAAACATATGTTTACCTATGAAGTCACCATTTTGGATGCTCTAAATTCTTTGTGCAGATGCAACTGGTATCATTTTCCTTCTGCCTGAAAGATTTCCTTTCAAATGTCTTACACTGAGCTTGGTGGCTTGTGCTTGCAATCCCAGCAACTCAGGAGGTTGAGATAGGAAGATCCCTTGAACTCAGGGGTTCAAGACTGCATTAAGCTATGATTGCCTGACTGCACTCCAACCTTGGTGACAAAGGGCATTCCTGTCTCTTTAAAAAAAAAAAAAAAAAAAACTCCAACCTTGGTGACAAAGGGCATTCCTGTCTCTTTAAAAAAAAAAAACAAGTTTGAGTGCATGTAATTGGTGATGGAATCTTTTGCTTGGCTTTGACGGAAAAAGTCTTTTTTATACCTTTGGTTTTTGAAAGATATTTTTGCTGGGTATAAAATGCTTGGAAGATGATACTCTGCTGTCTTATTTGTGTTGATATCTTTATCTTTATTTCTCTATAAATAACATGCCTTTTTTTTTCCTCTGTTTTTACAGTTTTCTCTATTTTACTGGTTTTTAACAATTTAATTTTGATATGCCATGGTATAGTTCAATCTGCCCTTAATTCCATCTGGCCATTTTTCATCTTATCACTTCACATACTGTAGTTGTTATATATAGAAATTTGACCTAGGCTCCGCTCAACCCCCTTAATATTGTCTATATTTTTACTTAACTTTTATATACTGTCTATATCTTTACTTAACTTTTGAACTTATGGAATACAGTTATTACATGAAAACTGTTTAAATATCCATGTTTGCTAATTCTAACACCTCTGTCAACTTTGAATCAATTTTGATTGCTTATGATTGCATGTGGCATTTCCCTGTATCATTTCATGCTTCATAATTTTTTATTAAATGTCAGACCCTGAAATTAAGCTTGTTGAATGCTAGGTATTTTTGTAATATTCTTGAGCTTTTTTCTGTCATGTAGTTGAGTTCCTTGGAAACAGTTTGATCCTTTTGAGCTTTGCATTTTTAGATTTGTTAGGTGGAATCGGAGCAGTTGTCAGCCTAGAACTAGTTATTCCTTACTAGTGAGGCAAGACCCTTCTCAGTCATCTACCGTGAATGTTAAGTTTTCTCATCTGACTAGTGGAAGGAGGCATTATTCCTGTCCCTGTGTGAACACCAAGCACTGTTAATGCTAGGTGATTTTCCCCCTGGCCTCAGTTTCTTTCACATTCATGTACCCATCATTACTCAGCTGTGTTCTCAAGGATCACTCTGCACATCTCTGGATTCTCTTTTGGAGCAACTCTCTCCTCACCAGCCTGTCCTATGACCTTGGTCTCTCCATACACTTCATGTCCTCCACTCTGTGAGTCCTCTAGGCTCTGTGTGGGTTTCCCCACCTGAAGTCCTGACCTGGAAATTCAGGGCCATGAGTTTGGCAGCTGTAAGTCCTCATTTGTTTCCCCTTTTCAGGAATCAGTGTCCTTCACTTGATGTCTAGTATCTTGCAGAAACGTTATTTATGCCAGGTGCGGTGGCTTACGCCTGTAATCCCAGCACTTTGGGAGGCCAAGGTGGGCAGATCACGAGATCAAGAGATCACGACCATCCTGGCCAACATGGTGAAACCCTGTCTCTACTAAAAATACAAAAAGCTAGCCGGGCGTGGTGGCACACGCCTGTAGTCCCAGCTACTCAGGAGGCTGAGGCAGGATAATTGCTTGAACCTGGGAGGTAGAGGTTGCAGTGAGCCGAGATTGTGCCACTGCACTCCAGCCTGGGCAACAGAGCAGACTCCATCTCAAAAAAAAAAGAAGAAACGTTGTTTATATATGAATATATTGTCCATTTATTCTGCACTCCAGTCTGGCGACAGAGCAGACTCCATCTGGGCGGTTGAGGGGGGGCGTGGAGAAAGAAACATTGTTTATATATGAATATATTGGCCATTTGTTGGTTGTTCAGGTGGGAGGGTAAATCCAGTTCTTCTCACTCAATCTTGGCTGGAATTGTTTGTGCATTTTATGCAACTTAACCAAAAAGTCACCCATTTGCACTGATCTTCCTCGCCATTTTGATTTTTCTATGGACAAAGTGACAGTGCACAGAAAGCCATGAGGAGCCGTTAAAGAGCTCGTGGCATTCTTCCAAGAAGTAAGATACTGTTGACCCTGCTCTACCGATGATATCACTGCAACCTCGGGAGATGGAGTGGCTGGCTCAGGGTGACACTGCTAGGAAGGGGCAGGGTAGAGCCGCGAGTCACCGCGGTGCATTCTCACTAGAACAAAGAGCTTTTGAAAAAGAATATTCATATTAGCGTTTTCATTTTCATCTTAGCAAGGCACTTGTCAGGAAGTTTTTTATGTCTGTGCAGAACAAAAGCTCCTTGGTTCTTCTCTTTTTTGGAGAACACGCTTTCAGGAGAGGAGCTGTGTGATCATTTGCCAGAGCAGGAGGGGGTGGTGGGTGCTGAGACCAGAATCTTCATAGCAGACACTTGTGAAGCGTTCCAGCTGAAAGTCCAATCTCCGAAGTCAGATCTTTGCTAAATGGACATTGATGGGACTAAAAATAAGATGAGGACTGAATGGAGGCTTTAACAAATGTACATTTAAACTCTCAGTTTAGTCTCCTCAGCCATCACAGGAAAGGCAGTGGCAAGAACGTTTGCCAAAGTGTCATCTTTTATCAAAGGGGATAATTTTAGAGTGCTTGTAATCATGCTTGTTGTGGGCCTCCGCATCACTTCATATGGAATTAGACAACATGTTCATTTGAAATAAAAATTAAAAA
>NW_012106108.1:162001-163835 GCF_000951045.1 Mandrillus leucophaeus | reverse complement strand
CCTTTCACCTCGGCTTTTTAAAGTGCTGATATTACAGGCATGAGCCACCATGACTCACCTTTATATCTTTCCTTTGTAATAAAATGTGGCTGGGTGGTCACAGGCCTGGAGTCTAGGGGGCATTACCTGCCATTTTTGTTAAGTTACCATCTTTAAGTGTTCATTTAAGTTTTAATGTTGTATGGCTTGACCTGGCATTTAGGTCTGCACTTTGGCAGGCACAAGAAAATTGTAAATCCCTTCTTTTTTGGTGGGGACAGTCTTGCTCTGTCGCCCGGGCTGGAGTGTGGAGTGTGGTGGTGCGATCTTGGCTCACTGCAAGCTCCGCCTCCCAGATTCACACCATTCTCCTGCCTCAGCCTCCCGAGTAGCTGAGACTACAGGTGCCCGCCACCATGCCTGGCAAATTTTTTGTATTTTTTTTTTAGCAGAGACGGGACTTCACCGTGTTAGCCAGGATGGTCTCGATCTCCTGACCTTGTGATCTGCCCACCTCAGCCTCCCAAAGTGCTGGGATTACAGGCACAATTAAATCCCTTCTTGAGGACTTATATACATTCCTCTTGAAGACATAAATCCAGAGCTTGCTGGTGGCTGTCTGAAAAAGGTCACATCTTGTAATAGGAGTCATACATAAATATTTCTGAGATCTCTCTCTTACTTACCACCGTGCCTGGAAAATGCAGACAGCTGTATTCAGTAAATGTTGTTTGAATATAAGTAAGTCAAAAGTGTTCTTTCTATAGATTCTGTAGATGTTATCTCTTAGAATAATTCTCTCTCTAACCCTCACCAAATTCTACTGTATATTCTCAGATTTTGCAAACATGGGATTCCAAAACAGTGTGGATTGTTTTCAGTCTCTTTGAAGCTCGGATTTAAATCATACTTTTACACAGTTTTTCAGTCTAAACGTGGAAGTGGTATGAGATGTTGTTTTTGTGCAGCTAGAATTCTTTGTTCTACTAATGAGTATCATTTTGTGAGTCCCTGTGTCTGAGTATACTGTATGTTTCAAATTTCTGATTTAATTATATACCTATAGGCAAATACATTGAATGGTCAACCTAAAAATGCATTATTCAACTCATAGAGTCATATGTATATATGCACATGTATTTAAAATAAGTACTTTGGGCTGGATGTAGTGGCTCACAGCTGTAATCCCAGCACTTTGGGAGGCTGAGGTGGGAGGATCCCTTGAGCCCAGGAATTTGAGACCACCCTAGGCAACATAGAAAGACCCTATCTCTACCAAAAAAAAAAAAAAGATTGTTTTAATTAGCCAGGCATGATGGTGCGTGCCTGTAGTCGCAGCTGCTCGGGAGGCTGAGGTGGGAGCGTGAGCCGGGGAAGTCAAGGCTGCAGTGAGCTCTGATGGTGCCACTGCACGCCAGCCTGGACAACAAAGCAAGACCCTGTTCCAAAATTTAAAATTAAAAAATGAAATAAATACTTGAAATACTACAATTATTAAAACAGTTGTTTTCCCCATGGGAAAAAAGGTTGAGCAGAGCTGTGTCTTTGCACTCAGAAAAAACTCTTATCTGTTGAAGGCTAGTGACTCTTCTAAGTACCAACCCCTTAACCTTTTTACTTTCCTAAGACTTTCTTTGGAAAATCAAGGAGTTAGCACTTTGTCCCCCTGGAAAAATTAAACGCCTCTCCGGAGTTGCAGCACACGTGGTAAACTTCCATCACCTTTGTAGGCCTCCAGGCTACCAAATTAAATACTTAAAGCTAAGCATTCATCATTTCTTGACCTGCCCTCTACAGTCATGCACTTCCTGCTTTTTGCTTTGTTAGGGCTGGTACTCAAGCTATTCATAGCTTC
>NW_012106108.1:87376-161680 GCF_000951045.1 Mandrillus leucophaeus | reverse complement strand
TATACCTGATGTAAATGACGAGTTGATGGGTGCTGACGAGTTGATGGGTGCAGCACAGCAACATGGCACAAATATACATATGTAACAAACCTGCATGTTATGCACATGTACCCTAGAACTTAAAGTATAATAATAATAATAATTAAAAAATTTAAAAAAAAAAGAATTGAAGTGTTTTAAAGATAAGGGATACACAGCCAAACCCTTCTTTGTAATTCTGAGATTTTTGGTGTTTTTACAGATACTTAGCATAAATCTTTCATTAGACAGTATCATGATTATTATTCTGACTTCAACAACTTTTGCATTTGCTAGAGGGAAATGAGAATTAGAAAACATTTTCCTGCACATCTGTCTACTTATCTATGCCAGTTGTGTTGTTTTGATTTTCCCAGTGTCTTACGATTGAAGCCATTTTATCCATACTAAAATTCATTTCATGCTTGTATCTGCTGCTTCACACTCAGGCTCTCAGTTTAATTGAGCAAAAAAGAACGTTGGCAGTTTCTATAGCATCGGCACCCTTCTTTCCTTTCTCATTTTTGAATGGTTCAGCCAAATGTTAAATTTTGCTGAGATCTCTGAAAATTTCTTCATAGAATTCTTTGATAGAACATGAATGGTGTGAGACTCTTCATTAAAGAGCATGGTTTCATCTCTAAGTTGAGATTTTGCTCAAAGCTATTTGGTAAATTTCAGCAGCAGAGCAATAAATGTTCAACAAAAAGCAGCAGTCATTGGAGATAACAAGGGTAGGAATTAATGGGAGCTTTGCTACAGGTAAACAGGTGATGGCATGAGGAGGTTTTAACCACCTCATAAATAAATTCTTAGCCGTGATATGATGTGGATTGCAACTCAACCAAACTTTAATCAATGTGGGTATTGGTGTAACTTTGTTTTCTAAAGCAAAAAAGAAATTGAGTTACTAAATTTGAGCTTTTATATGATACTGCTAATTACCCTTCACCGAAACAAACCAATTATTTCTATTCATCTGTTTTCGTTGCAAAAGAAATTATCTTTTAAAACATATGTATATAGCATATATCTCCAAAGCAAATATGGGACATCTATACCTCCATGTAACTGATAATAAATAAGTTAAAAATTATTCGCTGAGTTCTTGGTATGTGGAGAGATGAATATTGCAATGTTTAAGGCATTCCACCAGCAGGTTTTGATTATAATCAAAATTTTATAAAGCTAATCAGAATGGAATTAAAAGTTAAAAGACTGCCAGGCAAAAAAAAAACATCTTTCAGAAAAGTAAATAATTGTTCTATACCTACATATTTAATCTTTATTTGTTCACCATTCATTTATTTTTAGTTGAGTTCTGCATACATTGGTGAGCAAAGGGGGACTCATTAGCTTGAGCACTTCTAAGGGCAAACTCAATAACAAATAATGGATGGGAAGGCAGATGAGAGAATTAGCATTTATTGAACAAAATCTTATAAGCTATGCTGAATGGTATACATGCTCTTTCAGTAAAACCACTGAGTGCTGTTACTTCCCTACCTTCTGAATGTTTACCAAGTTCAACAAACAGATCTTGCTACATGCAAATGGGAAGTATGTAACAAGAGATACTAGTGGTTTCTGGTTTTCATTAAGTTACATAGAACATTAAGAGGGATGTTGGAAAGGCATTAGCTTAAGAGCTGTCTTGTGCCACTGAGGCCATATTCATCATCTAGATTCCCTCCACAGTGGAGCCCTGCTCAGTCACTGCCTTCAGAATGCAAACAGGTCTTCATAGGATGCCATTAAAACCCATAGCACCGTATGGTTTGAAGCTCTGCTTTCTTCCAGCAAACATACGTATTGTAATGTTAATATATATGTTCATTTTATCCTTGAGAACGAAAATGTATTATGAAAATATAAATATTTAGTTTTTGTAGACAAATAGCACATTATTTAAAGATCCAGTAGTTATTCACCTGCCTGGTATGACTGATATTTGCCCTAAAGAACAGATGGGCAGCAGAGTATCCTCACCCCGGAAACACGTGCGCACACACACGCAAACACAGTCTCACATAAGCTGTAAGGGGTTTATTCATTGTGTGAAAGCTGACCATGGATCCCAGTTTAAAGATGCTAGGTGGTGTTTGGATTTTAAGCATCATTACCTTGAGTTTCCTTATATAAATGTTTTAAAATCAACAAAAATACTCAGAATTTCTAATAGGTCATAACACTGACTAGGTGTGGGAAGAGGAGAGGGTAAAATTAAAAGAAGCGCAAATGTACTTTTCTTTGAATAGGCTAACCAGTTAGAGAATGTATGAAGCAGGACCGCCGTAGTCCAAGTATGAATATGTCCAAAATTAAAGTAGATTGCTGTAAATCTCTCTACAAGTCAAGAATATGTCACAGTTGACATTTTTCGGATGATCAGACCGTTTGACAAATCTTTGCGAGGGTCTGAGTTAGTTGAAAATATCTTTTGTTTATGACGTCAGCAGCACTGTGGGCTTCGCCTTCTGGGTTGTACTAATAGTTCTGTTCATCATTAAGGGCTTACACGTTTCACTGTTTGACTAAACAAAGCTCGAAGACATGCAAGTCCAAACATTGTCTGTCCTTTCTGTACTCCTAGGTCAGAAGATCTTAGCTCTTTATCCATTCTGTGCTAGAGTTTGTCTGAAAGCATGAATCATGGAGTTGTGTTGGGTGCTAAATTTCAGTTCTGTATGCTGTCTTCACTAATTTATGACTGTGGTCTGTACAACCAAAATAAATTATTTCTGAGAACTAGCAAAATACTCCGGAAAAAATTTATGAAACCTACCGGATTTGGAAAAAAGCTCAGCTGGGTGCAGTGGCTCACATCTGTAATCCCAGCACTTTGGGAGGCCAAGGCGGGCTGGTCACCTGAGGTCAGGAGTTTGAGACCAGCCTGACCAACATGGAGAAACCCTGTCTCTACTAAAAATACAAAATTAGCTGGGTGTGGTGTCTCATGCCTGTAATCCCAGCTACTCGGGAGGCTGAGGCAGGAGAATGACTTGAACCCAGGTTGCAGTGAGGGGAGGTCACGCCATTGTACTCCCCCCTGGGTAACAAGAGTGAAACTCCTTCTCAGAAAAAAAAAAGAAAAAAGGTCACTAAATGATGAGAGAATTAAAAACACTCCTATTTTCTGCCTTTTATATAAACTCCTGTCTTTAATTCCCAGTTTGCCATCTTTATAACCTCTAACTAGGAGCAAGTGATTTAATAAAGGGATTCCTCCTACTCCGTCTGCAAATTGGAGTTAATTTTTCTGCTCTTTCTGCAGTTAATGTTGTTCTAGCTTTTGTTATTCATAATTAGAAAAGCAAAAGGATTAATCGAAAGTTGAGACAAAATTGTAAAGTAGGAAGATGTCTTCCTCCCTAAGAGGAGAAAGATTGTTAGGGGAAATAACGTGGAGGCTTTGGTGACACATCCCTATTAGGAAGTGATCTGCTTCCACGGGAAGGAGAGAACAGATGATAGATGACTCCTGGATGCGCCTGTGTTATGTTCAGTACAAAATCAGAGCCGTATCAGCAAACCGGATACCCTGGGAAGGGACATTGGGATAACTCGTTGGCCATAAGCAGAAGTTTTGCTCTGGCCTTATGAACTGAGGGGATTAATAGAGATTAGTTGTTCAATGTCCTTCCATCTAATGCATCCATATTGTCAAAACTTAAGAAAACACCAAAGGGGGAGAGTGTGAGAATCCACTGCCATTTTCTCCATTGCTTCATTCAAGACTTCTGAGTCCAACTTTGCATGGGATTATCATTTGCCCTTTTATACTCACCTTAAACTACAAAAATCATTTGTTTGTCTTTCTGAAGAAAAGAAGGTAGGTAAATTTTGCAGTAGACTTTAAAAATTTAGCTCAACTCCTGGCATTAAAGACAATAAAGGTTGTGATTCGGAGGTTCCCGTGGCAGTTTTCCCAAATGTTATGTTTAACTAAGATCATGTCAAGCACAGAGAGATTTAACTCTCTAAAGTGTGATTTTTTAAACCTGCACACAATTTTCTACATTTTATATGCTCAAGATTTCTTGAAATCCAAGGTGTAAAACTGTGAAAATAATAGCTGTGAACCTATTTATGAAAGCAAGAGAGAATTCCTTTGTTCAGTTTTGGAAACCACCAGGGTGCAATTTAATGCTCCAGGAGAGGGTTTTCTGTGACCTGGAAAGGTTAGGGTGATTCCCCTACAGTGAGTCATTTACTTCTTTCTTGGCAGGATTATGCCCAGGGCTTTTAAAGGCTCTTGACAGTTCACTCCCTTCCATGAGAAACGGGTTCATGGCACAAGTGTCTATTATGATAAGATGCCAGATTTCTAGATCAAGCATAAAGCTATGGAGTGGGACAATAGGACTGAATAATTTTAGTACACTTCCCATGTGAACTGTCGAGTAATAAGCTACATATTCAGACCATGACTGGCATCGAGTCATCCTGCCATTAGTCAAATGTATGAGACTTTTCCCAAGTCCCAGCAACGCCAAATTTGAGAAATTGTATAAAAGAAAAATGAAAAAGTAAATGCATCTGAAAAATGGGGAAATTAATTTTAAAAAATGTACTAGCACTGGGGGCGGTGGCTCACACCTGTAATCCCAGCTCTTAGGGAAGCCGAGGCAGGTGGATCACCTGAGGTCAGGAGTTTGAAACCAGCCTAGCCAACATAGTGGAACACCATCTCTACTAAAAATACAAAAATTAAGTCGGTGTGAGGGCACATGCCTGTCATCCCAGCTACTCAGGGAGCTGGGGCAAGAGAATTGCTTGAACACAGGAGGTGGAGGTTGCAGGGAGCCAAGATCACGCCACTGCACTCCAACCTGGGCTACAGAGTGAGACGCCATCTCCAAAAAAAAAAAAGTATTAGCTTTTATCAGGAAAGGCCATTAAATTTTCTTCAATGTTACCCACATCAATTTGCCATCAAACTAGAAGAACACAATAAGTGAGATGTTTTGAAATTAATGAAACAAATCTTTTTGAGATGAGTTTGTACATGCTGTGAAGTCCATTAAATATTTTCTGGGAAGAGTTCCCAGTTAAAACTACTTTCCAAAGCACCCAAGCACACTATATAGATAAATCAAGTGGGTTTATTAATATCAATATTTCTGTGAAAATTGGGGAGGCCACTGTTCTGAGGAACGAGGTGCTTGTTTTCTACTTGAAGACCACGAAGGATATTCTACACTACTGGGCCTATTTCTGAAATTGTATCTAGCTGTAGTTTACCCATTAATTTAACTAACAAATATTTGTAAGCAACCAAATTGTGGCAGGAACTGTGCCTAGAGGTAGAAATACGTTACACTCTTGTTTCCAGAGAGGAAAATGAGTAATGTTCTAAAATGTAAATCTTATGTTTCTCTTTCCTCTTGCTGTAAATGATGTCTAAGCCATTTTGGTAGTGCCTATTCTGAATCCTTTAATAAATTATTTTGAATGATTTTTGTAAAAGACAGTGTGATTGTGAGGTGAGTTTAGTACAAATTTAAAAGTGCCACATCAGTTGCAAACAGCACATAATTGTGAACTAAACACTCTTTCAGAAACAGTAGTGACAATAAATAGGATTCGGTATAATTAGTCCCCCTGCGACACATCTCTTCCTCTGTTCTTTGCCATATATGTTAATAATAAGATTAGCCATCTAATGCCAGTATAAGCAGACTGTAGTATTAATACACAGAAAAATTATTGCTAGTAACAGAAGATTTAAAGACGTGAGGGTGATCCGGATTACATGCCTGCAGTTTAAAAGAAAAAAAAAGTTTTTTTTTAACTTTTCTTTTTCATTTTCTTTTTGTTGGGCCCTTAATTTTTTCTTTTTTTTTGTTCTTCTGATTACCCCTTTTTTTTTGATTTTTTTGCCATTGTTATTGGCATTTCTTTTAGGGGATTTGTTTTTTTTGGGGTTACCGGGGGGTTTTTTTTCCCTACCATTCCTGTATGAAGGTTTCTGCGTTTTCAATTAAAATTTTAAGAAATTCATCTATGTCCTAGCGTAATAAAATAAACCTTACTAGACAATCAAGAGACCTTGTTATTCTTAGATACATTATTATAGCTCTAGAAATAACAAATGTTAAGCCTGGAGGATTTGTATTTTGGCCAAAAGTTGTAAGGGCAATTATTTGTTTATTTGAATGAAATATGCATGAATCATATCAAAAGGAGGGAGGTCTTTTTTTAACCTAAACAAAAATATAAAAGTATAGGGAACTGTTACCTGTGTGAACCCCACAAATCTGAGACAGGTCTCAGTTAATTTAGAAAGTTTATCTTGCCAAGGTTGAGGGTGCACCTGTGTCACGGCCTCGGGAAGTCCTGACGACGTGTGCCCAAGGTGGTTGGGGCACAGCTTAGTGTTACACATTTTAGAGAGACATGAGGCATCAGTCAATATATGTAAGAAGTACATTGGTTTGGTCTGGAAAGGAGAGACTGCTTGAAACAAAAAGCAGGAAGACCTGAAGTGGGGAGGAGGCTCCTAGGTCAGAGATAGGTGAGATGAACAGTTGCATTTTTTGAGTTTCTGATTAGCCCCTCTCCAAAGGAGACAGTCAGATATGCGTCTATGTCAGTGAGCAGAGTAGTTGGCCCTAAGCAGTTCCCAGCTAGACTTTTCCCTTTAGCTTAGTGATTTGGAGGCCCCAAGACTTCTTTTCCTTTTACACCTGTTTTTTTTCTTTCTTAACTAAAAGTAGTATTTGTTTCTGAGGCATAGACATAACTACCATTTTATTTGGTATGATTTATTTGCCTACTGTCCAACAAAGAAGCTAATCTGATTTTGTTTTCATTTCCAAGCATGATTCCTAGAAATGTGTTTAGGTGGCCAAATCAATGAAGCAGAACCCTGTATGTCATTCATTTATTGGGAGATACCCTAAGGTCTTCCTGAATTATCTGATGTTCCCAGGCTTTGCTTATCCAATAGGCATTAGGAAGAAAGGGCTTGAGTTTATGTAGATTCTCACACAATGCTCATCTCAGCTCAGATAAACAATGAAGGGGTTTCCCAGGTCTCATTATCCCTGGAGGAGCTGAGGCCTGGGGAATCTTGAGAGCCTGCTTTGCTACTCTGTTATTGTGGCAGGCCAAATCTCACTAATGCAGTCCTCCATAACAACTGTTTCAGTACTGACCCCGTGGTTAAGTTAAATACTAAAAGTTAAAAAAAGCCGGTGCCCTTATACAAAGGCTGGAATGTAACAAAAGCCCACCAAGAGTTTTGCCTAGGCCTTTCCTGGCAAAACAAAGGAATTCTTAACGGGACCCATTTAGGATTAACAAGTTTTATTGAGGGTCTGAAGAAACTCTCCAGGCCTCCACAAACAAGTTTACTGGGGTTCTAAAGGAACTCCCCAAACCTCCCTGATTTAGCAGGAGACAAGATAAGGGTGATCACCATAGCACCTGGACCCATTTAGATTAAGTAAATTGACTGAGGCTCCGGAGGAAGGTCTTCAGGACTCAGAGCTTAGTTACAGATTAAAAGAAGTTAATCCCTTATGTCTTGAGATGGATGTACACGTATGCGTAGACATATAACTTAGAAGGCATATAAGCTCTGGAAAACTTTGTAATTTTGAGTTGGTCTGGCACTAATTTCCAGGCTGTCTCCCTGTAACAGGTTACAGAAATAAAAACTCTCTTCCTCCCCAGTTCATCTGCATCTCTTTATTGGGCCATGAGATATAGTAGCCCGACCCTCAGTTCAGTCCGGGAACATTATCATCAAACTCTGGGGATTTTCGGGGTAAGTTAGGAATGTATTTTGAAGCAGAACGGCAGTAGTAAATGAGATCAGCAATTGAAAACATGCGAAGACATTCACCATTTAATTATCCGTCTCAATAGAAGATAAGGATGAATTTAGCACTAGAAACCATGAATGTCACAAAAGCCAAACTTTAATACCTTGAATCACTTTCCAGTAATCCTAATCCTTTATCCAGATTGACAGAGGACATTCCTATCTTGCTATTTCTTCTCCCCTACACATTAGCTTAGTAATTAGCTAAATAATTTTATGCATTAGCTAAAGAATAATGGAACTCCAGAAACCTAGGACAGTAATTGAGAGACTGAACAAGCCAAATCTGAACCTTCTGCACAATTAAAGGAGCTGATGTTAGCATGGCCCACAGAATATTACCTGCACTTATAAGAACTAGAAAGTCAGGCAAGTACTCCTGGAACAGACTGTCTTTTCTAACCATGCAGTTATTTCTTTGTTTTTAACTTTGTTTTCCTTTGTTTGTTTATTTGTTTGTTTTTGAGACGGAGTCTCATCCTGTCGCCCAGGCTGTAGTGCAATGGTGCAATCTCAGCTCACTGCAATGTCCGCCTCCTGGCTTCAAACAATTCTCCTGCCTCAGCCTCCCAAGTAGCTGGGACTACAGGCACCCGCCACCACGCCCAGCTAATTTTTGTATTTTTAATAGAGACGGGGTTTCACCTTGTTGGCCAGGCTGGTCTGGAACTCCTGACTTCGTGACCTGCCCGCCTTGGCCTCCCAAAGTGCTGGGATTATAGGCATGAGCCACCGCGTCTGGCCAGTTTTTAACTTTGTAAATTGCTTTGTAGAACTATCTTAAACTTGGTCCATTTTAGATTCTCCTTGAAGGACCAGATCACAAAGTGATTAGGAGAAGAGGCTCTGGAGCCAGGCAGTGAGACTAACCTGTTCTCACTCTAATAGTAACTAGCTGTGTAACTGTGGGCCAGGGATGTAGCCTATGTTACCACAATCTCCTTTGTGCTTCATGCCTCACCAATAAGGTGGGGAGAGCTGCTATGACTCTGTCGTAGGGCTGAGATGAAGATTTGATGAGTTACCAGCAAAAAGCATTTAATATACTGTCTCATTCAGAAGCAGTCAATACACATTGAACTCTACTACCTAGAGGAAAGAAAGGGGTCTATGATTTATAGATAAGGCCTGAATGAAAGAAATAAATGTGTATTGAGTATGAGCAATGGACTACACGCCATGCTGGGTAACTATCACAGAACACGTTTAATCTGAAAATACTATCTGAAAGATACTGCCATCTGAATTGCATAGATGGGAAAAGTCAAGGCTTTCGTGTTTATTTTTAAATGTATGTTAACATTAATAATTAATTGGCCGAGTGCAGTGGCTCACACCTGTAATCCCAGCACTTTAGGGGGCCGAGGCGGGCGGATTACGAGGTCAGGAGATGGAGACCATCCTGGCTAACACGGTGAAACCCTGTCTCAACTAAAAATACAAAAGAATTAGCTGAGCGTGGTGGCACGTGCCTGTAGTCCCAGCTACTCAGGAGACTGAGGCAGGAGAATCGCTTGAACCCGAGAGGCGGAGCTTGCAGTGAGCCGAGATCGCGCCACTGCCCTCCAGCCTGGCAGACAGAGCGAGATTCCGTCTCAAAGAATAGTAATAATAATAATAATAATCATAATCATAATTAATGGTAACATATGCTGTTTGTGGTGATAGTAGAGGAAAAAGGGAGATCCAGATGCTGGTTATCTGAAATGACCTCCACGTTCTCTAAATTGAAATTTAGCTTGAAGTAGTAATGCCAAGGCCAGCCTGGGGCCATAGCATCCTGGTACACCTACTTGTTGGTGACAGTCCTTTTAGGACAAAATATTGTACAGAAACATTCATAGGTAACTAACTGGAAAAAAAGAAGTTATGATGAAAAGCAGGTCTTACTTTTTTTTTTTTTAAATTAAAAGACTGGCTGTTACTCTGTTTCCCAGGCTTGAGTACAGTTGTGCAATCAGGGCTCACTGCAGCCTCAACCTCCTGGGTTCAAACAATCCTCCTGACTCAACTTCCCAAGTAGCTGGGACTGCAGGCATGTGTCACTGCACCTAGCTAATTTTTAAATTTTATTGTAGAGACAGGTTCTTGTAATGTTGTCCAGGCTGATCTCAAACTCTTGGCTGCAAGTGATCCTCCTGCCTCAGACTCCCAAAGCAATCCTTACTTTTTTACTTGAAGTGCTTTTTTTTTTCTTATTTAAACTCTTTAAAGAAAAATTCATCCCATTTTCTTCAAAACAATAAATCCTTTACAAGGGAGAAAAATGAAATAGAGCAACTAAGAAATCATCCATGAGGGCCAGGAAGGAACATCATGATTAAATGCAATTAGTTGCAACCCCTTCTGTCTCCAACCTTGGATGTATAAGGGGGATGTTAATAGAACTAGAGATTTCTAAGACCTTGGTGCTTAATAACAAGCAAGCATTGAGGGTGGTTGGGTAAGATCCTGATCACACAACCCTGCATATCAAATACCCTTCACAATCAACAAGAGTCAGCCTTTAATCTCTGATGTTTTCAAATGTGCTTTTTTTTTTTTAATTCACATGTATAACCTGTCCTCTTTTCAATATATAGAGATCTAGCTTATCTGTCATTACCTCTTTTACTGCTTTTCTTCTAAGATTTAAAAGGTCATATTCTGATTTGTAAATTCGACCAGATTTCACAGTACAGATGAGAGTTGTAATGATATGTTGCCAAGAACTGTTGCAAGCTGTGATGTCTGTCTGGGGATTATGGAGCAGCACATTTCTTTTAGGAAAAAAGAATAAATAAGGCAGATGAGTGCAAGTTTGTTTTATTTTTATTGTGTATATGTGTTTGTTTTCTCGAGTATAGGAGCATGGCCTCTGTGGCAGGCATTCACCAAGCAAATACAGAGCACCCTCTGGGTCAGGCACTATGTTTTTGGGGTTCCAAATAAAAAAAAAAGAAGACCAAATCCAGCCCTATGGATCTCACATTAAAGAGGGGAGTAGGAATCATACATAATTTAATAAGTTGAGTTAGGTACGTTAATGGGGATTTGCACCATATTTCATGGGAGCACAGAAAAAGGGGACCTCGTTCCACCTGAAATGGCAGGGAGATGGCTCCTAAGTTAACTAAGCAAAAGGGGAAGGAGAGGCACATCCCACAGAACATGGATAACACAACAGAAGCCCCATTACCCTCCGCCCCACCGCCACACACACCATCTCTGGAATAAATTTTGTAGCTTCCAACTGGTTTTCAGGGTACTCATGACACATGGGTTAATAATAACTAGGTTTGCCCAAATGACCAAAATTCTATTCCTGACATGAATTTTCACAGCTGGTTTTTTGTTTGTTTGTTTGTTTTAATGAAGAAGAAATGTGTGTCTTTGGAAATCATCCTACAAAATCATATAGTGGAAAGGATATAGTGATGAAATTGTTGAAGACCAGGGAACCTTTGTCCTTACTTTTTATTAGGATGGATGTTTTCAGGTAAAACTAAAATAAAAATGAAATGGCACCAATCAGAAAGAAAATAGGAGCACTTAAGACAATGTAATTGTTGCTGAAAGAAGTAGAATCTGATAGCTCAGAAAGAACTTAATTAAATTTCAAAGTAAAATAAATACAGTTTAGCAATGACCTTTCTCCTAGAAAAATATAATGTCTCTTACAGCTCACTTACTCCTTGGCTTACAAAATAGTGGTTAAATTTCCTGGTTTTCTCATTTTGATTATCGTATATTACATGTTACTAGTGATGGGATTATCTGTGCGACGTTACTCTGGTCTTCAAAATACGCACGTGGCAATGTAGTCTCACATATACCCTTATATACTTGGGTGGGAAAAGAGAAGGACCTAACTTAACCTGAAAGACCTCAAATCTATTCTCTTTCTATAGCAGAATACTCCTATTTAGAAAGAAAATATTGAGTAAGGAGGACAATCATCGTATATGTCGAGAATGCTAAATGCTCTTGTGGAAATGAAAAGCAACCGATCTAAGTAATTACCCATTAAGAAAGGAGTAGGAGAAATGTTTAGAAGGGAGACCTGCAGAAAGATGATTCACAGCGCGTTCACATTACCAGATGCATTAGTGGAACCTCTAACCCAACGCCAGTGGAAGAAGCAGTATTTTGCACAAACTTGAAAAAGAGTTTTTCATTTTCCTCCCACAGCCTCGTCACGTGTTCAATATGCTGAAGAAGTACGTCCGCGCAGAACAGAAGGACAGACAGCACACCCTAAAGCATTTCGAGCATGTACGCATGGTGGATCCCAAGAAAGCTGCTCAGATCCGGTCCCAGGTACGCGCGGGGTATAATCATCTTCTGCAGCTTTGACAATCCAGGATTCTTGCTTCTTGGGTTGAAGACAGGATCCTAGGCGTTCTCCGAGCACCTATAGGTGTTTTCCCTGTGGCAAGAGCTCTTTAACTTCTGGTAAATTCTAAAAACTTGTCTTAGAGCAATATGTGGTTTGGCAATTTTCTTGACTTGTGAAAATAACAAGAAATATAAAAATCTTAATAGTCTACTGCTGATTGCTAAGGAACTGATTAAAACCAATGACTAAAATGAGGAAAACAAAAGTTGTGTAAACTAAAAATCTTGAAAACTGGTTCATAAGTATGGCTTGCAATCATAAACCTACCGCAATGTTTAGATTTAATGTGAGCCTAAATGAAGCCCAGTAATAATGTATTTTATACTCCCCGCTTCCCAGAGGCTGAAAACTGGGATCCACCTTAGGAACTCTGAAATTATAAATTTTCTTGAATGGAAGAGTTAAAAATATATATATAGTTAGCATGAAATAGCCAATCAAATTGAGGTATGTTGTTTTCTATGGGGAAATTTGCAAAGAAATGTATTGAGGGCATCAGGGTCTGTTGAGAGAACCTCAGTATTAGGAATCAGACTTGGCAGAGGTGGTCTTTTTAATTGGCTGTTATAAGCATACAAGATAATGGTCAGTTTAAAGATAAGCCTTAAACCTGAGCTTAAAAGTTAGAGAACAGAAATAGAGAACAAGAAAAATAAAGTTGTCTTTTCCATTAAACCTTTTAGCAATAGCAGTGTTTGCCAGTTTTATTTTGGAAGCTTGTATCTACCTGCAGTGCTTGGTAAGAAAACTAACCATTCCTACCCCAGACATAGTTGACCTGGAGTTGTCATCCTTTAATGCAGGTTATGACACACCTCCGTGTGATTTACGAGCGCATGAATCAGTCTCTCTCCCTGCTCTACAACGTGCCTGCAGTGGCCGAGGAGATTCAGGATGAAGTTGGTAAGTAAGCTGTTCTCTTGGTGCTGCACATGGAAATATATTTTCCCCCAGAGGAAGAAGTTATCTGTTTGAGGAATATGAAAGTTAATAGAACAGGTTGTCTTTTATGATGAAACTGTCAGGATGGAACTAGCTTTCTAGCCTTAGCAATTGAATCAGTTCTTAGAACCTCTCCATACTTGTAAGGCTGGAGGAATATCACCTGATTTAGGGTATAGTTTTATAATAATTGGACATTTGTTATTGAATTGTACATGGCAGCATTATTTTCTAATTTGCCCAGTCTTGTTATGGCTCTCAAATTATGATGCTTTGGTTCTTTATAATTAATGGAGGGAAAAAACTCATTTTTCATCTTTTGAGGGTCATGATTGTTCCATCTTACAAATGGAAAAGCTCAAACTGAAAATTTGAGTAATTTACTGGCCTGTGTCACATGCATTCTGAGTGGCACAGCCAAAACACATAACTGTGACTTCTGACTTTGAGGTGATTGTTATATTCAGTAAGTCACAGCTCTCTTTGATGGCGGAGCGGGGAAGCCATGAGTGTTCTTTGAACCACATCGTTGTTTAAACTGAAAAGATAGTGGGCTATTAAACTTGTACTCTGAAGTAATTATACTCTCACAAGAACCTGGAAAAATAGTACAGAGAGGGCCCATGCATCCATCACCCACTTGCCTCACCAGTGACGTCTTACATAACTATAGTCCATTATCAAAACCAGGAAACTGACATTGTGTGCCCACTGTCTTTTATGTCCCTACTTTTCCGAATGACTTTCCTAATAACTAATGATGTCATTTAAGGTCTCCCATTTCTGTTTTTCTGGGAAAGGGAATAAAATATCACATGAGTCTCTGTCAACTGCCAAAATGCCCATAACTGTTTAACTTTACTTCACAAAGGTACATAGATGACAATTATGTTGGTACATCTTTCAACGTAAGCATATGTACCTATCCTGGAGATTTAGTGTGTAGTCTACCAACATATAAGCAGTATGTGTCTGGCATATCCTTCCCCATAAAGAATCGTGCCCTTTGTTAATTGGGTTGGAAATAGATACAGGTTATCATCTGGAATCAGAACTCCCAGCTTGTTGTTGATGGATGTACCCATTACAGTAAGTCCAACTTTGAAGTGCCTGAAACACCACTCGAGAACAGCTGGCCCTCACTTCTTCCATTTTGTGCCAGTGTTATTCTGCTCCTACTTTCCTGACTTACACGGCCTTGTAAATGTTGTTTGTATTGCTGTGAAATAGTTGGCATGTGTCAGGTGATGATGTTCTGTTCAGTACTGCACATTAATGGATGGAATCGGAAATTATACTTTGAGCTGCGTAACTTGCAAAAGAAACCTCATTATTCAGGGAGGCACAGTGTCCCAGCACTTTGGGAGGCCAAGGCGAACAGATCACATGAGGCCAGGAGTTTGACACCAACCTGGCCAACATGGTGAAACTCCTTCTCTATTAAAAAAAGAAAAGAAAAAAAGCAACTTCATAGCGTGCCAAGTTTTTGTTCAGAAGGAGCAACTCAGTGTTGAGCAAGAATTCATGACGATAGTGAGGTGGAGTTTTTAGTCTACACCGTGAATTGAGAACAGAGATTTCCAATTAATTTTTCACTGTATCAAGTTTCTTTAGCAAACGAATATACTTTTCAGATATACTTGGAGAATAGACATCAGTAAGGAACATTTAAAATACTGTATATTAAATAAGTGTAAAAGAGTTCTCCAAAAAATTGTAGAAGATACAAAATCAAATAATGTATCAGTCTTAATGAACTGAAGCTAAAATCTTCTAGATAACATTTTTTTTCTCGCTATCTTAAGCCTATTTTCACATGTGACTTCAGTTGAAGTGGCATAGGCAATACCAAACTATAGGGAAATAAGCCACTACAAAGGACTAAAAGGTTGATGACCAGTATTCCACCCTCACCCAGCAATTACTGTTGACTCTTTATAATTAAATTATTAGAACTTTTTATTTGGCACTATACTGCTGAACACATTAGCCAGTAATTAGTCACACTTCCACAGAACAGATGGTGGTTCAGATATCTTGAGTATTACGAAATACCCAAGAATAGGACAGCACAATAAACTTCAAATCTCAGTAACAGGGAGGATATTTAGATAGTTCGTATCGTGGAATCTTTTTCTGTCAAAAGAAAAAAAAGAGCCATTAGGTTGGATTAAGAACATTTTACATATATGCTCTTAATGTATGTGTGTGTGTGTGTTGTGTGTCTGTGTGTGAGTATATGTAATATACTCTTAATCCAACCTAATGGCTGAGTTTTTTTATTAATGACTATATATATACACACATACAGACACATATATGTGTGCGTGTGTGTGTGTGTGTGTGTCACTCTAAGTATACTAGAAATGCCACATTCTGAAAGACAATCTTTTTTAAAAACCTTTCATTTGGAATCATGGGTGCTTCCATTTTTAAATGACTGTTCTCTATAGAAAGAGAAGTTTGCAATAATGAACCCTGTACACTATCTGAGCTCCTAGTGTCAAAGCTACAGAAGTGGTTCGCTGGGAAGAATAGCTTTTCTGGGTTGAACCTAGCTGTCATCTATAGTCCTTTTTCATTTGAAGGAACGTTTAAAACAGTACGTCACTTTTTAGTAGGAATATAGTTGAAACTTCAGGATTGGCCACAGGTGTTAATTGCTTAAGTCAAATGTTATTAGACGTTCCTTATGTTACTCTTTTTACTTTTGTATGTGTTTGAAATTTCTCATAATAAAAAGTGTCACTTTTAGCTTACTTTCTAAATAGGTTCTTCATAGATATTTTTTCCGGGTTATGTCTTGTACTGTTTCTAATATTCTCTGATTAAATGCTTTGTCATTAGTCTGAGTTGCATTTATTTGCCATTTCTATATATAATCAAATTTTAGATTTGGAGTCAGTTCAGTACAGATAGGATACTAAAATTCAGAGACACTGGCAAAAGGAGAAAATTTTAAAGTCCCAAAAAAATGCATGTCTTTTGTATAAAAGTTTGTGCTTATAAATGCAAGCAATTAGGATGTGCTTAATGCAGTCAAACATCTGTAGGGAGATACAATGGTTTAATTAAATAATGGTAACAGGTGCTTTATGGATAAGAGGTTTTCACCAGTCTAGGGAACTGCCAGTATCTTTAGTGGGACAAGTATATCTGCCTCAGTAAATTACGCTTCCAATTAGAATTCTCTTTTATGGGTGAAAGGAAGAATGGAGTCATGCTTAGAAAGAAAGAGTGCTGTGGGTAAAGGGGAAAATTGACATCAAATTTGTGAGCAGTAAATTGCAACCAGAGCGTAGGGTTCATCATGCTTGTGAGTTCCGGCCCTGGCCCTTTTGTCTTCCATTGTGCTTCCCTGAGGCATCCTGTCTGTTTATGCTACTTTCCCACTAACTTCAGTGAATCCCAGATTCATAGGCCTAACCACAGCCAGCGTACTGAATCCCAGTGCCATATTCCAGACCCCAAATATCCCATGTGCCTCTGAATGGGCAATCAATGTGTGTAAGACTCATGTCCTTCTGGAAATTTACTTGTTTTACACACACTATTCTGAGTTCTCTTGGTTGGCCTAAACTTATCCATGATGCCTTCCTCTCTCTCACGCATTATTTCTTATCAGTTGCAAGTCCTGTATATTCTGCCTCCTGTGTTCATGTGAAATCTCTGCACATCCACTACTTACCTGAGATCCTGTCCTCTCATCAGTGTCATTAGACTCCCAGCCAGTCACCCTACCTCTTGTCTCACATTGGCCCCCTCCCACTTCAATTCCTCCTTTTTGGAACTACGCAACTTCCCTGCAGGAAACAAACAAAAAAAAAACAACTGTAGGCTGGGTGCAATGGATCACCTGAGATCAGGAGTTCAAGACCAGCCTGGCCAACATGGTAAAACCCCATCTCTACTAAAAATAGAAAGATTAGCCGGGCATGGTGGCAGGCGTCTGTAATCCCAGCTACTCAGGAGGCTGAGGCAGGAGAATCACTTGAGCTTGGGAGGCAGAGGTTGCAGTGAGCCACGATTGCACTATTGCACTCTAGCCTGGGCGTCAAGAGCGAAACTCCGTCAAAAAAAAAAAAACTGCTTGTGGTTTTTCCTTGCTTGAAAAGTTGTACCTTTCAAGATTCAAGTAAAATGCCCAAGTCCTATAAACCCGTTCTAATTTGCATAGAGAACAGAGAAAAGAGCTGGCATTTGAGTGACAGCCATGTAGCCAACTAATAGTGCCTGTTTGTGATAATGCTGATGGTCAGGTTCTTTATGAATGTTCCCCCCTGAGGTACAGAACCCCCATATCGAGATGTGGCTTTCTTGCATTTCACACAAAGGCAGCATATGGGTAGTGATGACCTCGCAAAATTCAGTGGTAGCATCCCCGGTTTACAGCTGAAGAAACTGAACCTAAGAGAGGTTACCAACTTGCCCCGCCCAGATAGTGAAGTGATAAAAGTGGGGTGGAAACCAAGACCTGCCAGAAGGCCAAAATCCATGTTCTCTCTCCTACCCATTTTCCTCTCTGAAGTAGAATTTTCCCCTACTTAACCTCAGTTGGAAAGCACTGAGTATCCACCTCTAATACCATACTCTTAACTTGTAGTAAATTATTTGTTTATATCTCTACCAACCCTCTATCCTGTGAACTCTTCCGGATATATGTTGGTCATCCTTGCCTCCTCAAGATCCAGCAGGGACCCTGGTACTTTTTAGATATTAGTAATTATAAATATAAGGTTGAAGCCAGTCCCCAAGATGAAAAGGCAGATGCTCCTTAACTTGGACTGATCAAGTGGGCTCCTCCATAACCCTAAAGAACTGCCCGAAACTCCTTCCTTGACGTCTAGCATAAGCGCCACACAAAACAAATTTATTTCCTAGGCCACAGCATTCTCTAAAGCTGTGATTGATCAAGTCAACTAAATGGATGCGGTTGGCAAAGATGACAAAGCATAAATCAGGATTCAGAGGACTATTATTAATAAAATTTTACAACATGGTCCTTTTTTGTACCATGACCCTCTGCTCTTTGGTCATCTACCCAATTCACATACCTTGACACTTGATTTAATTATGCTGCCCTCTTTGACCGCCAAGCACAGTCTGAAGCTATTCATGTGACAAATAAGTGTGAATTTTCCTGTTAGTTATGTTATAAAAGGCCCGTGTTTTATTTTTTTATTTTTTTTTATTTTTTATTTTTTGAGACAGAGTCGCTCTGTCGCCCAAGCTGGAGTGCAGGGGCGCAAGCTCCGCTCACTGCAAGCTCTGCCTCCCGGGTTCACGCCATTCTCCTGCCTTAGCCTCCCGAGTAGCTGGGACTACGGACACGTGCCACCACACCTGGATAATTTTTTTGTATTTTTAGTAGAGACGGGGTTTCACCATGTTGGCCAGGATGGTCTCGATCTCCTGACCTCATGATCCGCCCACCTCAGCCTCCCAAAGTGCTGGGATTACAGGCGTGAGCCACCATGCCCGGCCCATGTTTTATTTTATAATTTCATATTTTTTCATTCCATTTTAATTATTATGTGCAAGTTCCCAGGCTCAGTCATTTATTACTTAATGTTTTTATAAACAAAAAAGTTATTTTCAGGCAGATTATGAAGATTTTTTGCAAAGAATGGCGTCAGGCATTGTTTGTATATGGATAAAATCTCCTCTGTTTTAAATCACTATGTAGAACTTTCTTAATATTTTTTTCGTTCAACAACCGATGGAATCATTATTTCAGTGAAAATATGGCTGCTCTTCAATGTTCATATTCTGCTTTAATTATTTTTTAATCCTTCAAAAGGGCAGAATCCCTTTATCCCTTCAATCTTTGCTTTGTCAAATTGTTATTTAAAAATGATTGGTGTTTTTTTGTCCTTTGTAATCTTCCTTAAATCTCTGCTAAAAGGATTCTATTCTACTCTGTATTGGCACTGAGGTTATTTATCAAAGTGTGCTTCTCTTTGCAGCTACCTCAAGGCTAAAAATGTAGCTCTTTTCAGAGATGGCTGTTTTACAGAATGCTGTAACAACCAATTTATGAGAAAGGCAGTAGGAAATAAAGAGGGAACAAAGGCATAATTGTTTCATATCCATTTTTTTTCTTCTAGCATTCAAAATTAATAAAAACATGAATTATTATAAACCAGATGCAGGAAAGATCTCTGCCTGAATAAATCCATAGTGAATGGGGTGAGATTGAAAGTTGTGGCAGGGAATCAAGAAATTCGCAATAATGAAAGAATGCTTATTTTTTATTACAATTTTACTGTGGCCTCTTCATAAAATGTTCCACTCTTCAGGAAAAATGCAGCATGGTTATTTCAAAGACAGTGTTTCCATATTCTGTTTCTAATAAGCCTATTGATTTGGGGGTTTAGTGAGTCCAAAGTAGACAAGGTTTAAAATAGAATATTTATAGCACCTCTCAGTCCAACAAAATAGAAATTTAATACTACTGAGAATTTCAAGTGTCCCGATGTGTAATTGTTAGTCAAGGATGAACATCAAAAAAAAAAAAAATCATAAAAGCAAATAAAGTGAGAGAGAGCTGTCACTTTGTTCTTATAAGAACATAGCTGTCACTTTGTTTATCATAAGAAATGACTTTTAAATTTATATAGATTTAATAGTTTACAGCTGACTTAAGTATTTAGATATAAGAACTCTCTCACTGCAACCTCCACCTCCCGGGTTCAAGTGATTCTCCTGCCTCAGCCTCCCAAGTAGCTGAGACTACGGACACGTGCCACCACACCTGGATAATTTTTTTGTATTTTTAGTAGAGACAGGGTTTCACCATATTGGCCAAGCTGGTCTGGAACTTCTGAACTCAGGTGGTCTGCCCACCTTGGCCCCCCAAAGTGCTGGGATTATAGACGTGAGCCCCCGCACCCAGCCAGGAACAGTTATACTTACCATCAACAACCAAAACCTTGTTCCCCCATTGGTTTCATAATAGTCTCAGAGCCCCTTATTCATATTTTCCCTAGTGTTATTAACTAACAGACATGACCTATAAGTTTAGCTGCCTATGTCTAAATGTGTATCTTTGGCCCGAGACAACTTCTCTTCCAAAATAGAACCATTCATTTATAAATGAAAATGCATTGTCAAATGAATGGACCTACATATAAAGTATTTTATGCTTCAAAATGGCAAAGTACAGTATACTATTACAACAGCCTCCTAGTTTTCTAACAGTTGTGAAGGGGTGGCCTGCCCCTCCACACCTGTGGGCATTTCTCATTAGGTGGAACGAGAGACTTGAGAAAAGAAATGAGACACGGAGACAAAGAATAGAGAAAGAAAATGTGGGCCCAGGGGACCACGCTCAGCATACAGAGGACGCACGCGGGCACCGGTCTCTGAGTTACCTCAGTATTTATTGATCATTATCTTTACCATCTTAGAAAAAGGGAAGTGGCAGGATAATAGGATCATCATAGGGAGAAGGTCAGCAGTAAGACATATGAATAAAGATCTCTGTGACATGAATAAGTTTAAGGAAAAGTGCTGTGCCTTGACATGCATATACAAACATCTCCATAAACCTTTTTAGTACATAAAGAGCAGCATTGCACTAGCAAGTCCCACCTTTTGCCCTAAGGTGGTTTTCTCCTTTCTCAGTAAACAGAACTTTCAATCGGGTTTTACACCGAGATGTTCCATTGCCCAGGGATGGGCAGGAGACAGATGCTTTTCTCTTGTCTCAACTGCCAAGAGGCCTTCTTTCCTCTTGTACTGGTCCTCCTCAGCACAGACCCTTCACGGGTGTCAGGCTGGGGGACGATCGGGTCTTTCCCTTCCCACGAGGCCATATTTCAGACTATCACATGGGGAGAAACCTTGGACAATACCTAGCTTTCCTAGGCAGAGGTCCCTGCGACCTTTGGCAGTGTATGTGTCCCTGGGTACAATGAGATTAAGAGAATGGTGATGACTTTTCACAAGCATACTGCCTTCAGGCACTTGTTTAACAAAGCACACCCTGCACAGCCCAAAATCCATTAAACCTTGAGTCACCACAGCACGTCTCTTGCAAGGACAAGGTTGGGGGTAGGGTCACAGATTAACAGCATCTCAAATACAGAACAAAATGAGGTCTCTTATGTCTACTTCTTTCTGTATAGACACAGTAACAGTCTGATCTCTCTTTCTTTTCCCCACAAGTTGGACTGCCATGTTGAAATGTCTCCACACGTAGATACAAATGTGTACATGCCGGTACACTTCATACTTTAGGTCCCCAACTGGTCTGTCTACAGACTTGAGGTTACAGACCTCAGATGTCGAACTTACCCATAGTAATGGCTCGTAGAGTGATTTGTATACATTTAACTCTCTATGCCTTTTTTGGTTGTGATAATATGTAAGTTCTCTTTTTCTTGCTTTGGAGTTTAATTATAGAATCTGTAAATATAGTGTATGTCATCCAGATGATCTGTGGAAGTCATTGATAATGACCTTTAAAAGTTCACATATAATACAGCATCTATTTTCCTGAATGATTTTTATAGTTTTCCCATTTGGCAAACAGATACTTTCTTTTGTGTATTTCTACTCCATAATTTTAGGAAAAAGTAAATCATTTTAGCTACATTAAAAAAAAATACACTTTCTAGGAATAATCAATGTAAAAACTGTTTCCTTTAAAAAAAAAAAAACTATCTCTACCATTCTGTCAGACAAATTATTGACCTTAATATGTATAATCCAGTGCAGTATATTGATCTTGTTTATTGTGCTCCAAATGGACGCTGGCAGAAATTTGATGAATTAAACATCAACCACAGTGTTTTCTTCATGCCATTGCAATGATTTATTATGGATTATTTTGTTCAGTTCAAATAAATGATGTATGTTCAGATTCTTTGCCCATTTTTTAATTGGGTTATCTACCTTTCTTACTTTCTTTTTTTTATTTTTATTTTTACTTTTATTTTTATTTTTGGAGACAGTGTCTTCCTCTGTCACCCAGGCTGAAGTAAAGCAGCACGATCTCAGTTCACTGCAGCCTCCGCCTCACAGATTCAAGCGATTCTCATGCCTCAGCCTCCCCAGTAGTTGGGATTACAGGCACGTGCCACCACACCCAGTTAATTTTTTGTATTCTTAGCATAGGAGAGATGGTGTTTCACCATGTTGCCCAGGCTGGCCTCAAACTCCTGAGCTCAGGCAACCTGCCCACCTCAGCCTTCCAAAGTGCTAGGATTACAGGCGTGAGCCACTCTGCACTCTGCCTGACTTTATTATTGATTTGTAAGAATTTTTACATATTCTTCATACTATTAAATTCTTATCAAATACATTATTTGCAAATATTTTACCCATTCTGTAGGTTGTATTTTCACTTCCTTGATAGGATCCTTTTGACACATACAAGTTTTCAATTTAGAAGTCTATTTTATCATTTTTTTCTTTTGTGGCAGTTATTATGATATTGTATCTAGGAAACCATTGTCTGAAACAAGGTTACAACAATTTATACTTGTGTTATCTTCTAAGAGTTGTAGTTTTAGCTCTTACAATTAAATCTTTGATTCATTTTAATTTTCATATATGGTGTGAGGTAAGGGTTTGACTTCATTCTTTTGCATATAAATATCCAGCGTCCCAGCACCATTTGTTGCAAAAGACTATTCTTGCCAGGTGCAATGGCTCATGCCTGTAATTCCAGCACTTTGGGAGGCCAAGGTGGGCAGATAACTTGAGCCCAGAAGTTCAAGACCACAATGGGAAACATGGCAAGACCACATTTCTACAAAAAATTATCCAGGCATGATAGCATCTTTCTGTAGTCCCAGCTACTCAGGAGGCTGAGGTGGGAGGATCTCCTGAGCCTGGGTAGGTGGAGGCTGCAGTGAGCCTTGATCATGCCACCTGGGCAACAGAGCAAGACCCTGTCTCAAAAAAAAAAAAGAAAAAGACTTATTTCCCCTAGTGAATGGTGTTGGTACTATTACACAAAATCAATTGTCCATAGATAATATGGGTTTATTTCTTAATTCTTAGTTATTTTCTTTGATCTGTGTGCCTGTGCTTATTGTAGTACCAAACTGTTTTGATTATTGTAGCTTTGTAGTAAATTTTGAAATCAGCACATGTGAGTCTGTTACCTTTATTCTTCTTTTTCAATATTGCTTTGAGTATCCAAGGTCTCTTGCATTACAACGTGAGTTTTAAGGTCTTCCTCACCCCTACCACCATTTCTGCAAAAAAAAAAAAAAAAAAAAAAAATTAAAAGTGAGGATTGCATTGGATCTGTAGATCATTTGGGGGAATATTTATATATAAATTTGTTAATGAGGTTTTAAACAACACTTTAACTACTAGAGCTGATATCTGGTGTGAAATGATTCCGCCTTGAGCCCCATTCAGGAAGGTTAGTATTTAGAAGCAGCAAGAGAATTGATTTAGTATGCTGTCATCTTTTACTCCAAATTATGGTGAGATTCCAGAGAAGTTATTTGTGAGCTTTTCCTTAAACCATAATGACTGTGACATGTCAGTAGTTTTTGTCTGTTTTTATGCCATTCTTTTATTTTTGTGCGTGTGTGGGCACCTCAACCAAATGGATGGAGCCTGAGGCAGGGTCTCCCACGCCAAAGTCTGCTGTTTCTTTTGATGATCCAATGCAGTTCCAAAGCTATTTTCTCAACTCACCAGCTCGTTTGTATGGCCCTGTAATTTGAAACAAAATCTAAAAAGAAATCTGAAGTAAAATGATTGGGGAGTGAAGTCAGACCACAGTGGTGGCTGTGGGACTACTTCCTGGCATGGAACACTAGAGCAGATGTGTCCTGATTTTTTTGTTGAGTCTTGGAAACAACCAATGATTTTGGACTGGAACAAGGGTTGGTTATTCTGTTTTTCACAAGCATCTGCCTTCAAGGTTCATTTTTTTGAAAGAGGAGGAAAGAAAAAATCAGTGATGTTTGCCACCCTGAGTATGGAGATGAATCCAAATTGAGATTAATTTTGAAATATGTTTCCACAAACACTAACTGGGAATGACATGAATTTGTTTCATGTGAGACAGAGTTTGGAAGGCATGTTAATTTGCTTCTTGGTGTTCAACTCAGAAACAAATTTTGCATGTATTCTCTGAGTAAGCTCCATTATTAGTTAACAGTTTTCCTGCCATATACACTATGGACTGCTTTAGAAAGCAAATCATAGAACGTTAGTTATAATATCTCATCAAAAATAGTGGATCCATCTAATAGCCAGTTCCAAGTTATGAGACGTGTCCGAAGGAATGTTGACTTGGTGTGCAATCTAAACACAATTTATGAAGAGGTTTTGGACTTGGAGCATGAAACAGGTGGTCAGAGGGTCAAGGCCAGGGTGTTACTTAATTTCAGCTCCTGTCGATGGATTCAGTGACCTCAGATAGCACATTTAAAATAGCATGTTTTATGTGTTTGTCTTTTGGTAATTATGCATTTACATATGCTCATGAAAGCGTGAGTTAAATCTTACTTTTTTGAAACAGTGCTTGGCAACAACTTGTTTTGTCTTGTACGTGTCTCTTTTGTCTTTGCTTTTGGTTCTGGGGGCATTGAAATTTGTCTGCCCATCCCCTGAGGACAGATGTTTAGGTGTAGACCTATGTCTTCAGCTTCCTGTATAGTATTGAAGTTGCTATAGCTGCATGTTCTCTAAAATTTTTGTACATGTGATTTAATTGTTAATGCTTATGATTTTTAAGTATAGTATTCTGATAGCAAATAGATTTTGTCAAATAAAAACTAACTTTATCATCACCATTGAGCTATCACTAGGTATATGACTTAGTTCTCAGTCACCACTTTCATTTGTAAGGAAGTCTTAGAGGTTTTCACAAGTGCATATATGATAGACTGTGCACGGTGGCTCATGCCTGTAATCCCAGCACTTTGGGAGGCCAAGGCAGGCAGGAGTTCGAGACCAGCCTGGCCAACATGGCAAAACCCCATCTCTACTAAAAATACAAAAATTAGCTGGGCATGGTGGCACATGCCTGTAATCCCAGCTACTCTGGAGGCTAAGGTTGGAGAATCGCTTGAACCTAGAAGGCAGAGGCTGCAGTGAACTGAGATTGTGCCACTGCACACCAGCCTGGGCAACAGAGGAAGATTCCATCTCAAAAAAAGAAAAAAAAAGTGTATATATGATGCTTGCTTTAGCAGCACATACACTAAAATTGGAATGATTAAAGAGAAGATTAACCTGGCCCCTGTGCAAGGATGACATGCAAATTTTGTACAGTGTTTTATATGGAACTTTACTTATATGAGGTGCCTAGGGTAGTAAATTCATAGATACAGAAAGTAGAATGGTGATTGCCAGGAGCTGAGAGGGTGAGGGACTGTGGAGTTAGTGTTTAACGGGCACAGAGGTTCAGTTTGGGAATACTGAAAATAGTTCAGCGGGGCAGATGGATGGCCGTAATGCATCATCCATCACAGTTGCACAGCAGCGTGAACATACTTAATACCCTGAGCCTTGCACTTAAAATGGTTAAAATAGTAAGATTTATGTCATATATATTTTACCATGATAAATATGTATACGTACATTCATATCATTTGCCATTGTGAATAGCAAGGAGATTCAAGAAATAAGGACACAGAATCTTCAATAAATATGTATTAAATGCTTCCCATGTTCCATATTCTTTGCCATTGCCAGAGACATCACAGGTATGAGGGCACAATCTTTGTTCCTCGAGTAATTTAGAATAATTTAGAATTTGCTTGGGGAGACTTTGGATAAACAAGAAAGAAGCTGCATCCATGAGGTCAAGGGATATTGGTTGCTGTGTCTCGTAGCATTTGGTAGTCTCATTAGACAACCGTTCTTACTCCTATTGTTTGCTGAAATTTATTAGTGAAGGAAAGAACCTTAGTTTTCAGTTCGTTCAGCCACATGATTTCATAGGCTCAGGGAAACCATGTAATATGCCCAAGGTCAGACTGGTGAATAAGACTAAAGATTGAATCTATTCCAGTGTCCCTGTGTCCAGTGATACTTACTTACTGCTGTTGCCAAGTTAAACAAAACTGGGTTTGCAGAGCTGTTTATTCACTTTCAGCATCTTTTCACTGACAGTGTGGTATGTAGAGGAAATGTCCCTCTTTTAGCATTTGTGACTCAGTACTAAGACGCTTCCCAAGCTCAAAGCTCCACACCCTTAAATATGTAAGTCAGTGTTAAGATATTTAAAGAGAACACGAATATCAGATACATGGTGCGTGTTGCAGGATTTTTATATTATTTTGTATCTTCTGCTTAGAAGTCATAAGCCAGCCCATGAAACATGCCAACAAACATACCTTCTTCCATGTAATTATTGCAGCCAGATTTTTCAGTGCAGGACAAGCAAAGGTTTCTCTGAAAGCATGAGATAATAATTCTCAGCCAGGCCTTCGCCATTTGCAGGGGATCAGACATACAGAGTTTAGCTCTCTGGATGTTAATAGCTAGAGCCCCTGTTAGCAGATGGCGTGTTAGTGGCCTGTTGCTGCTGGCTGTTAAATCATACACATCGGCTGGGCGCAGTCGGTCACACCAGTAATCCCAGCACTTCAGGAGGCCGAGGCAGGCAGATCACGAGGTCAGAAGATCGAGAGCAGCCTGACCAACGTGGAGAAACCCCATCTCTACTAAAAATACAAAAACTAGCCAGGCATGGTGGCACGTGCCTATAATTCCAGCTACTCAGGAGGCTGAGGCAGGAGAATCACTTGAGCCTGGGAGGCAAAGGTTGCAGTGAGCTAAGATCGCGCCACTGTACTCCAGCCTGGGCGGCAGAGCAAGACTCCATCTCAAAAATAAATTAATTAATTAATTAAAATTTAAAAAAAAATGATGCACATAATGAGGTCACCTCCCAAGGCAGCAGAGAATTTTGTGTATTTTTTTCTTACTTTATATTGCTGCAACAGAGTAATTCTTCTTGATCACAGACTTTACTTTTTTGTTGCTGTTGTGTCTAAGTTTTACTTGATCCTCAAAATAACCTGAGACAGACAAAGATAGTTTTTCCCGTTAATCTCCTTCATGAGTCTGACTTTGCCAGCCAGGCTGATGGAATATCCATAGCCCTGGATGCCTTTATTTATGTTATTCCATCTACCTACAATGCCCATCCCCAATCTTGGCCTATTACATGTGTCTAACATTACTTTGATGTGTACGTGTCAGTGAATTACCACTTACTGATTGTTAGCTTTTTGAGAGTATGTATCAAATCTCACGTGCCTTTGTGTGTCCTGAAACAAATGATTAGGTATAAAGTATGTATTGCAAACACCATGCCCAGTGAATATTTTAGGGCTGTGGTTCTCAGCATCAGCATCACCTGGTATCACCTGGGAACTTGTTGGAAACGCACATTCCCTGATCCCACTCCGACCTCCTGAATCAGCAAAGCTAGGGATGGGGCTGAGTAATCTATATTTTATCACGCTGTCCAGGTGACATTGATATATGCTAAACTTTGCAAATTAGTGATTTAGAGACTAATCAACTTGTTAAAAAGTTAATAAATAGGCGGGGATCCATTGTAGCACCCCAATAAGCCAATTAGAGTTACCTGTGCTATTATCTTCTAAATTCACATTATACAAATTGTATGCCACAAAAACGTCTAAGGTGAAAACCCAAAGGAATTGATGCATTTGATTAATTCACAAAAATACAACAGCTCCAATTCATACAAAAAAATGCATGCATATGTGATAAGTAGTTGTAGATTAAAAGGTGAACAACTTCTCATGATTAATACCAATGAAAATGTAATTTTTTAGAAATCTGTTACGCCTTGTCATGACAAGGATAGGTGAAAAGGAACTTTCATAAACTATTGGTAAATGTACGGGTGAAACCTTTTAGACTATGTGGCTCTACCTAATAAATGTTCAGTCTTTTCTAATTTTAGCACCGTATTTCAACAGATACACTGGCATCTTTTCTAATTTTAGCACCGTATTTCTACAGATACACTGGCATCTTTTCTAATTTTAGCACCGTATTTCTACAAGTACACCGGCACATCTGTGGAGGGGGCACTTCTGCTTGTCACCTGATATCCCTTAATACTGCTAATATTTTTTTCATAAGCATTATTACTTTTAAAATCATGTTAAAGAAAGGATAAACGATGTGCATCAGACTCAGTTTTCCTTTCTCTGACTCCCCTTTAGTTTACATCTCTCTGTCCCTCACTTGGGGCCTTAATACCCTTAAGATTATAGAGAAATTGCAGTAGGTAATGTTGACTGAAAATGCTAAATTTTAAGAAACATGGGTGGAAATGGTTTAAGCCGTCAGCCTAAATGATCAATGAAAATGTCAGACATTCTCCGTTTTCTTCTTCCAAGATATTATACTCTACTGTGGCCTTAGAGCTCTTAGTTCCTATGTAATTCTGATTAAAAAGGAAGGATATGCTCCTCATATACCTTGCTGTTGTCCCCTCCTGTTCATTAGAGTAGCTGATGTCAGTCAAAAGAAATTCTAGAAATGCTGGAGTACTTTTTTTTGTAATATACTGAGAATGCTTGAAGCAAACTAACCAAATTTAAGTGTTTTAAGGATATTAACAATAACAGGAAAGCCCCTCGATTTTCTGCTAAGAATCAACCTGAACAGTTTCCAGACTGCTGGTTGGCAATGTCAGTATCATGAGAGAAACTGAAACAAATAAGAAACTTTAGAGAAAAAGAGGAATCGGTGCAGGCTGGGGGAATGAACTTTGTAATCCAGTAGTCCTTCCCTGCCAGCATGTGTTTTGATTTGATAAACGAAGTCTCTGCTTTTTCTCATCCTTTACTTTTTGGCAGAAAACCAGTATTTTGACACTTGAATGCCTTCTTTCCATCTTAAGGGAGAAGCCTTCTTACACTTGAAGTGTGAAGTAGCTCCTTCAGGTATAGGATGAAAAATTAAGTGGGACTATCTGTGAATTACTAAATCGCAACCGTTAAGGAAACTAATGTCCTAATTAGCCTGTCTTTTGACAAACGTGGCATCCATATGTAAGTCTAATATTGTATGCAAATGTGAGACAAGTTTTGCTTTCTAGATCTCTGATGTGAAAGGAAGAGCTGGCTTCCTGGCTTCCTTCCCACGTTCAGTATGAACCTGCCTTCATTCTGGTGCCAACAGCTCCTCAAGGGAACATGAAAGTGGAATTAAGCCCTCCTGGTTTTCAGATTCAGAATACTGGGTGATTAAGTCGCTTGATCAAAATCAGAAACTGTGAAAGTGCTAAAAATGGTCAAGGCCCAAGGACTTCCTCATGTGTTGCCAAAGCCTTTCAGAAATCAAAGTGGGTATTTAAATACCTGGGGTGCAAAAATCAGATGTTTTTTCTTTAAAGAAAAATAGACATATTAGAGCAGAATTGGGGGCCCTCTGCAGGAGCCTGAGTTTGGGTGTTGACTGTCATCTAAAATCTTGTTAATGTGGGCTTGAGGCTTCAGAATCCACAAACAGGGCAAGCTAGCGTCTTGCTGACTCCAGTCCTAGCTCGAGCTTTCTGTGCTGCGCTATGTGACTTCTGCACTTTTGTGCCATCAGCCAGTAGACAGAGAAAAGTATCTGGTATTTGTTGGTGTCTTTGGTTTAGTTGCTTTAAGTGCTTGGATGGAAGAGGTTGAATGTCATCTTGAAATCATTGTTTCTTAATGTGTAATTGGGGCCAAGTGAAGCACATTAGTTTAGAGGAGTTCTAGGTAAAAATACAGATTCTTGGGCTCTGCCTCAGACCTACAGAGATCTGCATTTTTCTTATTCCCCCAGGTGATCCTCTAAACATTCAGAGGTTTTTAAAACTCATGCTTCTATGCAATGACAAAAATATAAGGATTCTTAGAAACTTAGGTTATATTTATATTTGTCTTGAACATAGGATGACAGACATTGCCATTTTCATTGGGAAAAAAATGAAGCAGAGACTTAGTCTAGCCAACTCTAAATACATTCTGGCAGAGCTTAATTACTGGATTGCAGAGATGCTCCCCGCCTCCCCCAGTCCCCATCTATAAATTGGCCATGTGAATTTCTAGTGGTGTTCACTTCCAAAGTGGTGATTTTATAATATATTACAATGAAGCATTGTTGACCTCAAGAAGTTCAGATGCATAGAGAGTTTGTTTGGGTGTGGCAGCATTAGTGGCTAGGTTTTATTTATCCAAGATAAGACATCTTATTAGCTACAAAAAGGGATTGGCATAAACTGCTTATTAATGTCCATTAACTGTATCTAAAGGGAATAAACAGTATAAGAGGCCGGGCATAGTGGCTCACACCTGTAATCCTAGTCCTTTGGGAGGCTGAGGCAGGAGGATCACTTGAGCCCAGGAGTTTTAAAGACCAGCGTGGGCAACATGGGGAGACCCTGTTTCTACAAAAAGTCAAAAAAATAATAAGCTGGGCTTAGGGCTACACACCTATAGTCCCAGCTACTCAGGAGGCTGAGGTTGGAGGATCGCTCGAGCCCAGGAGTTGGAGGGTGCAGTGAACCCTGGCAGCACCACTACACTCCAGGCTGGGTGACAAAGGGACGACCTTATCTCAAAACAGACAAACAAAAACAAAAAACAGTATAAACATAGGACGGGCTTGAGTCACAAAATTCTGCCTTTCCTAACTTTCCCCCATTTGCTGTTTGATTTGCTCTTTCAGAAATTGTGAACCTACTTCTCTGCTTACAGAACATTCACCTCCCTCTTAGATTCTTCCCTTTCTATCATTGATACTGGCATTCTGCTTAAAGAATTATCCATTTAGGCTCCCTTCAAATCCAAAGTGAGATTATTTTAATAAGAGATGAAAGGGAAAATTGACAAAATATGCCTGGAGTTGTCAGCATTGTAAGTAATGGACTGTAAAAGCTTCATCTTGGAAGATTGTCAGAGAGCCTAGTGCCAGCTCAAAAAGTGTGGTCTTTTTAGAGAATTGACAAAAATATTACAAAGAAAACACATGCTGAATACCAACTCCAGGTGCGAATCCTGAGAAGCAACTCACTCTACTCTGCAGTAGGAGATGAATTTTGCAGGTTATACAGAAGAGCAATTTAAACTCCCTTGTTTCTTAAAGTATCTCCTATAGTGACTTGGGATGGAAGTCATATACTATCCCCTTTTTTTCCTTCAAAGTAAATAGACCACAGAGCTGGAGATGTCCCAGACGCAGGGGGAAACTGTTTGGATTTTTCCCACTGCCTGTAGTGAAGCAAGATAGGGAGGAAGCACTTGAGAACTTATATGGCAAATGGTCAAGTAAAGAAAAAGAAAAGCCCAGAGGTCAGTTATGCTTTCAAATCCTGAACTGAGTCACATCTGAAATAAATCACTTCCTTGTCATTTCCATGAAAGGGACAGTATAAGAAATTCCTTGCACATCCCTGGTGAGCCCTTGTTACTCTCAGATTCGGCTTTTGCCTTCGGGGAAAAAAAAAGACAAAGAAAAAAAACAGAATCCTCTAGAAAAAGCTATTCTGACCTTTGCTCTTTCTTTTGTCTGGGTGTGACTACATAAATGCATTAATGCATTAGTCTGCTAGGACTGCCATAACAAAATACCAAAATACCACAGACTGAATGCTTCAACAACAGACAATAATTTTCTCATGCTTCTGGAGGCTGGAAGTTCAAGATCAAGGTACCAGCAGGTCGGTTTCTGAGGAGGCCTCTCTTCCTTGATTTACAAATGGCCACCTATGCACCATGCCCTTACATGGTCTTTCTCAGAGAGAAAAAGAGGTGTCTCTTCCTCTTATTCTTTTGTTTTCCTGAGACGGAGTTTGCTCTTGTTGCTCAGTCTGGAGTGCAATGGCACGATCTTGGCTCACTGCAACCTCCACCTCCTGGGTTCAAGCAATTCTTCTGCCTTAGCCTCCCAAGTAGCTGGGATTACAGGCATGCACCACCACACCTAGCCAATTTTGTACTTTTAGTAGAGACGGGGTTTCTCCATGTTGGTCAGGCTGGTCTCAAACTCCCGACCTCAGGTGATCCACCCGCCTTGCCCTCCCAAAGTGCTGGGATTACAGGCGTGAGCCACTGCGCCCGACCTCTTCCTTTTCTTATTAAGGACATCTGTCCTCTTGAATCAGAGTCACACCCCCATGACCTCATTTAACCTTTATTATCTCTTTAAAGGTTCAATCTCCAAAGGTCCCTTGAGGGTTAGGGCTTCCATACATGAATTTTCAGGGGGACACAGTTCAGTCCATAGCAGTTGGCTTATTCATACTTTGAGTAGATCCTCTTTATCGTTCCTCAGCTACTATCTATTTAGTGCACAGCTTCTTTATCCTAAAACAAGTCAGGGGAGGCATGAAAGGCATTATTTCTCCTGCTTCTGCACCTAAGGCATTAAAACCAGGTTGTGGTCCGGCAGCCTACACTCGGCCTTGATGAACTTCAAATCCAAGACTTCCTTGGTATGTGAAGAGCATATACTTGTATGGAAGGATTTGACAGATGTGTGTTTGGTTTTCTTTTTGTTTGTTTGTTTGTTTTTTGAGATGGAGTCTCACTGTGTCGCCCAGGCTGGAGTGCAGTGGCACGATCTTGGCTCACCACAACCTCCGCCTCCCGGTTTCAAGTGATTCTCCTGCCTCAGCCTCCTGAGTAGCTGGGATTACAGGCACGCGCCACCATGCCCAGCTAATTTTTGTATTTTTAGTAGAGATGGGGTTTCAGTATGTTGATCAGGCTGATCTCAAATTCCTGACCTCGTGATCCACTCGCCTCGGCCTCCCAAAGTGTTGGGATTACAGGCGTGAACCACCACGCCCAGCCCAGATTTTTTTAAATTAATTTTTAACTGGTGTATCCACACTGTTAAAGCAGGGGGATACTGCTGGATAGTATAACAAAGTATAGGGATACTGCTGGATAGTATAACAAAGTATAGTGTGACAAACCCATAACCAAGCATTGTTAGCTATATTTTCTCATGTCTTGAGCCAAAAGGTCACAGTTAACCAATGTTGCTACTAAACACTTGTACCATAAAACATTCTATTCCAGTCTTCCAGATTTTATATAAGAATAAAATAAAAACTTTTAGACTACTGGAGAATTTTTTGTTGTTGTTGTTAATACAGTTTGTTGAATGTGAACCCTAAATTGAAATTAACGTGCTAAGTTTTATAGATTACTTCAGCTGCCCTGACTTCAGTAAATTTAGTTGTGACACACAGCTACGACAGCTGACTTCATTCTGGCATTAGAGGTGGTAATGTTTCATCACTCTGGAGTTAGTAAAACCTGAAACCCGCCAGGCATTTGACACAGAGTTTGTTGCCAGGGACAGCTGAGCTTCTGGCTTATTGGAGAGGAAATCACCTAACCTCTGTGTTTACAAAGTGTTTGAAACTGAGGCCCTTCCACTTTCTTGCTGAGTGTAAGGGTTGACCTGGCATCCAAAATCCCATGGTCTTCTCAGGATAAGACATGCAGCCATTGGTGGTCAGTAAAGGATCTGTTCCCTGTGGAAGGGCATTGGAAGAGGAGCAAAGCTGAAACACACGGGTGTTCAGAGGGAAAACATCTCTGCACTTAACGGCTAGATTAGGTTATTACACTATTATCATAGAGCTCGTGATTCATCTCCTTTATCTGTTTAATTCCAGCCTTGAGTAAAGGACTCACTAAGAAACCACCTTCGGCCGGGTGTTATGGCTCATGCCTCTAATCCCAGCACTTTGGGAGGCCAAGGCAGGCGGATCACAAGGGCAGGAGTTCAAGACCAGCCTGGCGAATATGGTGAAACCCCATCTCTACTAAAAATACAAAAATTAGTTGGGGGTGGTGGCAGGCGCCTGTAGTCCCAGCTGCTTGGAAGGCTGAGGCAGGAGAATTGCTTGAACCCGGGAGGCGGAGGTTACAGTGAGCAGAGATCGCACCACTGCATTCCAGCCTGGCGACAGAGCGAGACTCCATCTCAAAAAAAAAAAAAAAACCACATTCTATTCCAGTAGATTTATTATAACCAGAAATTACTGTCTTATCAGCAAATAGCTAATATTCACTTACATGGGCAGTGTATTAGATTCCTAGGGCTGCTGGAACCAGTTACCACAAACCACATGGCCAGAACCAACAGAAATGTACTCTGTCATTATCTCATTATTCTAGAGGTTCGAAGTCCTAAAGCAAGGTGTTGCCAGGGCCACACTACCTCTTACAGCTCTACGGGAGATTCTGTTTCATGCCTTTCGCTTGCTGTAGTGACGCTGCCAGCCCTTGATATATTCCTTTAGTTGGTACATGCACCCCTCCAGTCTCCACCTCTGTCTTCACGTGGTGTTACTCCCCGTGTCTCTGTTTCTGTGTCTTCTCTTAATATGATTGACAGCCCACCCTTCTCCGGTATGACCTCATCTTAACTTAATTATATCTGCAAAGACCCTGTTTCCAAGTAAGGCCATATTCTCAGGTGTAGGCATTAGGACTTCAACATACATTTTGGGGGAAAATTCAACCCATAATGCAGTTATTTTTTTATTTTCCTTGACTTTTAAGAATGTGAAATATTGTCAGATTTTTTCAACCACTATCAAATTTAAATCTAAGAACTACATGTCTTAAATTTATGACCTCTTCATTTGAAAAAAAAAAAAAAAAAAATTTAATTGGTACCAAATCGTGAAAGAGTTTAATGCTTTGCATTTGCTTGAGGCTGATTAATGAGTAAATATGTAAACTGTGGCTGTTTTAATTAGCCAGGTTAATTAATGTTTACCACATTGGAAGATGAAAAGGCATGTATAAATGCTCTATAATGTGAATCATGTTTTAATTTGTTGTTGAAGTTTATAGTGTAGCCAAATAAGGATTGCTTATGTCACACTTAAAAAGGGAAGTTCATTAATGGATACAAATATACAGTTTGATAGAAGAAGTAAGACCTAGTATTTAATTATCAGCAAGGTGACTAATTTACAGTAATCTATTGTATATTTCAGAATAGCTAGGAGAACCTTATTTGAATGTTTCTAGTGTAAAGAAGACAGGCTGGGCACGGTGGCTTACACCTGTAGTCCCAGCACTTCGGAAGGCCGAGGTGAGAAAATCGCTTGACCCCAGGAATTCAAGACTAGCCAGAGCATCATAGTAAGACCCCGTCTCTACAAAACAAATATTTAAAAATTAGCCAGGTGTGATGGTGCATGCCTGTAATCCCAGCTGCTCTGGAGGCTGAGGTGAGAAGACCACTTGAGCCCAGGAGTTCGAGGTTCAAGTGAGCCATGATCACACTACTGCACTCCAGCCTGAGTGACAGAGAGAGACCCTGTCTCAAAGAAAAAAGAAAAGAAAAACATATAAGTGATGGATATCCCATTATACTGATTTGCTCTTTCCAAATTACATGAATATATTGTTTTCCCATATAATCTAAAAATAGGCACATAATATTTAATATCTTTAATCATTTAATATCATTATTGATACATAATATATTTAATCATTTAATATTATTGATACATAATATCAATACAAAATACAATCAATACAAAATATCAACACAATTACTGATACATAATATCAATACAAAAATTTAAAAATGTAGAAAACGATGTTGGAGCACTATGGTAATTAACGTAGAGGCTCTGACTTTTGAGGTACATTAATTACCTGTTACTGAAGTTGAACATGCTTTAACATTGTATGTTTAGAAAAGGTAGTTACATTTTTTAATCTGATTGTGTAAGAAGGAAAGAGTAGAAATGTTTAAGGCCAAGTCAATATTTAGTATATCATAATTTCAGATGAAATGTGTTTTTTTTTTCTTTTTTAGTTTCAAGTTGAAACATTGTAAGATCTGATAAGGAAAGGCTAACTGTGCTGAGATGAAAATAACATTTGTAAAGTAACTTTCTTAAAGAAAATACATTTCTAGAATTCTGTGTAAATGTTCGACAAAGCCTCAGAAGCCTGGATGAGGTCTTGTGCTGAGACTGGAAAGTGTGGGAATTAGAAAAAGTTTGGAGAGATTGGAGTGAGATCCCCCCATATGAGGCCTGAAGATGTACATCCGTGATTTGTGGTTCTCTAGGTGAATAAAAATGACACCCCCTTCATTTCACTTCACCATTGTCTGCATGGAGGACATATCTAAAATCAAATCAGCAGAAAGGTCGGGTCTGCTTTACTTTTCATCTCCTACACTATTTTCTTCTTTGTTCTCGGGAGGAAAAAATGAAGTTGCATTTTATTATTATCTCATAGATTCTTATACTAAAATGGTTTGATTTAAGACCCATTGCATTTTATTTGGACGAAAAATGCTTTGCTCTCTAGTTCTTAACAATAACACCAGCCTGGTTGTGTTGTGTTAAGCACTGCAATTAGACAAGGTGTGAAAAATACAAAGAATTTCAGCAAGGACATATGATTTTATCATGGGTGGAGCTGTTCATTGTCTAGCACAATTTGATACCAGATAAATCCCCTTTGGGGAATCTAATGTGGATGCTTTTTCCAAAGCACCTGCGAAGTTCCTCTAGTATTGGGAAGGCTTCCATTTTCATTCTGATGCTTCCCTATGGGCTGTTTCAGCATAGAATTGAGCTCTCGGTCCGTGTTTCCAAAGGCTCCACCCAATGTCCTGAAAGATTGCAACTCAACATGTGTAAATAGAACCTTTCTCCCCCATATTTGCTCTTTTCATACATTAAACTCAGGTCAAGAATTAGAAGTTTGCCCTCCACCCCATTAGCATCTCAGCCCTATCCCAATTACAGCCTCCACCAAATACCGCCACCAACATGCCCACTGTTTTTCCTTGGGCCACTTCCTGAAATATCTTTCTGGCTTTATCACTCTTGTGTGCATCCTTATCGGCTATGCTTCTGGCCATTTTTTTACTGCTGGCTCGTCTGGTTAGTCTTTTATAATCTCCAGGCTTCTCCTCCATCCTTTCTTCACAGTTTACCTGTTAATGAAGCACAGGTCACTTGACCCGTAGAATTCCCATAGGTTGGAATTTTACTAATTGTATAGTCATGGTATAGGCCAGTGTATTCCTCTGCCCTCTGGATCCCACAAACTGAAAGCCTCTTGGCTAAGCTGCTTCCCTTTTCACTTCCCTTGTATCCCAGCAGCCAGAAGAGTCACGGAGCCTGGGCAGCTCATCCTCTGTGCCTTGGTACATGCACTTGCATCTGCCAGGACAGTGCTCTCTTTCCCTTGGGCCCCACTGTAATATCACTAGTCACATCCCTAAAGCCCAGGCTTGTTTGCTATTCTGTCTGTTTCCCTACCGTAACACTTGTATGGTAATTATTCTTATGCCCATCTTTTCCTCTGAACCATGAGCCCGTTAAGTGAAAAGACATTGACGAAGTTATTTCTAGCGCTCGCCTGGAAAAAGGAAGGAAGGCAGGGAGGGAGGGGCTCACTAGTTTATGATAAAGTGGTTTGATTTTCTTGGTTGCAGATTATTTCTTTTAAAGTGACTCTTCAGCTTCTCTCACTCCTGTGCGTCGTGAATGCTCTCCTGAGGACAGACACTTTCCATTCATTTCCACGCTCCCCATGTGAAGTGCTTTCTGTTGCCAGGCTTGGTTTCCCCACATGTTTTTTTGTTGTTGTTGTTTTGTTTTGTTTTTGAGACGCAGTCTTAGCTCTGTCGCCTAGGCTGGAGTGCAGTGGCGCCATCTCGGCTCCCTGCAAATTCCGCTTCCCGGGTTCACGCCATTCTCCTGCCTCAGCCTCCAGAGTAGCTGGGACTACAGGCGCCTGCCACCATGCCCGGCTAATTTTTTTGTATTTTTAGTAGAGACAGGGTTTCATCGTGTTCGCTAGGATGATCTCGAACTCCTGACCTTGTGATCTGCCTGCCTCGGTCTCCCAAAGTACTGGGATTACAGGCGTGAACATTGTTAAAGAAGCATGTGAATAAGCTAAAGCAGAAGAGAAAGAACCATTGCTATATCTAGAATTTTTCCCCAGAAAGCAAGTTTTGTGTTAAAGAAAACACAGTAAGCCACTGTGCAGAAGTGCATGGAGGGTTTGTGTGCTTTTTTTAATCTGCATAAATATACACTTCAAATGAGCTATCATATATAAAAGAATGATATGCTGTGTGTGGGAAAAGGTGCCAATCCTGTGTTGTGATTTTTTATATATATATATATAATTTGTGCTAATCTTATACACTTGCCTGATCCCGTTATAATTATCTGCATAAGGCTTTTTAGGCTCTTTGAATGAAATTAACTATGTATGGATGTTGAAAATCATCCTTTCTACCATGAGCTCATCAGACTTGCTAACCAGTTCTTTGCATCCTTTGAAGTATAAAATTCCATCAATTCAGCACGTATCAACATGAATCAATTAAAATGCACTTTCTTCACAGCATGGCAGTTTTTGCTGGCTGCCGGGAGGGGCACTGTTTCCCATTTAATTCATTTGCTTTGGCCCACCCCAGGATCTCTCTTACCCCAGTCATACATACCTCTCTCATGAGCTTGAGAGAGGTGACTGGTCACACAGGACACAGCTTTAGGGACAGTGCTCACTGAAACTACAAAATGAGTGCTGCTTTTAGAGTTGTACCCACAGCCTGCACAGCTGTTATGGCAGTGCTGTGGGCATGTCTTGCTAAGGCCCATACTCCTCCGTCGCTTGTTTTGTCGGAAAGTTCAAGTTGAAGCTGAAATTCAGTCCAGCACGCAGCTGGACAAGCCATGTGTCCTATATGTGACTCGCTCCCCAGAGAAAGCAAAATGTGGACTAGTAAGGGCTTGGTTTTATCAGAAGTAAAGGAGCGGTTTACATCTCTTCTTGCTCTCTCTTAAGAGAGAGGGTTCAGAGCTCCAGTAGAGAAAATGGGACACTGTGGATTAACTTCCAGAAAACCCCAAAACCAGCACTGAAGGCTCCAGGCGATTGTGCCTTTAGATTTCATATAGGCACCAGAATGAATTTTGCCTTTATAAAAATGCACGCAAGAGTATGAAAACTGATATTTGAGGAATTTTTTTTCTCACTGTACTTTCTTGTCCTCACTGAAAGCATTAGTTTTAAAAAATGAAATGTGATACTGTGGTAGACGGAGCAAACCTCACATTTCATTTTTACCAATTCATCCTACATCTAAGAACTTACTTAGAAGGAGAAACAAACAAACTATACCCAGGAAAAGGAATGAAACTGGATAATTCTTTCTCATGATTCCTCTGTGTCCTCAAGCCTAATTATCGTCATTCCAAGGACTCTCCGTGTGCCTCAATAACTTCGAAAAATTTACTCTCCTTAAGCAGTCATAAAAATTACGCAGTAAAGTGATGATAAGGAAGAGATGAAATAATGCGGTAAAGAATAAAACCATTTTAAAAAAAAACACTACTTAATTATTTATTTCTGCTGGTAGAATTGCAAATGAATTATTCTTATTTCTTTTTTCTACCTTTTTGGCACTGAATTTATGTTACTCTTATAATTAGTAAAAACTGATTTTTTTTTAAATAAAAGAAGACTCACAGTGAAGTCATGACATATGCTGCAGAGGTTGGGCTGTTGAAGTCAGATTTGAAGAGAGAATTTCACGTAACAATCACCTTGAAATTTCTTCAGGTCAGCCATCAAAGCACGCGTCTCTCAACCAGCCAGCCAGCTTTTCCTCCAGCCTGTGAAGAGATAGCTGTTTCTTGGGTTAAAGACCATGTGAAATCATTGACTTAAGTTTAAAAGATATAAGGCATTGGGCCGGGGCGGTGGCTCATGCCTGTAATCCCAGCACTTTGGGAGGCCAAGGCGGGTGGATCATGAGGTCAGAAGATGGAGACCATCCCGGCCAACATAGTGAAACCCCGTCTCTACTAAAAATACAAAAATTAGCCGGGCATGGTGATGCGTGCCTGTAGTCCCAGCTACTTAGGAGGCTGAGGCAGGAGAATGCCGTGAACCCGGGAGGCAGAGGTTGCAATGAGCTGAGATTGCACCTCTGCAGTCCAACCTGGTGACAGAGCAAGACTCTGTCTCCAATTAAAAATAAAAAAAAGATATGAGGCATCAAAATCACATTCATTTTTATTTTTGTTTGTAAAAGACATACAGTTTGTATCACATTAATGGGCATATGATGTAATTTCACTATAAATCGAACCAGAGGAAAACATCCAAATATGTATAAATTAAAGCTGACAATGCCTACAGTACTAAACTTTTTGTTTTAGTATAATTGGAGACTTAGAGAAAAGTTTTAAAAACAAATTTAAAAAAATTTTTTTTTTTTTTTTGAGACGGAGTCTCGCTCTGTCGCCCAGGCTGGAGTACAGTGGCCGGATCTCAGCTCACTGCAAGCTCTGCCTCCCGAGTTTACGCCATTCTCCTGCCTCAGCCTCCCGAGTAGCTGGGACTACAGGCGCCCGCCACCTCGCCCGGCTAGTTTTTTATATTTTTTAGTAGAGACGGGGTTTCACCGTGTTAGCCAGGATGGTCTCGATCTCCTGACCTGGTGATCCGCCCATCTCGGCCTCCCAAAGTGCTGGGATTACAGGCTTCAGCCACCGTGACCAGCCATAAATTAAAAATGTTTAAAAGGAAGTTGCAGACATAATGGCCCCTTACACCTAAATACTTCACTGTATGTTTCCTCAAAACAAGGAGGTGTGTGTGTGTTAATCTTAATACAGCATCGTTCAGAGATTATTTCTATAGTATGTAAACTTGTTTTTTAGTCTGTACTTTAAGTTCCTGACAACCCAGGCAGGACCAAGACTCCCTAATGTAGTTGGAAATCATATCGGTACATTGGCACAAGTTCTACAGGTAAACGGGAAAAAGGGTGCCCACAATCTGCTTTTAGATGCCAGGGAGCCTGGCTGGTCTTTATCTTCATTACTGACTGATGCCACTGGTAGATCTAAGTTCTTTGATTTATGATGTTTGAAAGCCAAAAGGAAGTGTGTTCTAAATGAAAAGGGACTTCTTCTGTACCCTCAGTGTAAGCCAGACAAGTGATATTTCAGGAAAACGTCCCTAGCAATAAGGAATATTTTCAAAAGTGATGTGGAGCTTTGTTTGTGTCCCTTCCAGGGACAGTTTGTTACCATAAGGGGACAAAGCATGCTTCATTTAAAAATGTGTGGCCAGGAAACTTACTTTAAACAAAAATAAACCCAGATTTAGACATGTAGTCTGAGTTTGAACTCTGGGAGATTTTCAAGGTTGATAGTGTAGCTAAAAATAACTGACCTGATTTTCTGGAGGTCAAGATAAAAACTGGATTTGTGGTACAGCATTTACTTTGTGATAATGTGTGTATAAATTTTTCCCCAAGTTGGGAAATGTGGCCACGTCATACAGGGCTGTATCACTCTTGACCATTGAAGTGCTCAGGTCACTACACTGCATGGTGAATGCAGATGGATATTTGGGTTGATTGAGTCAGCAGAATAAATGTACTGTTCAAGCCTTTAAATAGCTCAAAATTAAAAGGAGTCTAAATTATTTCAAAAAAAATTCTGGCCATTCACGTAGCCATCGTGTCCATCCTGAGAAAGGGAGACGTAAGGAATTGGGAGAGTGTTCTGGGGGGAAAGTGCTATTGAGAATGGGCTGTCCGAACAGAGTGACAGGCAGGCCTCACTTGGCTAGAAGAGGGAGCTTTTCAGCCCTGCTCCGCCATCAGGAACATCCGTGACCTTGGACTGCTGCTTTAATCTCTTTTACCTTGGGTTCTTTACATGAAAGAGAAAAAAAAAGATACCGTCAAGTTCATTCCTTTTCAAACCTATCAAAAATTTGAAATGTTCATACATTTCAAATTTGAAAAAGAGGGCGCTTGTGATGATAGATGGGTTTATGCTTCCTTTTTTTGTTTTGTTTTGTTTTTTGTTTTGCTTTGTTTTTTTGAGACGGAGTCTCACTGTGTCGTGCAGTGGCGCGATCTCAGCTCACTGCAAGCTCCGCCTCCCGGATTCACGCCATTCTCGTGCCTCAGCCTCCCGAGTAGCTGGGACTACGGGTGCCCGCCACCATGCCCGGCTAATTTTTTTTGTATTTTTATTAGAGACAGGGTTTCACCATGTTAGCCAGAATGGTCTTGATCCCCTGACCTCGTGATCCACCCACCTCGGCCTCCCAAAGTGCTGGGATTACAGGCGTGATACCCTTCTTTAATATTAGTTTCTAATCCAAGTTATATAGCCATGTGCTCTATAAAATGGAACTTTCCATGGAACAGTGAGAAGGTTGCATTAGGAATTGGGATACTTGGGTTCAGATTTCAGTTCTGCCACTTGTTAGTTTTTTGTTTTTGTTTTTGTTTTTGTTTTGAGACGCAGTCTCGCTGTGTCGCCCAGGCTGGAGTGCAGTGTCGCGATCTCGGCTCACTGCAAGCTCCGCCTCCCGGATTCCCGCCATTCTCCCGCCTCAGCCTCCGAGTAGCTGGGACTACAGGCGCCGCCATCACGCCCGGCTATTTTTTTGTATTTGTAGTAGAGACGGGGTTTCACCATGTTAGCCAGGATGGTCTCGATCTCCTGACCTCGTGATCCACCCGCCTTGGCCTCCCAAAGTGCTGGGATTACAGGCTTGAGCCACCGCGCCCGGCCCACTTGTCAGTTTTAAGTGTACTTCTCAGGATGTACGTCAGTTTGTTCAACCATCAATGGGAGTAGTGATCCCACTAAGGAAGGTTATTGTGGTTATCAAATCAGCAGATGGGTATGAAGAAGCCATGAGTGCAGTTCTCATGGTTATGAAGGTGTGGTAGCTGGCACAGTCCCATCACAGTATGGGTCTGGCATCGCAGATGGCTGTAGCATATATGCCAATCAAAACATCCCTACCATCCTTAACGATCACGTGGATTCTCCCCCAAATCAGCTGCTCCACTGACCTACAAGTAAGTCCATGTTTTGTAAGCATATTTACTCACTAGTGAAGGCCCCTCTGCTAAAAGTGTCTTCAGTAGGGGAGAGCTGCTCTTTTCTGGGAAACCCAGCAATGAAGTTTGTCCTGTGATGCCTTCTACACTTACTGACCTGTTTCCTGAAAGCTTCCCGTAACACATGGTCCAGGGAAAAAGGAAGTCCTTGACCAGTCTTTCCTGTGGCTTTCTGGTTCAGAAATGTGACCCTGATGATAAGAAACTTCAAGGCATGACTCTGGGCTCTAAGAACTGGACTTTTAAGGTGTTTTGGCAATATTCCCCTGGCAATATTGTTTCTTGGCCCACACTCATCTCATGCCTTGTTTTGTTTGCTTTGTTTTTGAGACTTGTTTTTTTGTTTGTTTGGTTTTGGTTTTGGTTTTTGAGACCAAGCCTCGCTCTGTTGCACAGGATGGTGTGCAGTTGGCGCAGTCATGGCTCACTGCAGCTTCCACCTCCCGGGTTCAAGCAATTCTCCTGCCTCAGCCTCCCAAATAACGGGGATTACAGGCACACACCACCGTGCCTGGCTAATTTCTGTATTTTTTTAGTACAGACGGGGTTTCACCAGGTTGGCCAGGCTGGTCTTGAACTCCTGACCTCAAATGATCCACCCACCTTGGCCTTCCAAAGTGCTGGGATTACAGGTGTGAGCCACCGCGCCCAGCCATTATGCTTGTTTTTCTTTCATGAAGGGATAACCAAAGCTGTTGTGTGGTGGTGTCTTGGTACAGCTGGTGGCTGTGGTCAGTGTGGTGGAAGGTAGATGGTCACATGCATGAGAGTCACCTGGGGATCACATTAACATGCAGATTCTGATTCCCTGGATCTGGGTGGGACCTGAGGTTCCGCATGTCTAACAAACTCCCAGAGAACACCCATGTAGCAAGAGTATGGACAAAAGGATTCAAAGCGAAGGAACTGTAAAAACCACGGAACCAGCCTCCCACGATTTTGCGGATGAGGAATCCGAGCCTTGAAGAGTTTCAGAGGCCATGGAGAGATTAAATATAATAAACAGCATAGCAGTTGTATGTTGAGCCAAGAATCAGACATGCACAGAACTGCTGATTGGAAAATGAAATCTGATCTCATAGTCCTGGTGTGGGCAAAATGCCTAGCTAGAGTGGGTGACCACTGATTTTTAGTGGAGCTTCTTGATAGGGAAAATTAGCCCATCCTATTTACGGATACTTCCAATGCAGCTGTGTCAGGGGAGAGAGAAAAAGGGACATGGAGGAGCGTGTGGGGGTGTGATCTTCAGTCCTTTCAGGCAGGCACATGAGTAAATTTTTATTTAAAAGATAAGAATTGGTCATATGCGAATCTCCTGTTAGATAAGATTAACAACAAATTTCCATTTTGGGAACCAAAAGAATCAGAAAATAAGAAAAACAGTAATAGCAGTGGAGGTTCGATCCTAGACAGAAGAAAAACCAGCAAGCCTAGGGACTTCATATTCTCACTGGTGTCCAAATCAGAGTTTTTTTGTTTTTGTTTTTTCTACTTTTTTAACTTTTAAGTTCTGGGATACATGTGCTGAACGTGCAGGTTTGTTACATAGGTATACATGTGCCTTGGTGGTTTGCTGAACCCATCCACCCATCATCCGGGTTTTAAGCCCCACATGCATTAGGTATTTGTCCTAATGCTCTCCCTCCCTTTTCCCCCAACTCCCTGACAGGCCCTGGTGTGTAATGTTCCCCTCCCTGTGTCCACGTGTTCTCATTGTTCCGCTTCCACTTATGAGTGAGAACATGCAATGTTTGGTTTTCTGTTCCTGTGTTAGTTTGCTGAGGATGATGGTTTCCAACTTCATCCATGTCCCTGCAGAGGACATGAACTCATCCTTTTTATGGCTGCATAGTATTCCATGGTGTATATGTGCCACATTTTCTTTATCCAGTCGATCATTGTTGGGCATTTGGGTTGGTTCCAAGTCTTTGCTATTGTAAATAGTGCTACAGTAATCATATGTGTGGATGTGTCTTTATTGTAGAATGATTTCTAATCCTTTGGGTATATACCCAGTAATGGGATTGCTGGGTCAAATGGTATTTCTAGTTCTGTATCCTTGCAGAATCACCTCACTGTCTTCCACAATGATTGAGCTAACACTCACACCAACAGTGTAAAAGCGTGCCTATTTCTCCGCATCCTCGCCAGCATCTGTTGTTGCCAGACTTTCTAATGATCACCATTCTGACTGGTGTGAGGTGGTGTCTCATTGTGGTTTTGATTTGCATTTCTCTAATGACCAATGATGATGAGCTTTTTTTTCATGTTTGTTGGCCATATACGTGTCTTGTTTTCAGAAGTGTCTGTTCATATCCTTTGCCCACTTTTTGATGGGGTTATTTTTTTTTTTTTTTCTGGTAAATTTGTTTAAGTTCCTTGTAGATTCTGGATATTAGACCTTTCTCAGATGGATAGATTCAAATCAGAGCTTTAACAGCCAAACTTTACAGGGAAAATGCTAAGGTGGCATCTCCTTTATATGAAGAAAATGTTCTTCTCCAACCCAAATGTGTTCAATGTATGGAAGAGGCTGTTCAGTTATTGTAACTGACACTTGTAAAAGATAACTGATTGATTTAATGCCTATAAATTTTATTTTCTTTAAACCTAACGTGTGACCATTACATTTTTAGAAGGCATTTGGCTAGTGGATTAATAACTAAAAGAATATTAGATGAATTCATCTGCTTCCTCTTCAGTGATTGTTTTATTTATGAGGCTATTTTTCTCAAAATGAATGATCATGAATGTCTAAAAAAAACAAAATATTTAGCTATTTGAAGATGAAATTACTATTATCTTTTGATGCTTTCTTTAAAGTATTTTTAAGTATTTACAATGGTACTAAGTGGTGGGGCTTCTTCCCTCTGTTACTCTAAGTATCTCTAAGTATGCCTTGTATACACCCTCAAAGCTTTTTTTTTTTTTTTTTTTTTTTGTGAGACAGGGTCTTACTCGGTTACCCAGGCTGGAGTGCAGTGGCACGATCTCAACTCACTGCAACCTCCGCCTCCCAGGTTCAAGCAATTCTCCTGCCTCAGCCTCCCAAGTAGTTGGGATTACAGGCGTCCACCACCACGCCTGGCTAATGTTTTGTATTTTTAGTAGAGACGGGGTTTCACCAGGATAGCCAGGCTGCTCATGAACTCCTGACCTCGTGATCCACCCACCTCGGCCTCCCAAAGTGCTGAGATTACAGACATGAGCCACCATGCCCAGCCGCCTCAAAGCATTTTTTAAAGAGCACGGTGATGTTGTTCATTGGGTGTTTGGTATTTGAAATTAAATACCTCTGTTATTGATTAAGCCATATTTTAAATATCATCACTAAACTCAGTTAAATATTTCCACTTTTAACTGCAAGGCTCAAATGCTTGGATAGTGTAGAAGATATTTGACTTCAAAGATAACTGCTACAATTTCGGGTCATAACAAATAGCTTTTAGGGGGGAAAAATAAGTCCTAGGAGGAAAATAAGCAAAGTCTCTTAGTTTAATATAGCGGTTGGCAAATGTAGATGCTTAAAACCTCTGAAAATCCCCAATACAGGCCATCAGAGCACTGTAATTAAGTATTAAATTAATTCGGATAAAAGGATAATCCATCAGGGCCACTAATGTAGTGGAAGTGTGGTTTCGGTGTGATTAGTCTCACCATGGAAGTCAAAGTCCCACTCAGAATGAACAATGAAAGAATCATATTTGTCTCTGGGTATTTTGTCATAGGCTCAGTTGCCCAGTGCCAGTGTGTTAGCAACTGGTAAAATCCTGAGCCCTTAGTCATGTCTGCAGGTAGCTGGCTGCCTTAGACATTTTATGATGACGAAATGGAATTCTACTTCTGATAATGGTAATCCATCATGTCTGCCTCTTTTTTTTTAATCTTAAAACTGCACTGACAGCCAGGCACTGTGGCTCCCACCTCATCCCAGTGTTATGCCCAGACCGTTTGTTCCCCAAAGACCACCAGAGTCCAGAGTCAGAGCCAAGCGGCAAGGATCTTTACTACAAGTTCGAACTTGGTCCCTCCATTCCACAGCATGTAAGAGGGCCCCGAACAATGCGAGTGCTTGCTTTTTTATAGCCCGAAAGTTACAGGGGAACAAAGGAATTCTTTTGGTTCCCGCGCTTTCAGTAAAACTTTGAACGGCTGTCTCCTTATCGACTTTCCAGGTGGTGTTTGTACTGGGCCCAGGAAGTTTGAGAGATATATGGAGATATGTGGTGGGATGGTTTGTGTTTGTACTGGGCTCAGGAAGTTTGAGAGATATATGGAGATATGTGGTGGGATGGTTTGTGTTTGTACTGGGCTTATTTGTTTTGAGCCCGGGGCTGAGGAATGTGCCCGATTCCCTTCACCAGCACTTTGGGAGGCCGAGGCGGGCAGATTGCCTGAGGTCAGGAGTTCAAGACCAGCCTGGCCAACATGGAGAAACCCTGTCTCTACTGAAAATACAAAAACTATCCGGGCATGGTGGTGTGTGCCTGTAATCACAGCTACTCAGGGGACTGAGGCAGGAGAGTCACTTGAACCAGGGAGGCAGAGGTTGCAGAGAGCCAAGGTCACGCCACTGAACTCAAGCCTGGGCGACAGAGCGAGACTGCGTCTCTAAATAAATAAATAAATAAAACCACACTGGCATCATTGTTCTAAATGACATAGCCAGGGGTGGTTATTTCTAAATTTTCTGTGTTGAATTAAGATAGACATGTTCCTATTTTGAACAACAACAACAACAAAAGCTAAGTGTGTTTCACTCTGCTAAAAATGTAACTTTTCTTGAGTCTGTCATTCTTTCACTTACATTTTCTGAAAATGAACATAGTAAACCAGGAAAATTAACCACCATGGAGCTCAGCATGCTGGTGGCCAGTTGGAGGAACTTTTCTACCAACAGTGTTACAGAGAAAAGAGAAATTGGGGTACGACAGCGTACCTCAACCTCAGATGCCCTGGCTATTCTGTGAAGTACGAGTGTAAGAGTTCTCTCTGTGATCTTTTGCTACTCTGCCTTTTTACTGCCAAGGGATAAGATGGGTACAGGGCCCTTTCCAGCTGCCCCTGCCTGAGAAATGCCATTTGGTGACCAAAAGCAATAACCATTCCATAGGACTAGCAGTGATTAAGTCAGCTTACGAATCCACAAGAGTGGAAGAGACTGCTAAAGACACTGGGTTTCTGCAGCTACTTTTGTGATAATACGAGAGGCTGAAATAGATAGGGGCTGAACGTGGGAAGACTGGTGTTTAGAAGCCCAAGACTTGGATTTCAGCTCTGGTGCTTACTGGCCATTGGGTCTCAAAGAGATTGGTTCCTTTTTCCCAGCCTCAGTCTCCTTATCCCATCAGAATGACAATGCCTGCCTTGGGAGAGGAGAGTCATATAGGAGAGGGCATTGGAGCTGGGCTCTAAAGAGTTCAAATAACGTAGGTGAGCAGAGATGGCTTCCGAGATAGCAGGAATAGAAAACAAAAGTGTCAGAATGGGTATACATGGTCTTTCGTGGGAATACCCCAAGATACTTAGCCTGAGAGAGAGGTGTGGTGTAGACAGCTAGGAGCTGTGAGTTTCATGGCTAAATATGGGGTGGGCCCAGACCACAGAGGGCCTTCAGCATCTGGCAAAAGAATTGGAATTAATTCAGTAGAAAATGAAGACCCACTGAAACAGAGGGAACCATTCCTCATTCCTCTCTGTCAGGAAAATATTTGGGGAACCAAAAAATAAAAAGTAGCGGGGAAACCATTGTCTCAGTCGGTTTGTGCTGCTTTAACAATACCAGAGACTGGGTAATTTATAAACAATAGAAATACTACAATTCTGGAGGCTGAGAAGGCCAGGTTCAAGAGTGGGCACGACATTGTGTGCTGAGGGCCTGGTCTCTCTACTTTTAAAATGGCGCCTTGTGGCTGCATCCTCCGGAGGCAGCAAACCCTGTGTTCTCACATGGCAGATGCACAAAAAGAGGCCTGTGCTGGTTTCCTCTAGCCCTTTTAGAAGGCACTAATCCATTCGGGGGTGTGGAACTCTCATGACTTACTTTCCAGAAGACCCCATCTCTCACTACTACCACAGTGGAGATGAGATTTCAACACATGACTGGGGGACATTCAGACCATAGCAAGCAGTGAGGAGACTATTGTAATTATCCAGGCGAAAAGTAATCATACTCCCAGGGCCGGTGAGGGTGGTGTGGAAAAGCAAGCAGGAAGTGGTTGAGAGAATTCAGAAACAGAATGCAAAAGGATTCATCAGTAGTGTAAGTACCAGACACGAAGAAATACAGGGAGTCCTGGATGGCTCTGAAGGATTCAGGCCTGTGACTGGGAGGGAGAATGAATGGTTCTGCCATGATTGGAAAACAGAAAAGGCGGGCGGGAAAGCCAGGGACCTTGAGTGCAGTTGTGTACCTACCAAGTGCATGGATCAGCAGGGAGCCCTAAGTTGGTATCTCCAGCAAAATGCTGGAAATATACAAATTTGAGTGGGAGGGAGAAGTCAAAGCTGGGGAAATACATTTCAGATTCATCCAAAGGTAGGAGATATTTAGAGTTTCAAGAGTCAATGGGATTTCCAAAGGGAGAAGTGTAGAAAAAGATAGAAAGAGATACAAGAAGAAAATGACAGGGATGAAGAGAGGAGAAAAAAAGAGTGAGAAGAGTTATTCAGAGATGCCGCAGGGAAGAAGGTTAAGTACTGTGTATGCAAAACAGTAAGAACATTGCCAGATAAAGGACAGGGTAGGCGATAGTAAGTACCACAGGCCCAAGAACAGCATAGCCCTGGGGGGTCCAAGAGCTTTCTCGCTGGCAAAGGTTATTTCCTCTCAAGATGAATGTGTAAGCACCAATAATTATTAGTATTCCAGAATATCTTCTCTTTAGCATAGTAAGTGCATAACAGTCACAAGCAAAAGATTTATATAAAGGAAATGCTCATTTAATTTATTTAATCGGACATTGGCTAAGTTATCAGCCACTGCCTATGGCTTTGTAAGACATGAAAAAGTTGGAGGAAATGTAATGAGGGCCTTTTATCTATAAGGAAATAAAACCACATGGTTTTTTAAGTATTTACAATGATAGCTAAGTGGTAAGGCTTCTACCCCCTGTTACTCTAAGTATGCCTCGTATACATCCTCAAAGTCATCATGGGAATCAAGTATTGAATTTTAGAAACGGTGCCACAGTGAATAGGGATATATTATAACTCAGATTAGACTTCAAAAGGACTGATTTGCTTGAGATTTCATCACTTAAAATCTCTTGCAATAAAACTGACTCCATGAAAAGATATTACTCAACATGCTTTAATGCTGTCCCATCAAATTATTTTAATGGGCATATTTGAACAGAATTTTAAGTTTTCAGATACATTTTTTGTCGATATAAAAGAGAATTTGAAAGATGATTATAAAATGTTACAAATCAAGTTTAAATCCTGATCTTTTCATTTTCTCTAGCAATAAAGCTAACCAGCGATATGTCTGAAATATATACTACGGCAAACTCAACACAGATACGATTGGAAAATGAGACATTTTGGTTAATCAAATATTGTTATTAGTGCGATGCTATCTGTCGGTCTCTAATTTGTAAAAAATCAGAGAAAAACATGGTGAATCTTTGGTGACATAAGACTCACAAATCTTGATATCCTGGGGTCAGTTTTTAAAGCAGTAATTACACATGATACAAGATTATATTCTAAGCTCTTTTTTTTCCAGTAAAAAAAGATAAGTCAATGATGTTGCTTAAAGTTGATTCTTGTTTAATCAATTTTTAAAGTGGGGGGTAGGCAGGCACTGACAGCATTCTTTGGAAAGGGAAGCAACAGAGGAGAAAGGCAGGACATTTGCTGTCTGCTCACACTGGGAAATGTGGGGAGCCAGGGGTGATTAAGTCCAGAGAAGGCTGGATGACCGTCTGCAGGGCTGCATCTGGAAGGGCAAGGGAACGGTTTCCTTGTTGCCTCAGGGCATAGATCATGCAGCACAAGAGGAGCATTTAGGAAATGCAGATTTTTTTTTCAAGGCAAAACTGAAAACTATTCAAGAAGGTAGCAAACTGCTGACCCGTTAATGCTTTGCTTATCCTTGCAAGTGTGCAAGGCCAGACAGGAGATTTACCGTTGTCTTTCAGCTTGAATGAGATTGTGCCTCGCTTACTGCCACCACACCAAAGCCTGGTGTTTATTCCTGTGCGATCATTGTATACTGGGGACGTCTAACTGTGTCAGGAGGAAATGGCAACGGAGCTCCTGTGGCCTTTCACCTCTAGGGGTGCCACGCTGCAGCACACTGGCCGGCTACCATGCTCCTGACTCCAGTCCTGCCAGCAGCTCTTGTGAGCTGTGACTTTGCATAAGTAGCTTGAATGCCATGTGCCTCGGTAATTGTCCTTATTTCACTATCTATCTGTTCTTTTGGAAGGTGGCATTCTAGGTCATTACGTCATAAACACAAGTTGAACTTTGTGCTTCCATTCCAGAGGAAACAATATACCTCATAGTTAAAAAGCATTTCTAAAAAAATTCCTACCAAAAGTCATCGCTTAAGAACTTAGTCTCCTAGTGCCTCCACTGCCTCCACTTCCTCATTTGTTGCTCCTCTGTTGCTTCCCTTTCCAAAGAATGCTGTCAGTGCCTGCCTACCCCCCACTTTAAAAATGGATTAAACAAGAATCAACTTTACAGAATATCATTGACTTGACTTTTTTTACTGGAAAAAAAGAGCTTAGAATATAATCTTGTATCATGTGTAATTACTGCTTTAAAAACTGACCCCAGGATATCAAGATTTGTGAGTCTTCACTTATGTCACCAAAGATTCACCAAAGATGTAAAAGGGAGATGATGATGGTACCTATGCCCTGGCTGTAAACGAGGTCATGCCTGTGGAAGCAGTTGAAGTCATGCCTGGCAGAAGTGAATGGTGGCTGCTGCTGCTGCTGTTGTGATTGTTGTTACTCACCAAAGAGTTGGTTTTGTTTGGTTTAGATGAGCTGCTTCAGAAAGAGCAAAACTATTCAGATGACGTCTTGGCCAACATGATTAGTGAACCAAGGATCAGTTACGGAAACGATGCTCTCATGCCGTCTTTGACGGAAACGAAAACTACCGTGGAGCTTCTTCCCGTGAATGGAGAGTTCAGCCTGGACGATCTCCAGCCGTGGCATTCTTTCGGGGCTGACTCTGTGCCAGCCAACACAGAAAACGAAGGTAAGAGTCCCCTGAACCAGCAAGGGCGTTCCGGCAGGTATATATAGACATACATACATGTGTGTAGGAGGGGGAGAGAGAGTTATCTTTTGTATGTCCTTGAGTGGTGAATTTTTTTGATGTAGTAATAAATATTTTCATTTCAATTTTACTTTAAAAAGTAACTATTAGGAGTTACTATGTCATTAAAATAATATTTTATCTGTGTAAATTATTCTTTATATTTTTTATGCTGCAAAGCAAGTAAACTGCCAATTGTTGGAAAAGATAACAACCCCATTGTATAGGTGGCAAAACAGAATGGTAATGATTTACATAACATTTGCAAGTAAAGGACCTCTTGTTTCCCAAATGTCCAGATTTATATTCTAGGGAATATTATCCTTCGAGTGAACACTCCTGGACAAAGGAGAGCCACAGTGTATTATTCAAGAGGCAGTTCTTCACATGGAACATGTGTGGCAATAACATTCTTCTAATTTTTCTTTTCCCGTTCTTCTTCTTAATATAAAATAATACAGTGTATAACAATAAAAGCATATACATAAAGAGCATGTACTGTATGTCCTATATCATTTTTATGACTTTTTCAGATGAGGAAGTGGAGGCCCTAGGAGACTAAGTTCTTAAGCGATGACTTTTGGTAGGAATTTTTTTAGAAATGTTTTTTAACTATGAGGTATATTGTTTCCTCTGGAATGGAAGCACAAAATTCAACTTGTGTTTATGACATAATGACCTAGAATGCCACCTTCCAAAAGAACAGATAGATAGTGAAATAAGGAAAATTACAATTTATCCACAGAGAGGAGTTTTGACAGGGCCTGCGGAGATGGAGATTTGACAGGCACCAAAGTAGTCTTCATTGGCTACTTACTTGTACATGAAATTTCAGATTGAATTAAACGCTAAAGGCAAAGATAGAGAACTGCATATAAATAAAATTTAATTTTGATTAAGACTTAATTTGTGTTTAGAAAATTAAATTCAAGGCAGCTGCCAAAAATAAGGAGCACATTGCTCTAAATGTTTTTTCCTTTGGTATCTCAAAGAAGTAAGATTCTTCTCTATCAACAAATTTGAGCAGTAGATGGCATCATTTTTCACAGGGATTTCTTAGCAGAAATATCTGTTCAAGCGAGAGCATCTTTCAGCTTCTTTTTTATTCATGTTCAGAAGTATAAAATTACACACAAACACCTTGATTTCTAGATACAAATAACATGTTTTTTAAGAACACAGCATTTTACCTGATTTTCTTTATTTAGGTAGCAAATGTTGATGGAGATTTCATATTTATAATATACCTTATAGGCCGGGCGTGGTGGCTCACGCCTGTAATCCCAGCACTTTGGGAAGCTAAGGCGGGTGGACCACAAGGTCGGGAAATCGAGACCATCCTGGCTAACTTGGTGAAACCCCATCTCTACTAAAAATACAAAAAAAAAAATTAGCCAGGCGTGGTGACGGGCACCTGTAGTCCCAACTAGTCGGGAGGCTGAGGCAGGAGAATGGCGTGAACCCAGGAGGCGGAGCTTATAGTGAGCTGAGATCGCGCCCACTGCAGTCCAGCCTGGGCGACAGAGCAAGACTTTGTCTCAGAAAGTAAATAAATAAATACATACATACATACATACATAATTTTTAAAAAGTAAAAATATATATAAAATATACCTTATAACATGCAGTTAGTACATTCCTCAGACTAAATCTAAATATAATATTAGACCTTAAGTGCACTGGACAAGTTTTTTTTAAAGAACCATTGCAGAAAATATGTAGACTGTTTTCACAATGTGAGTCATCACCCCAAATTTGTTTCCTTAATTCGAAAAAGGGCACCTTATAGTAATAGCAAATACAAACAGCATGTTACTGACGATGTAAAAATAATTAAAACTTTACCATTTATGAAAACAATTCTTAATCACATAGAAGAAAACAAATTTAGGGACAGTTCATTATCAAAGACCTGGGCAACTACCCTATTAAATGTATTATTAATAGAGTGCAGATTGTGTTCTTTCTTTACAGGTAGATACATTTTGATCATTGAAAGTCCTTTTCATTCAGTCTCTAACGAGAATTTTTAGTGAAAAATGTCCAATCTCATTTTCTAAATTGAAGGCACACTAAATTTGCTCTTTCACTAACAGCATAACGTGTAGCATCAGCCTTAGGAGACAATCTGCATGCACACGTGTGAATGTACACACACACATACACTGAAACCCTTGGGTACTGCCAAGATGTCCATTTCAGCAAAGAGTTTGATTAAGTACTTCTGGATACTTGACAAACATGCAGCTATTACATTGCCTAGGCCTCATGAAAAGAGCTGATATTCTTGTTAAATAAGGATTCCGTTTGAACAGTAAAATCTAGTATAACAGTATTGGGAGGCAATAGGACTTGCAGTGTCAGAGTCTTGAGTTGGGGTACTCTTCGTTATCAGTCCCAACACTGATATATATTCATTATAGCAAACAATTTGAAAAACCTCTCCAACAATTTTTCAATAAAATTGATGGCCGTCATCTCATAGGATATTAAATACTATTCCACACTCGTGAACTCCTGAATGATACAGACCTGAGTTTAAATTCCAGCTCTGCTGTGCGCTTATGAGCAAGTTACTTAGCCTCTCTGGCTGCTTCCTCATCTGTAAAATAAGGTTGATAATAATTCCTAACTCGGAGGTATAGTACAAGCATTAAATAAGAAGGCATAAAATAACTCTTATCAAAATTCCTGGAACATAGTAAATGTCAGTGGTAGCTTTTTTTTTTTTTTCTTTTTTTTCTTTTTTTTAATGGAGCCAGGATCTTACTAGAGAGACTTTATCAGCCTGTCTCAAGATGGCCTGAACAATGTATCCTTAAAATAATGAATATAATAAGCCATATAATGAGATACAGTCCTAAAGCCATCTCTCTTCTCACACCATCTCCCACCTGTCCCCAGAAACTTGTTAGTCTTTCTTCTTACAGACATGTGCGTGCACACACACACAACTACTGAAAATATCTAAAATTCTCAAAGGATTTCCTTTTGTTCTTCATGCAGTCCTCATTATCATAGTTTCAAATGCTTGCCAAAAATGTGTTGTTTTTCTCAAGAACAATCAGGGAAATCCAGAGGAGGGTCTGATGCCCATTTTTTTAATTTACATTGAAAAAAATAAGCATATCAGAGTTTTCCAATATAATATACTCTTGAACAGCTGCAATTTACCTTAAGACATTTTTATTCTTTGGTTTTCACATTCACAAAACGTAAATGAATGGCTAGGCTGCAATGAAGCTGTTGTTACAGAATTGTGCTCACAAATCGTGAAATGATCTGGCTGGGAGCATTAGCGTTAATGACATTTGTGTTTGTTCTGCTTTTTCCTGACTGCCTGAGAAGGGCAGCCACAAAGAGCGGCATAGCATGCAGTAACCGCCAGGAAGCCTTTGTGGCCAACAGTCTGCCTCTTCGTAAATAATACCTAGATATAATACGTAGATAAAATACTGTAATATTTTTAAAGAGAGACAGCAGGTCTTATAAGACTGTATGGATGTATTTGCAAAGTGTGAAGCTGCCTTCTAGTATATTTTTAACTAGCTTTATAGAGGCAATGAGGAAGCCAATTTAAATGCTGAAATTTAGATTAAGTATTTCATTAAACTTACAAACCAGTTCTTGTCAGGCCTCTTATCCATATGTAAAACTGGTGTACTGCTGATTCCTCATTACCTTTGACCTGGTAGAGAGTTTGTACAAGGCAGCACTGTTAATAGTTTAGGTTTATTACAAAGAACACCAGAAGTAGCAAACTCAAAAATCCCAGAGGTCTGACCATTCTGTTTCTCTCCTCTTACAGCAAAGGATTAGATTCAAAGCTACTGAGATCAAAAGAATAACTCATTGCTGCTTACATTTTATTTTAACTCTATTAAAAGTTAAAGATAAGAGAATCTATTTCTTGTTTTTAAATTACTAAATGGCCAATGTAAAATGTTTTTAACACTTTATTGATGAAGTTACTTTCCGGTTAAGTAAAGGTCCACTGGAAAAATTGGAAAGTATTTGCAATGGATTGGGAAATACACTACTTTGTTTTGTTGGTGTGTATTTTTTTTTTTTTTTGGCAATGATATCATAATTGCCTTTTAAAAAAGAACTGTATTTTAATGTCTGCTCCCTGTGCCACTTATTTTTTTAGCATTAATTTATACTAAATCAGCTTCAATCTTTTAAAGCAGATGAAGGTTTATGTCACTGAAACTAGTTTTGTTTGATCTTCCTAAAAAATAGGGAAGGTTTTATTACTGTTTTTAAATAATACATGCCTATTTAAAAAAAAAAAAAGAAGAAGAAGAATGGGGAGAGGCAGAGAAACTTACAGGACTGTATCATTTGTAAGTTTCTTTCGCATAAGTATACTCATTTGAACCCTGGAAAAACCATTTACTTTGTGACACAACTGAAGTTCAGAAAGACTGTGATCGGCCCCAGATCACGGAGAAAGTAAGTGGTGACATTAGCAGTGGCGCCTGGGACCACCAGCTCCTCAGCCTGCATTTAAACCACAGGCCCACTTCACTTACTTCCCCTGAGTTGCATATACATTTTCTAATAATTTAACTATTGATGTATGCGCTCACCACCACTTCAAGGTACGTGTTTGCCCTCGTGCATGTGGTTTGGTGTGTTCTTAACTGCAGTTGAAGCACTATTTGGGTTCCTCATCATCAGGAAATTCTCAAAAAGTACAATGACCTTTCAACTAACTGCATTTTACAAGGAGTAATAACAGTTACTCATTACAGGTTGCTGCAGATAAGAAAAAACTTGAAGTATAGAACAACCAAACTTCATTGTCAAAATGTATTTGGGAGTTGCAGAAGAAAGTGAAGTATGTCTTCCTCTAAATGCACTAGTGGAAAACTAGAGAATAGTCATTCTCACATCAGTTACTACGGAATATTTAATCATAGGATATTTAATCAGTGCAGTTCTGTAGTATTTGGTAGTGTCTGAAACAGGCTTTAAAGGTTATTTGTTCCTCACTATAATTAGAAGATGCAGATGTTAACATTTCTATTTCCATATGGAGAAACAGCCACAGAAGTGGGCGCTTGCCCAAGGTCACAGATGTTGTCAATGTTGGGCCCAGACCTGGGATCAGATGCCTCACCCTCCTTTTGGCTCCACCATGCTGCCAGTCTCTACATGAGAAAGGACCAAACCACCTTACTCTTTTATTTCATCCAAATGTCCTAGTGCTCCCCGAAATATTTTCTCATATTTTGGAGACTTGGCTTACTGCCACTTTTTTCCTCCCTCACTGTTTCTATTAACATGTGTCATCCAAAACTGATTTGGACTGAGAATCCCACCTTTGAATGCCTGGCATGTGTGCATCAGTAAGCTGGATGGTTTTACTGAAATTGTTAGGAGCCATCTCATCGAGCACACCGTGTCTCCCTCAGCACCTGTGCTCGCTTTGTCTTACCTTCTTCCCTTTACACTTGCCACCTTACCAAAGGGGCTTCCCCCTGTGCCTCCACCCCATGGCTTCATTTACCCTATGACCATTTATTAATCCTAAAACCTTCGCCTTTGTCCCCATTCCTTGTTTCTTCAAACACCAGTGTAAACAAGGAAGTATTTTCTAAGCATCAGAAGTGCTTTGGAAAGGTCAGATGGTGGTGAGGAATATCGTACTGTCCACACTGCTTTCTTTGGGTCAGACCCAGAACACATACAAAGGAAAAATTGGGCACAATGGCAAATATAAAATGAAATATCCTCATTTCACATGTTTCAGCTGTGTGTCATCTGTCAAATGGAAACCAGCCTTTTTGAAAAAGAGAAAGACAGACTGCGGTTTCCCTCTTCTGCCATCATACTAAGGACAAATTTGATTCACTCACTAAATGGCAGATGATGTGGTAAAACTTGGCTCCCCTGATAAATTCATATTTGCACTTCCCCTGGAAATTTAAGAGTCCTTTTGTAGTTAATTAACTGTAAAATAAGATAAGATTGGGCAGTTGTAAAAGGAAGTATCTTTAAGGTTTTCTGCTAGGCTGGGAATATTTTATTTCTAATCAAAAGCCAAGAAACTATCTCTAAACTAGCTCAGAGGAAAATCCACCCTCCCCACCCCTCTTCTTTGAAGTTGCTGCCTATCCTGGTGAGGGCTTTTATTAGAAAACTAAGGAGCAGGACTGGCACATCAATAGCGATCAACCATTTAAAGTGCTGCCCCTCCTGGTCCTCGATGCTCGGGATTAACTCACTGTGGTTCTTTCCTGGCTGCTCCTTTTTTGTAACTTGTTTATTGCATATGCTTTTTTTCCCTGCTCGACTATGTTCGGGAGCCACGACTTACCATCTCGATTTGTCTTGTTTGCTTTCTGTGTCTCTTGCTTCCTGTGCCCAGTTGAGCCTGTTGATGCCCGCCCTGCTGCCGACCGAGGACTGACCACTCGACCAGGTATTGGAACCGCTTGACTTCTGCCTCTCCGCATCTTGTGCCTGAGCTGAGCAGACATTGTCTCCTTTCTGCATGTTAATAAGCCTCTTACTGCTTACTGTAGAGTAGAATCTGAAGTGACCTTAGAAACCACACTTTTAAAAATTCCCCTTGACTTTTCCTTACTCTTCATTTCCCAAATTCTGAGTGATTTGTTTTTTGTTTCTGAGCTTTCCTTTTGAAACCTCAAAGAGAGCCCTTCCAAATTTGGCTTTCTTTTTTTTTTTCTTTTCTTTTTTCTTTAAAACAAACAAAAACCAGAGAAGATTATGTAGCTCCTGTCCTTACAAACAGAAGCCCAGACAGATGTAGACTGTCAGGTGATGACTTGGATACCAGTGTGAACATCTCTCCTTTCTTGTTTGGTGTCCAGATGGGTCACTTTCTAACTAAACTGCGCTCAAACTTCAATCAGTTACTGAAGTAGACATGATTTCCTGAAAATACCAGAATTGGTTTCTCGCCAGAGCCAGAAATATATCTTCTCTTTTGTGGGTTGTATGTACTTATTCTCAATGAGTGGCTAAAGTAACACAACAGATGTAGATGCATAATTTTGCACATAAGCCCTTTATTTTTTTATATTACTTAAAAATCCCATTAACACTGAAATAGACACTTATTTTTTTTACAGTTTCACAGGCATTAAGAAGAAACACATTTTTATTTTATGAATAATGTCGTAGCACAGCAGAAGCACATACGTGCCTGGTGTCTACTCCCTGAACAGCCTCACCCAACTGAGAGTAGCCAACGCTTTCAGTGAATCAAAAAGAGGAAGAAAGTTATTGAATTGACAAATCTGTATATTCCAGAGAGATTTTAATCCTAAATAGCACATACTTTCCCGTATTTATTTTCTTCTTTATCCTCATAATGTCCCCAGGCAATAATCAAAGAACAGGGAATGAACCTTCTTTGAAGATATTAATGCACAGAGGTCAACCTTTGCTGCCTGGTTCAGATACAGTCAGCAGCAGAGCCAGAAGGAGACCCACGCTGTCCCTCACGCTTCCACCACAGGCTCAAGCCATGACCGCCTCCTCCAAGCACAGTCACTCGTGAAGACTCAGAGTCTGCCTTGTGGCATCTTCATGCCTTTATGCTGCGATTAACAATGGCAGCAGAGACAGTAGCGTGAGACGTCTTGACAGCTGGTCTCATTGATGTTATGAATTTGTCTGTAGGCTTTTAAGGGGAATTTAAATTATAGTGAGTCAGAGACAGTGTCAGTTCTTCTGATGTCCTCCTTATTGTCAGTGTCATGTAAGGGAATCTCAAGGAGCCAGGAGCTGACATTCCTGTTCTGCTCAGCCAACTTGTAAGGCCTCGGGCTGAGGGTCAGTTCAGTTCTAATTGCAACCACAGCCAGCTGAGGTTGGTCATTTGCCTTGGGACTTTTTTCATGGTGCTTCTCACTTTAAAAGATTTGCTTTTCATCTACAAGCATAAAACGTAACTTAGAAAGTGCTCATTTGACTCATTCAGTTTTATCAAATTTCCCCATTGGGCCAGCAGAGCCTATATGTTACTGTTGAAATCTCCAGGAAGAGGTGACACTACCAGTCAATGTTTTTTTTCTTTTTTAAAAAAAAAAATTGTTTTTTGGTTTTTGTTTTTTTGAGAAGGAGTCTTGCTCTGACATCTGGCTACCCAAGTCCAAGTTCTTATGACCCAGACCAATCACAGGCTAAGAGAACTTGAAGGTGAAATAGAACCATTGCCTGTGGTCTTTGTGGAAAGCTGGGAAGGTAGGGATAGGAAAATGAAGTTCTGAATAGCAAAAAGGAGAGAAGGTAACTTCACAGTCTATAAGCCAGGTATAGATTGACATTGATTATGGATCTCTCTTCAAACAGGTTATCAAGTGGAAGCTTTTTGAACACTTGGATGAGGGAATGGGGCTATGTCACAACCAGCATGGATTTCCTAGGTTTTGTCAGATTATCCTTACCTTCTCCTTGTATGGGCTGTGCTGTTAGACTGGCACATCATATGCTGTGTACATTGTGCTTTTCAGTGTCAGCAAGATGTGTGACAAGTTTCCCAGCATCTCATAGACAAGATTGAAAGAGTGATTAGGCCAAGAGCAAGAAGTAAATTCCCCTGGGAGCCAAAGGAATTGGGAATGTGTAGCCCAAGTAAGACAAGAACCAGCAGGAACATGCCTCTCCTTAGGGATGTGATGCCTGTTCAAGGTTTTACTGTGGAAGGGAGAATTAGGCTTGCTCTGTGTTGAATCAGACTTCAAGGATGGAAGTTACAGGGAAACTGATTCTGGCTTCATGTAAATAAGGCCATTTTGGCAGGCAAATCTATCAAAAAATGGAGAGAAATTGATACATTCCTCTGTGTTCAAACAGGAACTGACAGTCTGCCCCTGGGTGGGAACACCATAGAAGAGATGACTTCAAAGCCCTTTTCATCCTAAAATCTGATGTTTGATAATTAAATGTTATAGCATGGACACTGACGTTTATATTTTGTACTTAGTTTTTGGTTTTTAAATGACTTTGCGTTTTGTTTTAAGCTTCAAATTATTATTTGAATAATGAAATTCATCAGAACAATTCGTATTAAGAATCATATAGCAATTTATAGAGAAGGAAGAGTTTGTAGTTTATAAAATCTGTTAGTCGCTAAGAAGCATTTTAAAAATTATGTACTGTAGCTCTTTATTCAGCAGACGAACCAATTACAATCTGTGTCTATAACTAGAACACTTGACTAAAATCATATAATTTTTACAACGCTTCACTGCATAGATACATGAACATAATTTATTTGTAATTGGAACAAAGCCCCAAAGTAGCAGTTTTGTTCCACTAGGTAATTAATGTTCATTTTTAAAGCCTTTTATTGTTATTTCTGAAGTAATGAGTGCCCATGGAAAAAGACACATAATAGGCTAAACAATGAGCCCCTAAGCCAAGCCAACATATTCCAGGAACAAATCCTTGCCAACCTCTCAACCAGCATTTAACTTCTGCATTTCCCCCATTTTCAAAAATTATAGCATGTAATTAAAGGCAGCAGAAGGCTTACGTTCAGGTTTCCCTTACCTTTTCATTTCTTTTTGTTTAAAATAGGTAGTAATTAAGGATTTAAATGTAGGGTATCATTTTTCTTGAAGAAAGTCATTAATCAATTTTCCTCTAACTTCAGGCCTAGAAAGAAGTTTGGGGTAGGCTTTGTCTTACAATGTTATTATTTATGAGTAAAACTAATTGGTTGTCCTGCATACTTTCATTGTGATATAATACAGGTTCTGGGTTGACAAATATCAAGACAGAGGAGATCTCTGAAGTGAAGATGGATGCAGAATTCCGACATGACTCAGGTTATGAAGTTCATCATCAAAAATTGGTACGTAAAATAATTTACCTCTTTCCACTACTCTGTTTGTCTTGCCAAATGACCTATTAACTCTGGTACATCCTGTGCTAGAAATCAAATTAAGGAAAAGATAAAAACAAAAATACAATGCTTGCCTATAGGATTACCATGAAAACGTGAAGAAAATAAATAGGCTAGGCTGGGCGCAGTAGCTCACGCCTGTAATCCTAGCACTTTGGGAGGCTAAGGCGAGTGGATCACAAGGGCAGGAATTGGAGAACAGCCTGGCCAACATGGTGAAACCCTGTCTCTACTAAAACTACAAAAAATAAAATTATCTGGGTGTGGTGGCATGTGCCTGTAGTCCCAGCTGCTCGGGAGGCTGAGGCAGGAGAATTGCTTAAACCTGGGAGGTGGAGGTTGCAGAGAGCCGAGATCATGCCTGGGCAACAGAGCGAGACTGTCTCAAAAAAAGAAAATTAAGAGGCTCTGTGTGTAGTTCTTTCAGACTACAGGGCAGCTAAGTTCGTGCAGGACTCGGGACTTAAAGTAGAATTAATTTCAATATAGCAGTTTCCACTGTGTTTTCTGGGAAAATAGGTTTACAATAGGTTTACTTGAAGGATCAGAGTCAAACACGTGCATACGCTGCTTGGTTTTCTAGAACACTTTATATAGCTTAAGTTCACATCTGGAACTGTCTTCCTTTGCTCATTCATCTCTCCCCCAGCTTTTTCTTTTCATTCCCTCCCCTACCTCCCATGCTTTAACTTCTCTTGCAAGAATAAGATCATGGGGTGAGCAGGACCCCGTGATGTTCCTGATAGTGTTATTCATCAAAAGGTTTGTGCAAAGAAGACAGCAGCTTCCTTTTCAGATGAAATCACTTTTCCCCCCTAATGTTAGAATTGGAGTAAATCAAAAAGCCACATCTCTTTTGTGGTCAGCTCTAGTAGTTATATAAAATCCTTTACCAAAAGCTTAGAAATTCAGATAAATCAAATAGTGGATTCTGTTAGGGTTCCATCTTATCAGTAGGTGGGTGCAGTAAGGGGTTAAATTAATAAGACAATTTTATCACATTCAGTGGTGGACAGAAAAATGGTAATAAAATTTCCATAGCAATTATACTTGAAGTTATCTCAGGCACTTCTTTTGTTTGTGTGTGTGTGTGTTAACTTTTTTCAAGCAGAAAATGTCTTTTCAGTATTCGTAAATAAAGTTGATAAATCCTAGTATTAATCTCGAAAAGAAACACCTTCAAATTATTATTTATGCCTCACTTGACTCTAAATAATTGTAGCAAATAAAAAACTGACTTGGGATTTGGATTTGCATTCTTAACTCCCATCGTTCTATTTTTACACTAAGACATTTAGCTTTTTGAAGCATGGTTTTCATTGGCAAGATAATCTAGTATCAATTATTATAAAATCAGGGTTTCTCTTGATAAGGCTGTTGCTGAAGAGGTTAATAAAAACTGGGAAACCGCTGAAGAGTTGAGAGTTGGTAGGGCAGAAAGCTGAAGATTAATGTACAGAAAATTTGCATTCACTGGGGCTTGTGTCATATAAGCCCATCTCCACAATTACACTAATGCCTATAATGTGACAGTGACTAATGGCAGCGGCAGCAATTAGGAGAATCAGCTCCCTCTACTGAACTAGTTGATAAGATAATGTACTATAATTAGTGCAATGAATATCACAGAATTACAGTATTTTCTTAAAGGCACAGGAATATGTCCAGACTTGCATTTATTCCTGATTACCTCACACTAGTATATTAGCTAATTAATGATTTGCTTTTCATAAAAATATTGAGTTAGCATATTTGTTTAGTAAAGGGAATAATTATGAACAAGTTCTCATTTTGTTATAAACCATGAGTAAAACACTTTTAGAAGTTGCTTCATTTGCTGTATTTTATATTGCCTTCCAGATTGCTAGTATGTTAGTTTTAGCTTAGAAAAATCAGTCATTTGACTACCTTGAGGCTATATTGAAAGAATTTTTTAGGGAGGTAGAGGCATACCTTGGAAATTTCAGAACACCACAGTAAAACACATTTTGCAATAAAATGTCACACAAATTTTTTGGCTTCCCAGTGCATATAAAAGTTATATTGGCCAGGCGTGGTGGCTCATGCCTGTAATCCCAGCACTTTGGGAGGCCAAGGCGGGTGGATCACAAGATCAGGAGATCGAGACCATCCTGGCCAACATGGTGAAATGCCTTCTCTACTAAAAATACAAAAATTAGCCACATGTGGTGGCATATGCCTGTAGTTCCAGCTACTCGGAAGGCTGAGGCAGGAGAATCTCTTCATCCCGGGAGGCAGAGGTTGCAGTGAGCCGAGTTAGCACTCCAGCCTGGGCAACAAGAGCGAGACTCCATCTCAAAAGAAAAAAAAAAAAATTTATATTTACACTATACTATAGTCTGTTACATGTGCAATAGCATTATGTCTATAAAAAAAGCCATGTACCTACTTTAATTACTTTTATTAGTAGAATATTTTATTACTAAAAAATGCTAATGATCATCTGAGTCTTCAGCAAGTCCTAATCTTTTTGCTCACGGAGATTCTTGCCTTGATGTTCACTGCTACTGGCTAATCCAGGTGGTGATTGCTGAGGTTTGTGGTGGCTGTGGCAATTTCTTATGAAGTTTGCTGCGTCGATTGACTCTTCCTTCCATGAAAGATTTCTCTGTAGCATGTGATGCTGTTTGATAGCATTTTGCCCACAGTAGAACAGCTTTCAAAATTGGAGTCAGTTTTGCAAATCTAGCCACTGCTTCATCAACTGAGTTTATGTGATATCCTAAATCCTTTGTTGTCATTTCAACAATGTTCACAGCATCTTCACCAAGAGTAGATTCCATTGCAAGAATCCACTTTCTTTGCTCATCCCTAAGAAGTAACTCCTCATCCGTTCAAGTTTGATCATGAGGTGGTAGCAGTTAGTTCAGTCATGTCTTTAGGCTCCACTTCTAATTCTAGTTCTCTTGTTATTTCCACCACATCTGCGGTGACATCCTTTACTGAAGTCTTGAACCCCTCAAAATCACCCATGAGAGTTGGAATCATCTTCTTCCAAACTCCTGTTATTGTTGATGTTTTGACCTCCTCCTATGAATCACAGATGTTCTTAATGGCATCTGGAATGGTGAATCCTTTTCAGAAGGTTTGCCGTTTACTTTGCCCAGATCCATTAGAGGAATCACTATCTATGGCAGTTTTAATAGCCCTACAAAATATATTTGAAATATATTTTGAAGTAATAAGAGGCTGAAATAATAAGACTTGAAAGTTGATCCATGGGCTGCAGAATGAATGTGGTGTTAGCAGGCATGAAAACAACAGTAATCTCCTTATACCTGTCCTTCAGAGCTCTTAGGTGACTAGGTGTTTTGTCAGTGAGCAGTAATATTTTGAAATGAATCTTTTCTGAGCAGTAGGTCTCAACAGCGGGTTTAAAATATTCAGTAAACCATGCTGTTAAGAGATGTGCTGTCATCCCAGTTTTGTTGTTCCATTTATAGAGCATGGGCAGAGTAGATTTAGAATAATTCTTAAGCACCCTAGGACTTTTACAATAGTAAATCAGTCTTGGCTTCAAAAACTTAAAAGTCACCAGCTGCATTATCCCCTAACAAGAGAGTCAGCTTGTCCTTTGACACTTTGAAGGCAGGACTTCTCTCTAATGATGAAAGTCCTAGATGACATCTTCTTCCAAATAAGTCTGTTTCATCTCCACTGAAAATCTGTTATTTAGTGTAGCCACCTTCATCAGGAGTTTTATCTAGATCTTCTGGATAGCTTACTGCAGCTTCTCCATCAGTACTTGGTGCTTCACCTTGCACTTTTGTGTTATGGAGACGGCTTCTTCCCTTAAACCTCGTGAAATCAACCTCTCCCAACTTTTTTTTCTTCTGCAGCTTCTTCACCTCTCTCATCCTTCACAGAATTGAAGAGAGTTGAGGGCCTCTTCTTGATTAGGCTTTGGCCTAAGAGAAAGTTGCGGCTGGTTCGATCTTCCATCCAGACAACTAAAACTTTTCTCCCATCAGCAATAAAGCTGTTTTGCTTTCTTATCATTTGTGTGCTCTCTGGAGTAGCACTTTTAATTTCCTTCAAGAGCTTTTCTTTGCATTCACAACTTGGCTAACTGGCACAAGAATCTTGGCTTTCAATATGCCTTGCTCACTAAGCTTAATTATTTCTAGCTTTTGCTTTAAAGTGAGAGACGTGTGACTCTTCCTTTCACTTGAACAATTGGAGACCATTGTAGGGTTATTTACTGGCCCCGTTTCAATATTGTGGTCTCTCAAGGAATAGGGAGCCTGGGAGTTGAGGGGCGGAGTGGCCAGTTTGGGGGGCAGTCAGAACACACACAACATTTATTGATTTAGTTTGCTGTCTTTATGGGCATGTTTCATGACACTGCAAAACAATTAAAATAGTAACATCAAAGGCCACTGATCACACAGATCACCAAACAGATATAATAATTTTTAATGTTTGAATATTTAAATAATTACCAAAATGTGACGCAGACATGAAGTGAACCTGTGTTCACTGTTGGAAAAATGGCACCAATAGACTTGTTTGATACAGGGTTACCACAAACCTTTAATTTGTTTTGTTTTCTTTTTTAAAAAAAATACTATCTGTAAACACTACTGTGCAATAAAGCTAGGTATGCCTGTATTTTCATTAAGTTGCAGAGCAAACATGATAATGTTTAGCTATAGTTTTACTTCATCTGGCATAAGATCAACTCCTTATATAACAAGATGATAAACGTTGTGGTGTGCTTCTATCATTTCATTCAAGTAGATAAAGTTGAAAAATAATGACTTGCTTTTATAAACAGTATGAAGCAATGTAGTGCAATAAATGAAATTTTATTTCTTCTTTACAATGTTCTCAAAATTCTTTTTATGTTTAATCCAAATAAAGAGCAAAAATAAAGCAACATTTCAGATTTTGGTTTCTGGAGACAATAGTAAGAAAGCATGAGTTATGAGTGACTTAAAATTCTTGTTGCCTATACTTCCCCTTGAAATAACATTATGCTTTAAAAAGCATTACACTGCTAAAGGTTAATTAGAATTCTGCTGAATTACTATAAGTAACAAGATACCTTTTTTTCTATTGTTTAACTCCTTGGTTTCAGAATACCTATTCCTGTGCATTAAAAGTGTCCCTCCTAGGACATCTACAGGGCTGAAAAACACCCAAGTCTCAGTCACTTAGAGTCAGACATCAGGGCTCAGAGTTTCAAACCTGCTGTGACTGGGAAAATGCTGACCTTCTTTCATTAGTATGATCCGTGCCTTTCCAGCTTTTGATAGATACAAGCGCCATCTTCCCACCACTCACCAAATGTTCCACCTGTCAGAGTTTCAGGTCGCTGCAGACTTTGGTTTTGACATGTGAGGGGAAAGTAGACTTCCTCATACTGGGGAAGCCACATGTTGTACATCGTTCCTGTAAACTATGATTGTCATTCTTAGTAAGGAGAATATGTGATTTCTTTTCTTTTTTTAAGTAATCATCAAATACGTGACCAACCAGTTGGCCAGAGAATATACTGAAACTTTTCATATAACCTCATCCAAATGTCCCCTGCATTTAAGAAATGAAATTCTAATTGCATTTATAAATTGTAAATTATATTGCATTTACAAATTAAAATTATTTTTCTTAATTTGTTTTCAAGGTGTTCTTTGCCGAAGATGTGGGTTCAAACAAAGGTGCAATCATTGGTCTCATGGTGGGCGGTGTTGTCATAGCAACAGTGATCGTCATCACCTTGGTGATGCTGAAGAAGAAACAGTACACGTCCATTCATCATGGTGTGGTGGAGGTGGGTAAACTTGACTGCATGTTTGCAAGTGGGAATTAAAGAAGACTATGAGAGAATTAGGCTTAGCTTTTTGCTAAGAACTAGCTAAGTATCTCTTTCAAAAAATGAATCAATGTGCTTCCATGGTGCTTGGGTTACAGCTGTTCTTTCTTGTTTTGCATTTTGTTCATTGCAACTTATCGTGAATATTCTGATCAAGGTATTGAGATTGCGTGTTGTTATCTCAACTTATAATTTGTTTTGAAGTTATCAAAATAACAAATGATAATGCATGACTTTTCAAAAGTATGATTACTCTTAGACTTTTTTTTCAAAGACAACAAAAATCAGTGTGAGAAGTTAAAAATAAAAACAGAAGTAGGAAGTTGCTTTTTCCAGAAAAAGCTAAACATATTTATTCCTGGATTTCTTATGTCTTAAATAGTCTGGCCTCTGAATACAACCAGGTAATAGTAAATAATGTGATTTTTCAGTGCAGACTTTTACCCTTTAAAGTTTCTCAGGAAATCACACTATACCAAATGGCCCACCAAAACATAAATGATTGTTATTTGAGAGTTCTTCAACCTATTACCCTGCACTTCCACCTGAAATATCTTAGTTTCAAGGTGCTATACAAAAACAAGAGAGAAAGAAAGAAAATTTACAAATAAGTTATTTTTATGCATTTAAAATGCCATTTGGATGGGGGAAAAAGTGTTAAAATCTCACGGTATATGCAACTTTTTAGGAAACTGTCTTGCAGAAAATATAGTATAAACATAGCTTTTATATGCACAGGGAAACTGAAAAATTTGTGTGACATTTTATTGTGATATTTTAAGAGTTATGGAATTTTTAGGGCTGAAAGATATATTGATGGTGATCAATCAAATTCATCTTCTCACCTTGTAGATGAGGGAACTGAGGCCAAGGCAGAAGGGTTCAAATTACACAGGGTCAAGCTCAGAGTCCATATTTCCCCTCATATTCCCCACTGCTATTTTTTTTGAGACAGAGTCTCGTTCTATTGCCCAGGCTGGATCTTGGCTCACTGCCACCTCTGCCTCACGGGTTCAAGCCATTCTCTTGTCTCAGCTTCCTGAGTAGCTGGGACTATGGGCACACGCCACCATGCCCGGCTAATTTTTACGTTTTTAGTAGAGACAGGTTTTCACCATATTGGTCAGGCTGGTCTTGAACTCCTGACCTGAGGTGATCCACCCACCTTGGCCTCCCAAAGTGCTGGGATTACAGGTGTGAGTCACCACGTCCAGCCGCCATTGCTTTTTCCATCAGAGAAAAGTCCAGATGTTGCTAGGGAGCTGAAGATTCCACTGTCCCCAAGGAACTGTGCTCTAAACCATTCTTGATTAGAAGAGGACAGAGTTTAAATAAATGAAATTTGTGGTGAAGCCAGAATTTCATTTTGCTCGGCACTTAAAACCTCTGCAGACTACAACAGAAGCTGCTGATGAAAGTTAGGTTTGAGCCTTATTTCCCCATTCATACTGACGTGGATGAGCAGTGTGAGGAAGGAAACCAAGAGGAGAACAGGCAGCAGGGTGGAAAGGAACGGATTGGTTCATAGACCAGAGTGTGAGCACATAAAAGCAGTGACCCCATTGTCACGTTCGGTCATTGCACCTTTTGGAATGGTATCTAAGCTTGTGTCCCTCAAAACAGTGTAAGATATGTTCTCATTAGTATCAGTTTCTTTCATTTCTGCTCTAATTAATTTTTTTAAAAGTTTTAATTCCATATTTGAGCAAATAAAGATGTCCTCATACTTGAATAATTCAAGAGCTCTTTTTTGCTGTTGTTTTGTTTTGTTTTATTGTTTTGTTGTTGTTTTCTTTTTTGTTGTCGTTTCTTTGTTTTTTGAGATGGGAGTCTCGCTCTGTTACCCAGGCTGGAGTGCAGTGGCATCATCTCCACTCACTGCAACCTCTACCTCCCAGGTTCAAGCGATTCTCCTACCTCAGCCTCCTGAGTAACTGGGATTACAGGAGCACACCACTATGCCTGGCTGATCTTTGTATTTTTAGTAGAGACAGGGTTTCGCCATGTTGGCCAGGCTGGTCTTGAATTCCTGGCCTCAAGTGATCCACCCTCCTCAGCCTCCCAAAGTGCTGGGATTATAGGCATGAGCCACTGTGCCCGGCCTTCAAGAGCCCTTTTTAATTTATTTAATATAGTTCTATCTTTGCTGCCGGTCTATCCGTTGAAGTTGCCTGTCTTTGATGCCAAAGGCCAAAGACTTGGCTTCCTAGGGCTTCCGTAACAGAGTAACACAGATTGGGTGGATTAAGCAACAGAAATTTACCTTCTCACATTTCTGGAGTGTAAGATCAAGGTATCAGCCAGGTTGGTTCCTCCCCAGGCCTCTCTCCTTGGTTTGCAGACGGCTGTCTTCTCCCTGTATCTTCACATGGCCTTCACTCTGTGTTCTGCTGTGTCCTAACCTCTCTCTATAAGGACACCAGTCATGTTGGATTAGGATCCCCCCTGATGACCTTGTTTAACTCTAATTACCTCTTTGACCCTATCTCCAAATACAGTCACAGGTAGAAGTACTGGCAGGTTAGGACTTCAACATGTGAATTTTAGGGGGACACATTTTAGCCCGTAACAGGCCCCAGGGATGCTGAGCATAAAAGCAAGGCCTCCACCAGGAGCTCTTTCCCCTGGCTGTGCATGAGACGTACCAGGTCCTACCTCAGACCTAGGGAAACAGAATTCCCAAATAGGAGCCTGAGAATCTGAGTGTTGAAAATTTCCCCAAATGAATGAGATTGTGCAGTAAGATTTGAGAATCACTGACACATCATTTTAACACTCCTTCCTTTCAGTTCTATGCACAAGCCTTAGGGAGTGGAAAATTGTATCTCTTGCCTCCCAGATAACCAATTGCCCTTTAAGTGCTCTTCCAGCTGCCTGAATTAAAATGGTTGTTTTATTTAGTCAGTTACCAAGCAGTGTCTCATTGGACTTAAAATGTCAGAGGAGAAGTTGACATTTTGACCCAGATTCTGAAATTAATTTTTAAGCCAGAAGGTATCCTTGCAGGAGCAAAGTCGGGAAAGATGGCTGTTCAGCTCTTCTCTAGATACTCATTTTGCTGTCTACTTGAGAGCAACTGGAAACCTTTCTAAATGAAGGGCCCCACCTCGTTTGTGTTTTATGTCCTCTCATCTCCTTCTTCCTCTCAAGACCTTTGTGGCTGTCCTTCCTGAAGGCAGCCCTCTGTCCAGTGCTGTGGTGTGTCTGTACAGCAGTGTTGAAATAGACCACATTCTCCTTTTCTGTCCTCAAAAAAGGTATAGTCTAGCTGGGATGGTAGAACTTGAACACAGGGAGTTGCAACCCAGCCTATGCATGTTCTCAGCTGGGAGAGCACTGTGGGCTTTCAGAGCACCATTTTTCTCAGCATCCCAGCGTCTGCACGGAACGGAAGTGATGCTTCTGAAACATCCTCTTCCTACCTTAACAGGCTCTCTCACACTCAAGTACATGGAAATACCTTTATTTCCGGCTCTGGCTAACCTTCATTAATCAGTAATCCTACTTCAATAAGAACAAAAATGAGTACATGAATATTTCCAGTTGGACTCACCTCAGTCAGTCAGAACAGAATACCACTGTACTTACATACCATCGGTGCATGAAGAAGTCATGATGAAAGCATTGGTTTCCAGGAAACTGCTCGTTTTTAGAGTGAAAAATGCCTACAGAAGATCACAGAGATAGGAACCCTAGGGAAAAAACCTGAGAACAAATGTATAAATGAAACAAGCCTAGAACGGCCACATACCACTTCACACTGGAGATAACATTCTGAGAAATGTGTCGTGGGCGGTTTCATCGCTGTGCAAACATCATAAAGTACATGTACATAAATCTAGATGGTAGCCTGCTACACACCTGGGCTACACACCTACAAGCTATTGCCTCTAGGCTCCACACCTGTGCAGCGTGTTGCTGCACTGAATACTATAGACAGTTGCAACACACTGGCAGGTATTTGTGTATCTAAACATAGAAAAGGTACAGTAAAAAAATACAATATTAGAATCTTATGGGACCACCATCATATGTTTGGTCTGTCATGGACTAAAATGTCAGTATGTGACCCATGACTGTATTTTTATTGGTAGAGTTGTTAGCATTTGGAAATGAACACTTGCTACTTTTGTTTTTTAGAAAAAAAATTAAGCAGTACCTATTGACTTACTGATTTACTTAGCCATAAGGCCAGAGAGTCACTCTGTGAGCCGCTGGCCATGCTTTCCCAAGGAGGTAACTGTGCCTTATTGGTGCTTCAAGCAGTGAAGCAATAGCCCTTTATTATTACCACTCCCCAAATGCGCCCTCCATGTCAGAATACCCCTGTGGTGGCTGGAAATCTCAGCACTAGCTGAATCACCCACCCTTGCTCCTGTTTTAGGACATTCCTGCAAAGCCCACTGATCCCAGGATCTGTTTAGTAGCAAGCGGTACTTTTCTACGTTCACATACGTAGACACTGGATATTTTAAAATACGTATTGTAGCTCTTTCTGCTACTCTCCCCAGAGATGTCACCTTTAATAAGGAGAAGTTGGGGGCACAGCTTCTCTTTATTATAGGATGTGAAAAAGTTTTCCTCTCACGGATCTGATCACTGGAACACCAGGAGTCTCCCCGTCCCACCTCCTGGTCATCTCATTAATGACCTAAATAAGAAGAGAGTTCCTTATTTGGCTTTTATGGAGGTATGGCATATGACTTCCTGAGAAATGTGCTGTCATACTAGTGACTTCATAAAAAGATGTCCTTAGAGGTCCTTTCTTCCCAGCCGGAAACTGACCCACAAGGGTACAGATATACTGACGTCGGCATTGTAGAGTAGTTGGAGAGAGTGGTCAGGTTGAACGGAAAGCCACGATAAGGAGAAGTGAGGGTGGGTGCAGAACCTAGGAGTGGCTTCCTGCTTACAGAGCAGCAGGAAGAGAAATTGGAAGATCAAAGGAAAGCATCAAAATTGATTACAGGCCGGGCACGGTGGCTCACACCTGTAATCCCAGCATTTTGGGAGGCCAAGACAGGTGGATCACTTGAGGCCAGGAGTTTGAGACCAGCCTGGCCAACATGGTGAGACCCTGTCTCTAATAAAAATACAAAAAATTAACCAGGCATGGTGGCGCGCACCTGTAGTCACAGCTACTCAGGAGGCTGAGGCAGGAGAGTTGCTTGAACCCAGGAGACGGAAGCTGCAGTGAGCCAAGATCACACCACTGCACTTCAGCCTGGGTGACAGAGCAAGATTCTGTCAAAAAAAAAAAGATTATGAAGGGATAGCAAAGGAGTTCCTGAACCTGCCTGAAGAATTGCTTGATGTTGGCAATAAACACAGTCAACTGCTTTCTAGTTTTATATATAACTATAAAGAGATGGCATCAAAATTAGGAAAACAAGCATCTACACAACTAAGTAGCAAGCAATTACTGGGAGGTTACTAGGAGGGATAAGTCACTAGCTTGAAAACTTCCTGGCTGTTTTCTTTGCTTTTATTTTTTTTTTCCTCATACTTGTGGCTCCTTTGATGTGTCACACTATTGTTGTGTTGTACGTCTTAGTTCCCTTACCCTCCTTTACTTGTCTGGTCCATCTCAATGACAGGATTCTGTCATTTGGCCTGACTCAGTCCCTTGTATAAAAGGACATCTATCAGTCCGCATCCTGCTGGTTACTGTACATAATAAAATGTAAACGTTGTGTTTCCTGCCTCTTCTCCTAGCTCACACACCTCCATGTAAAGGGACAATAGGAGGAGACCTGGAAACTAAGGACACCCAAATAGAATGTTGTCCCTGCAGGCGGATAGCTGAGCTCTAAATTACTCTGGATACAGTGAAGGACTAAATGGTTCCAATGAATCAGGTTCAGGGAGAAAGGGAGAAAAGGGTAAGGGGGTATGGAGGTAAGCCAAAGAGTGTCAAAAGTTCTCCTCAAAGCTATTTTAGGACAAGGCGGGGTCAGGCTGTTTGGGCTCAGCTCTTTTCAGCATGTGTCATAGGCAGCAGCCAGTTGAAGCCGTGCTGCCATGCAGTACAGGGACCCAGGTCTCAGGAAGGTGCAGCGTCCTGAGAACCAAATGAAGACTTCAGATCAGTTCCTGCTGCTGTGTGTTCCAGGCAGTCTGGGAAGAGAAAGACTATTCAGTGGTTGTAGGTATGTGTGTCTTCATCCCAGAAAGTGACAGATGTTCCTACCTGGTTGGAAAAATGGAAATTCTGTCCCTGACTT
>NW_012106108.1:79120-87117 GCF_000951045.1 Mandrillus leucophaeus | reverse complement strand
TGTTAGCCAGAATGGTCTCGATCTCCTGACCTCGTGATCCGCCCCTCTCGGCCTCCCAAAGTGCTGGGATTACAGGCGTGAGCCACCGCGCCTGGCCAACTTCATTGTCTTATTCCTTCCAGAACAAGCACCATGGGCTCAAACCTCCCCTGGCTCTGCTTTAAGAGAAATAATACTGCGTCCATGCAGAGGCCCTGTCTGCACAGGGGCATGGTGGGGCTGGCCTTCACCTGGTGGCCTTACCACTGCTGTAGCTTAGCAGTGAGGAAGAGATTGGTGAGCCTGCTGGAGAGGAAGGCTACCCTTACCTGCTGCTCTTCCTTTAGCAGTAACTTTATCCATAGACATGAGTACTCAGTTTTTCACATCTAGCTTTCAAGGACTTAGAGATTAAAGATCCAATCCATACTCCTTGAATGCCCTTTTGTCAAGATAATCCCTTCTCCTGTAGCTCCTGAGCCCTCTGAGGTCTGAGGGCCAAGCTGCCCCATGGCAGGAATGGCACAATGTAACTGTCCTCTCAGTGGCAAAAGGTAATAGGATTAGCAAGTAGCGAAACAGAAGCCAAGAAAAGACAGGAGAGTTAGAGGCCTGGATGGTGCACCAGCCTTGGAGCCTCGCCTCTCTAGCCGGGGACTCAAGTATTTGGCTTTGGAGTTTGAAGGGGAGAGAAACCTATCAAATTGCCAGGTGTTCCCCTGCCCCTGACGCATGCAAATGATTGTTGACAGCGAGTGTGGTGGTGGATGTGCCTCCTGGAAGAGATGAAAGCGTAATATTCCAACAATGAAGCAGCATGGGGGCTTTCTTCTGTAGTCAGAAACGTAGCGGCTTTGTGCTTGATCTCCTAAGCAAGATCATTGTTTTTAACCTGGGCATTCTTTGAGATGTCAGTTACGAGGTGGCGGGGAGCAGAAATGATGCCCAAGTTCGAATGGCATACTGCTGCAGGTAGGCTGTCTCCTGGCACGCAGATTTACAGGGTGAATGAAATCTCTCATGATTGGTGCTAATCTTTAACCATGGTGTTTTAACTTACAAGTTGGAGGCTAATTACACAGTTACCAGTTAAAGTCAGGTGACCTCATTTGTTGACAACAGTGCAGATCAAAGGAAAGAGGAGAGGATGAGGAAAACATCTGTGATTTGCTCCCAGAGGGACAGGGAAGCTGAGCATCCATTCGAGTAGTGTCCTCTGAGGACTGGCCTTGGTTAGAGCTTGTTGGTGGGAATGTGCTAAGGGGAGATGCCTAGGTCTGTCATTGGAGTAACAGGAGAGTTTGGCTGCAGGGGAACTCAGGCAGCTCTGAGCCATAGGATGGTAGATTGGAGGGATTCACAGTGGCACACAGTCTCTCCATAAATGGGAACTTGAAAATCAGAGCACGTGGCCGTGGTGACTCACGCCTGTAATCCTAGCCCTTTAGGAGGCCGAGGTAGGCAGATCACCTGAGGTCAGTTCAAGACCAGCCTGGCCAACAGGGTGAAACCCCGTCTCTACTAAAAATACAAAAATTAGCCAGGCGTAGTGGCAGGTGCCTGTAATCCCAGCTACTCGGGAGGCTGAGGCAAGAGAATCACTTGAACCTCAGAGGCAGAGGTTGCAGTGAGCCGAGATTGCACCATTACACTCCGGCCTGGGCGACCACAGCAGGACTTCAACTCAAAAAAAAAAAAAAAAACGAATCAGGGCACGTGATGGAGGGAACACTCTGTCCCAAGGGCAAGGGAGCTGTGTATCCACCTATTCCAGCTGCCTTGGGATGAGCCACTGCTAGTCATTCCACCTCCTTCCCAGACTGAAAAGAGTCAATCACTTCATGAAGGGGGGCTGTACAAAGGGACCATGGGGGACCTGATTATATTGACAGATTTTTTGAGACAGAGTCTCCCTCTGTTGCCCAGGCTGGAGTGCAGTGGTGCGATCTCGGCTCACTGCAACCTCTGCCTCCCAGGTTCAAAAAATTCTCCTGCCTCAGCCTCCAGAGTAGCTGGGACTATAGGCACATGCCACCACGCCCAGCTAATTTTTTTCTGTATTTTTAGTAGAGATGGGGTTTCACTATGTTGGCCAGGCTGGTCTCGAACTCCTGACCCTGTGATCCACCCACCTTGGCCTCCCAAAAGTGCTGGGATTGTGAGCCACTATGCCTGGCCTTTTTGTTTTGTTTTGTTTTGCGTTATTGTTGTTGTTTTTGCTGTTGTTGTTGTTTGAGATGGAGTCTCACTCTGTCACCCAGGCTGGAATGCAGTGGCACAATCTTGGCTCACTGCAAACTTGGTCCCCCAAGTTCAAGCCATTCTCCTGCCTCCGCCTCTGGAGCAGCTGGGATTACAAGTGTGCACCACCACGCCTGGCTAATTTTTGTATTTTTAGTAGAGACAAGGTTTCCCCGTGTTGGCCAGGCTGGTCTCGAACTCCTGACCTCAAGTGATGCACCCACCTCAGCCTGCCAAAGTGCTGGGATTACAGGCGTGAGCCACCGCACCCAACTATATTGACAGATCTTTTAGTCTGAATTACTATCAGCCAGTGTGGTCTAGTCATGACATATCTAGCTCCATCTTGAGACCTCATGTCTTACTGCTGACATCACGTCCTCACTGGTACTTTTTCTTCCTTGGCTTCAGGGGCATTGCTGTGTAGGCTCAGATCTGTGCCAGACAGGGTGTGTAGGGGGAAAAGCTGCATAAGTGGGGGAATGTCACTTAGCAACACTCAGCAAGGAGGAATGGGCCTGAAGTATTCTCCCAGAGATGAATGAGCAGCCCATTCTAGGGACTATCCTTTGAAGGACTATTTTCTGTATGGTACATCCGAACTTTTCTCTGGAAAACATGTCTTTTCATTCTGATGATTTTGTATTTACTCTCTTCCATCTTACCATGGTTTTACAAAAAAGGAATTTTAACAGACAAAAAAGTAAGCCTTTACTCATTCAGCAGAGTTAAGGACCTCCTGTCTTCTGTGAACAGGGAGAGGTATAACAAATATAGTAAAACAAGAACAGCCACTGCCCACGTTGTAGTGGTAAGTACCCTGTCCAACCTGCAGAGAGTAAATTCCTTACACAGCTCTAACAGTGACTCGGGGAGGAAAACGTCTTCAATTACTGGCCTCACCTTAGTTAGAGGTAAAGCAGCATATTAACAGAGAGGGTCTGATTTTAAACTTTTAGCTGAACATAATTCTATAGTATCTTAATTCTCAGTTTTTTAAAAATTACATAATCTAGAATGGTGTCATCCTTGCTCTTCCTTTTTTCTTCTGCCAAATAATAGCCCCCTTTGGCATATGTATGTTATTGTTTAATTAAATGATTCTCAAACCTCTCTTTAACATTTTAACAAACATAAAATTTGATAGAAACGGGCTAGACTAAAATCAGCATGGGAAGATATTCAGCAGTCTAGGAAATCGGGTATTTTTCTACACAGATTTGAGTGTCACCCAAGATACAGTATATTTTGCTGAATCTCCCTCCTTGATATTCTTGTGGTTTTATCTATCTTACCAAAACACTTCCAAGTAAAACAGGCTTTCATTGACACCATTTGTCCTTTATTGAGCCAACAGGGGAGGAAAAAATACCATTGCACTGGGTTTATCCACTTACTGTAGAGCTGGGGAACCAGAAACCACCACTGGACACCTCATAAGCGCACCAAGGTTTCCACCGCCACCTGGTGGCTAGATGGAGCACAGCATCTGTATAACTGGTGGGCAAAGGTGTTCTCCAAGATGTCAAAGTGGGGGAGAAAATCATGGGTGTTCTGCAATGAAGAGTACTGTACTCCTTATCTTTTTACTGCTTCTCCATGTTCACCCTTAAAGGATTGATTTTTATTTTTTACTCAGCTCTCCTCTTCCTTGTTTTTCAGGTTGACGCCGCTGTCACCCCAGAGGAGCGCCACCTGTCCAAGATGCAGCAGAACGGCTATGAAAATCCAACCTACAAGTTCTTTGAGCAGATGCAGAACTAGACCCCCGCCACAGCAGCCTCTGAAGTTGGACAGCAAAACCATTGCTTCACTACCCATCGGTGTCCATTTATAGAATACTGTCGGAAGAAACAAACCCCTCTGTTTTATGATTTACTCATTATCGCCTTTTGACAGCTGTGCTGTAACACAAGTAGATGCCTGAACTTGAATTAATCCACAAATCAGTAATGTATTCTCTCTCTCTTTACATTTTGGTCTCTACACTACATTATTAATGGGTTTTGTGTACTGTAAAGAATTTAGCTGTATCAAACTAGTGCATGAATAGATTCTCTCCTGATTATTTATCACATAGCCCCTTAGCCAGTTGTATATTATTCTTGTGGTTTGTGACCCAATTAAGTCCTACTTTACATATGCTTTAAGAATCGATGGGGGATGCTTCATGTGAACGTGGGAGTTTAGCTGCTTCTCTTGCCTAAGTATTCCTTTCCTGATCACTATGCATTTTAAAGTTAAACATTTTTAAGTATTTCAGATGCTTTAGAGAGATTTTTTTCCACGATTGCATTTTACTGTACAGATTGCTGCTTCTGCTATATTTGTGATATAGGAATTAAGAGGATACACGTTTGTTTCTTTGTGCCTGTTTTATGTGCACACATTAGGCATTGAGACTTCGAGCTTTTTTTTTTGTCCACGTATCTTTGGGTCTTTGATAAAGAAAAGAATCCCTGTTCATTGTAAGCACTTTTACGGGGCGGGTGGGGAGGGGTGCTCTGCTGGTCTTAAATTACCAAGAATTCTCCAAAAAAAATTTCTGCAGGATGATTGTACAGAATCATTGCTTATGACATGATCGCTTTCTACACTGTATTACATAAATAAATTAAATAAAATAACCCTGGGCAAGACTTTTCTTTGAAGGATGACTTCAGACATTAAACAGTCAAAGTAATTCTTGGTGGGGAGAGAAGAGGCAGATTCAATTTTCTTTAACCAGTCTGAAGTTTTATTTATGATACAACAGAAGATGAAAATGGAAGTGGCAATATAAGGGAAGGAGGAAGGCATGCCTGGACAAACCCTTCTTTAAGATGTGTCTTCAATTTGTATAAAATGGTGTTTTCATGTAAATAAATACATTCTTGGAGGAGCACCATTGTGCTGGTGTGAATGATTCTATGGTAACAATGTTGACCATTTACTGACCTACAGTAAGAACTGTGGGTACCCAGTGAGAAATCTTCTCATGTTGAGTACCCACACCTATTATGTATTAATTGCAAGTCTGAGTAGGAAGTTAGGGCCAACTTGTGTCTCCCAGTGCTGGCAAAATATTTCCTAGACCTCATTTACAGTCTTTACTTGATCTAAAATATTTTGCTTCCATATTTTGGCCCTCAAGTTTGACCCAAATGAGAGACAAAGGGAAAAGTTCCAGGGAAATAAAAATTAAGACAGCTGATTGTTATCTGTAAAACAGAGTTTCTTTTTGTTCTTTTTGGTTTTGTTTGTTTGTTTGCTTTTTATTGAGACGGAGTCTCGCTCTGTCGTCCAGGCTGGAGTGCAGTGGCGTGATCTCAGCTCACTGCAAGCTCCGCCTCCCGGGTTCAGGCTATTCTCCTGCCTCAGCCTCCCAAGTAGCTGGGACTACAGGTGCCTGCCACCACACCCGGTTAATTTTTTGTATTTTTAATAGAGACAGGGTTTCACCATGTTAGCCAAGATGGTCTCAATCTCCTGACCTCGTGATCCAGCTGCCTTGACCTCCCAAAGTGCTGGGATTACAGGTGTGAGCCACCACCCCCGGCCAAAGCAGGGTTTCTTATCCTGAATGCTACTAACATTTTGTGGAGAATAATTACTTGTCAAAGGGAGTTTTCCTGAGCAGTGTAGGATATTTATTTAGCAGCATCTACCCACTGGCAATCAAATGTGTCTCTGGACATTGCCAGATGTCTTTTAGGGGACAAAGTCAATCACATTTGAGAACCACAGCTCTGTAGTTTAAAATAATGTCGTGTGTACATAATTTTTTATTGGGAAAGTCTCCTTCTGTTAGTTCAGGCTGCTGTAACAATCCCATAGACTGGGGGGCTTTAATACTTCTGTCTCTCAGTTCTGAAAGCTGGATGTAGGAGATCAAGGTGCCAGCACAGTCAAGTTGGCCAGGGCCCTGTCCTGGTTCACAGATGGCAGCCTCCTGGCTGTGTCCCTGTAACAGAAATGCAGGTTCAGTCACTTGCTGCTTGCCGAATCCAATTAAGAGTGAGAAAATGGTATAAAGAAAATGACTTTTTATTCCAAAGCTAGCTTGGGGGAAGACGTGCAGGCTTCCTGCCTTAAGGATATTGCTTCACTTTTGGAGCAGAAAGTGGGCACAGTTTTTTGGTTTTTGTTTTTGAGACAGGAGCCTCGCTCTGTCGCCCAGGCTGGAGTGCAGTAGGGCGATCTCAGCTCACTGCAGCCTCCACCTCCTGGGTTCAAGCAATTCTCCCTCAGCCTCCTGAGTAGCTGGGGCTACAGGCGCGCACAACCACACCTAACTAATTTTTGTATTTTTAGTAGAGACGAGGTTTCATCGTGTTGGCCAGGATATTCTTGATGTCCTGACCTCGTGATCTGCCCGCCTCAGCCTCCCAAAGTGCTGGGATTACAGGCATGAGCCACTGCCCCCAGCCAAGTGGGCACTTTTAAAAGGAGGGCCTGGCACGAATAACATGCAGGGAAGGCAGCAAGCCGGTGGGGGTCCCTGTACTCGTTTTGGTGCGTTATCTACCAGGCGATTGAGTCAGTGTCTTTGTGGACAGAATTCGATTACAGAATTCTAGTTGCCCGGGCCAAAAAGATTAATGAGATTTTGAGAGACTTTGCTGTGGCTAATCCGATGGGTGGGGAAGAGTACAATCTCAGTACAATTTTAAGTTGTATTTATCTTATGAATAATGTGAGCTATTCTTTTATATGCCCAAGGGCCATTTTTATGTTTTTTGTTTGGGGCTTGAAGTCTCTACTTCGGTATCAGGGTTGCAATGCCTGCTGTCTTACTGTTTCCATTTGTCTGGTACATTTTTGTTCATTCCTTTATTTTTAGCTATTTCAATGACTGCATTTTTGGTGTGTGTCTTGTGTGCGGCATAGAGTTGAGGTTTTGCTATACAAGCCAATCTGAGTATAATCTTTTTTTAATAGGCAAATTAAGCTCATCCAGTTTTATTGATGTAACTGCCATGTCCGTGTTTGGTGTCAATTCTGTCATATCTCCAGGTTGGGGAGAGTTGTTTAGCAGGCATAATTTGGGTTGTAAGTTGACTGTTGTCTCCCGAGCAGTCTCCTGGTGAGAAAGAGTTTCACTGGAGCTTGGAAGCACATAGTTAGACGGCCTTGCCCTGTAGGGAGTGTCTGGTGAAGGAGAGGTAAACAATTATAATTGCATTTCTAAAGGGCTAAGTAGGACATGGGAAACTGGAAAATGGAGAAAAGAGAAAAAAGTAGTAACTCGTTCTCTTTTTCTTAGAAAAATGAGGGTACTTGGTTACATCCTCACATGGTGAAGGGAAAGATGGTCTCTTCATTTCCCTTGAGCACTAGTCCCATCGCAAGGGCTCTGTCCTCATGACCTAAGGTAACCCTAAGTGCCTCCCCAAGGTCCAGCCTCCACATACCATTATAGGGGATCAGGGTTTCAACACAGGGATTGGGGGGAAACACAAACATGCAGTTCACAGTGATATCTGACTGCGATTCCAAAGGTCTGAGGACACATTGGCCCTGGTGTGTTTGCTGTGTTGTCCTTGGCCTCAGGTGAACATTTTAGCTTTAGATTGCAACATTTTAAACTGAAAACACTAAGCTGGAAAATTAAACTTGCTTCATCACGTTCTGCATTATGAACAAACTCAAAACTCATCTGAGTGTATCTTGTTTTCATGAGAACAAAATGGTTATCTCCCTTGCCCTGTTAGGGGCAGTTAGACATGACCGCTGTATGAAGGTATGTACATGTAACAATTTATATATACAAGCTACTGTTTCATTTTGCCTGGCCC
>NW_012106108.1:74161-77270 GCF_000951045.1 Mandrillus leucophaeus | reverse complement strand
CCAAGTATCTGGGACAACAGGCATGTGCCACCTCAGCCAGCTAGTTTTTCACTTGTCGTAGAGACGGGGTTTCACCATGTTGGTCAAGCTGGTCTCAAACTCCTGACCTCAGGTGATCGGCCTGCCTTGGCCTCCCAAAGTGCTGGAATTACAGGTGTGAGCCACCGCGCTCGGCCTTGTATCTTTATTCTACTGGTTACTTTTATACTAATCTTCTGTAGTGCTCTTATTCCCTTTTTTCTGTCTTAACCTGCTACTATCTGTCTTTTCTAGATGATACTGATTCCCACCTATATGTCAGTCAATGGTCTTACTCTACTTTTCCACTTTTCTCTCCCTTCTCCCACCTTTTTAGTTGTATTTGTTCTACTTTATCAGTATATAATGTTTACATGTCTTCCTGTGTTTCATTAACCCATGATCCAACTGTTACATTATTCTCAGCTCTACTGTCAAATATGTGAAATGCTCTCCGTTGGTCCTTTTGTTCCCAGAAGTCTTTTGGTTCGGTGAAACTCACCCTCCAGTAAGCTGCTCAGCAAGGGCACGTGTACTCTGTTTCTGGAATTCTGGTAAGTTTGAAACTGATTTTCTGTGACCTTGAAACTTGAAGAGCAGCTTGTTTTTCCTTGGGTTTCTTGAAAATGGTGTTCTAGTGTTTCCTTGCTTTGCATGCTATTTTTGAGAAATCTGGGGCCAATCTAATTCTCTTTGTAAATATTTTTTGGGCCTGGAGGCCTTGAGGATTTTTTTTTTTTTTTATCTTTAAAGTCTAATAATTTTCCAAGCTATCTCAGAATTGATTATTTGTGGTCAATTTTCCTATATACCCCACTGGGCCCTTGCAGCTTATAGTTAACTTGGTTCTTTTATTTTGGGAACTTTTTCTTGGATTAGAGTTTTAAATATTCTGTTATATTATTTTTCTTCAAGAACACCAATAATACAAATATGCAGCCTCCTTTGGGTTCCATTTCAACCTTCTGTGATCTTTTTTATTTTCTTTATCTCCTTTTCATTCTCTTGGCTGTCGTTCTTGTATTCAATACCCTTTATTCAGTTTTTATTTGAACCTATTCTCTTCGGGGCACCTTGTAATCTGTTCTTTATTACTGATAAAGTTTTGTAATTTTCTTCTATTTTTTTTTTTTCCTGAATTTCAGCAGCTCTGGCTTCATTTTCTCCTATTTTTTGTTGATTCCTCTACCTAGTTTTTATATTTCCGATTCAATTTATTAATATTTTCCATGCTCCCAGATGCAGGTTGGAGAATATTTCATAAATACTGAGTGTTGGCTTAGAATTTTCATCAAGTTCATGGTTATGTAGAGGAGACATCACCAGCAGAGAAACTTCGATTTGCAACTTCTGACTCTGGCATTCGTTCTCGAAAGACGTTGCTCCACTTCTTCCTCTTCCTGTTCATTCTGTGGTCAGGAGGCCTAGTTAGGAGCAGATTCTTCTCTCAGTTCAGCGATGTTCTGTGCAGTTTCTTTCATGGATGATGTTGATGGGAAAGATAGAAGAGTTGATGTGTCTCCTATTTTCTGCAGGATCCTTAATTTTGTTCTATTTCCTCTTCTGCCCTGCCTGTCTCCCGGGAGCACCACTTCTCTCCCTGTGTCTGATTCTCCCCAACAAGCTCGGCTTCTCCGTGTCTGGGCTGCACACTGTCAGGCCCCACTCTGGAGCCTGGGCTCTGAACTGCCAGGTACCCATCAGTGTTCATTGTCTCTTTTTTTTTTTTTTTTTTTTTCTCTGAGACGGAGTTTCACTCTTGTTGCCCAGGCTGGAGTGCAATGGTGCAATCATGGCTCACTGCAACCTCTGCCTCCTGGGTTCAAGCAATTCTCCTGCCTCAGCCTCCTGAGTAGCTGGGATTACAGGCGCACACCATCATGCCCGGCTAATTTTTTGTATTTTTAGTAGAGACGGGGTTTCACCGTTTTGGCCAGGAGATCTGGAACTCCTGACCTCAGATGATCCACCCACCTTGGCCTCCCAAAGTGCTGGGATTACAGGCGTGAGCCACCACGCGCGCGGCCTTGTTCATTCTCTTTGTAAATATTGTTTCACTTTCTCTTTTGGGAGTGGCTTTGTCTGTTTTTTCTCTAAGTTCTCTGCTTCCCTCCACCCTTTTCCCCAATCTCTTGAGACTTCTCTCCCCTGATTTCTGCACCCACGGGTTTGTGGTGGCTGCTTGCTGCAAGCCTGCAGTGCGTACTCTGTTGGATTTTTTTTTTCTTCTGTGAACAGATAATTGGAAAATTGCAGCTTGTCTTATCTTTTAGTCATGCTGAAAGAGGGACATTTACCACCATTATGAGGAAATCTGCACACTGGTATATTTTTAAAGCGCCCAGATGATTCTAATATGCAGCCGTGGTGGAGAACATCTTATTATATCATCACAATGTGCTTTTAAATATGTTTTACGTATATATTCCCAAAGTTCCTTTGGCTTCCCAGCCATGACTATCTCATTTTTCTCCTACCCGAGTCCTGTAGGTAAGAGAAGCACTGTTCTTCACATCTCTATTTGTCAAAGAATTCACCTACATCAGAATCACCTATGAGTCTCGCCAAATATTGCAGTTTCCCAGATCCCATTCTGGGCTTACTGAGATCATCTCTGGAGACCCAGGACTCTGCATTTTCAACAAGCACACACACGCACACACACCCATGATTAAGCTATGAAGGATCATAAAAATCACGGCTTTGGATACTGGTGGACCCTGAGTTTCTGCTCTTGCTTCTCTTCCATACACTGTCTAATGTCAGCCACATGAAAAGTATTTATTATAATTCATATATGCAAAGCAATAGCTTAAACCTAAACCTTTTCCTGAGTTAAAAGACCCAGATTCCTGTCTTTGTTTTAAAATACACATTATGATTATAAATGCAATGCATGTTTTAGAAAATACAGGATGTACGCCGGGCACAGTGGCTCACACCTGTAATCCCAGCACTTTGAGAGGCCGAGGTGGGTGAATCTCTTGAGATCAAGAGTTCAAGACCAACCTGGGCAAAATGGTGAAACCCTGTCTCTATTAAAAATACAAAAATTAGGCCGGGCGCGGTGGCTCAAGCCTGTAATCCCAGC
>NW_012106108.1:70881-72016 GCF_000951045.1 Mandrillus leucophaeus | reverse complement strand
GAGACTCCATCTCAAAAAAAAGACAAAAGCAAAAACAAAAAAAGAAGAGACTAATTTTGGCCTAACCATACACACCATTTTCTGATTAGACTGGTCACTCAGGAATGACTGTCTTGTAGAGGATCCTTGAATGGCCCTGTGTCTATTCTCTTCTGTCCCCTCTCCCCTACCCACAAACATGTTAAGACTCTACACTGGTGTGACTTTGGGCATATAGGAAAAATTGGAGTGCAAATTATACAATTTTCTTGCTTTCATCATGTATTCACTTTGTTGAATACATGTGCAGATCAAATCAGAATATGAAGTTCCTTTATGGCTATTAAACCAAGAAAATCTATCCTCCGCTAACTAACCAGCTCTGAGGCAACTAGCAGGGGCTGCATCTCATTTCTAACATTGCTGTATTTCAAAAGGTTTTAGAATAATTTCCAAAGTAAATGACTTTTATTGTCCATAAGATTTCTTGGACAACCTGTTTTACACATTCAGTGCATACAATTTTTAACTACCTTGGCCGGGCACGGTGGTTCATGCCTGTAACCCCAGCACTTTGGGATGCCAAGGCGGGTGGATCACTTGAGGTCAGGAGTTTGAGATCAGCCTGGCCCACAAGCGGAAACCCCGTCTCTACAAAAATACAAAAAATACTCGGGGTGGTGGTGTGTGCCTATAATTCCAGCTACTCTAAAGCCTGAGGCAAGAGAATCACTTGAATCCTGGAGGCGGAGGGTGCAGTGAACCGAGATCGCGCCACTGCACTCCAGCCTGGGCAACAGAGGGAGACTCCGTCTCAAAAAAAATGAAAAAATAAAAATAAATTTAAAAAAAATTTAACTACTCTGAACTGTGTTCTTCCTGAGCTGAACTCTATTCCTCCAAACTAGGAGCCTTTCTCAGTGCTTTCAGCCTTCCTCCTTTCATTTGGAAGATGGTCACAGATGCTTCATCTTGGCTCATTCATGTAAAACAGCTATTGCATGCCTACTGCATATACTCAGATAATGTCAGGCACTGGCAATACAATGGTTAAAAAAAAATGTTTAAAGATGGCCCTGGCCGGGCGCAGTGGCTCACGCCTGTAATCCCAGCACTTTGGGAGGCCGAGGCGGGCGGATCACGAGGTCAGGAGATC
>NW_012106108.1:1433-65844 GCF_000951045.1 Mandrillus leucophaeus | reverse complement strand
ATTCCCAGCTACTTGGTAGGCTGAGGTAGGAAAATTGCTTGAACCTGGGAAGTCAAAGCTTCAGTGAGACGAAATCACACCACTGCACTCCAGCCTGGACGACACGGCCAGACCCTTTCTCAAAAAAAAAGAAGAATGAAAGAAGAAAGAGAGAGAGAAGAAGAAAATGGAAGGAAGAAAGAAAGAAGAAAGAGGAGGGAGGGAGGAAGGAAGGAAAGAAGGAAGGGAAACAGAATGTAGGAAGAAAAGGGATTTACTCATATTTTCACAATCCAGAGATAAATATTATTAATACATTTGCATATATACTGTCTTAGTCCATTCGAACTGCTATAACAAAATACTATAAACTGAGTGACTTATAGGCAAAGAGAAATTTATTTCTCATGGTTATGGAGGCCGAGAAATCCAAGATCAAGGAGCCAGCAGATTTTCTGTCTGGTGAGGGCCCACTTTTAGGTTCCCAGATATGCCTTCTAGCTGTGTCAGAACATGGTGGAAGGATAAGGAGTCCCTCTCATTCTTTTCTTTTTTTTTTCTATTGAGACAGAGTTTCACTCTTGTTGTCCAGGCTGGAGTGCAAGGGCGCGATCTCGGCTCACTGCAACCTCTGCCTCCCAAGTTCAAGCGATTCTCCTGTTGCAGCCTCCCAGGTAGCTGGGATTCCAAGCATGCGCCACCATGCCCAGCTAATTTTTGTATTTTTAGTAGAGACGGGGTTTCTCCATGTTGGTCAGGCTGGTCTTGAACTCACAGCCTTAGGTGATTTGCCCACCTCAGCCTCCCAAAGTGCTGGGATTACAGGTGTGAGCCACCGCACCCGGCCTTGTTTTTGTTTTACAACGAAAGGCAGTTCAGCATCTGCTTCAACGATGCAGACCCAACCGAGGCTGAGGCCAGCCAAGACTTGCCTCGGTTGAGTCTCTGTTTCATAAAATAATAGTACTTTATAAGGCAGTCATGAGGATTAAATGTATTAATATACATAGGTATAGAACAGTGCCTGATATGTAGTAAATGGTACTTATGTGTTAGCTACTCGTGAGAGTGTCTAAGTAGAGGGATATTTTTAATTCTTATCTCTTTAATCATAATATCAAATTGACTTCCAAAAAAAGGAAATCCCACTTCCATCAGCTGTGAATGTGAGTGCCCCCTCAAGGTACCACCAGGACTAAGGGACTTGAGTAATGTCATGTATCACCAAATTGAAATGAAAGAAGAGACTGGCCTGGTGTGGTGGCTCACGCCTGTAATCCCAGCACTTTGGGAGACCGAGGGGCAGATCACAAGGTCAGGAGATCGAGACCATCCTGGCTAACACAGTGAAACCTTGTCTTTACTAAAAATACAAAAAATTAGCCAGGCGTGGTGGCGGGCGCCTGTAGTCCCAGCTACTCGGGTGGCTGAGGCGGGAGACTGGCGTGAACCTAGGAGGCGGAGCTTGCAGTGAGCCGAGATCTCGCCACTGCACTCCAGCCTGGGCGACAAAATTGAGACTCCATCTCAAAAAAAAGACAAAAGCAAAAACAAAAAAAGAAGAGACTAATTTTGGCCTAACCATACACACCATTTTCTGATTAGACTGGTCACTCAGGAATGACTGTCTTGTAGAGGATCCTTGAATGGCCCTGTGTCTATTCTCTTCTGTCCCCTCTCCCCTACCCACAAACATGTTAAGACTCTACACTGGTGTGACTTTGGGCATATAGGAAAAATTGGAGTGCAAATTATACAATTTTCTTGCTTTCATCATGTATTCACTTTGTTGAATACATGTGCAGATCAAATCAGAATATGAAGTTCCTTTATGGCTATTAAACCAAGAAAATCTATCCTCCGCTAACTAACCAGCTCTGAGGCAACTAGCAGGGGCTGCATCTCATTTCTAACATTGTTTCTCCATGTTGGTCAGGCTGGTCTTGAACTCACAGCCTTAGGTGATTTGCCCGCCTCAGCCTCCCAAAGTGCTGGGATTACAGGTGTGAGCCACCGCACCCGGCCTTGTTTTTGTTTTACAACGAAAGGCAGTTCAGCATCTGCTTCAACGATGCAGACCCAACCGAGGCTGAGGCCAGCCAAGACTTGCCTCGGTTGAGTCTCTGTTTCATAAAATAATAGTACTTTATAAGGCAGTCATGAGGATTAAATGTATTAATATACATAGGTATAGAACAGTGCCTGATATGTAGTAAATGGTACTTATGTGTTAGCTACTCGTGAGAGTGTCTAAGTAGAGGGATATTTTTAATTCTTATCTCTTTAATCATAATATCAAATTGACTTCCAAAAAAAGGAAATCCCACTTCCATCAGCTGTGAATGTGAGTGCCCCCTCAAGGTACCACCAGGACTAAGGGACTTGAGTAATGTCATGTATCACCAAATTGAAATGAAAGAAGAGACTGGCCTGGTGTGGTGGCTCACGCCTGTAATCCCAGCACTTTGGGAGGCCGAGGCGGGCGGATCACGAGGTCAGGAGATCAAGACCATCCTGGCTAACATGGTGAAACCCCGTCTCTACTAAAAATACAAAAAAATTAGTCAGGGGTGGTGGCGGGTGCCTGTGGTCCCAGCTACTCGGGAGGCTGAGGCAGGAGAATGGCGGGAACCCGGGAGGCGGAGCTTGCAGTGAACGGAGATCGCGCCACCGCACTCCAGCCTGGGCGACAGAGCGAGACTCCGTCTCAAAAAAAAAAAAAAAAGAAAAAAAGAAAAAGGTCCTAATTCCAACACCTTGTATGTTAAGTCTCTGGATAACTATTACCACCTTTAACAGTGGTTTATACAGTAAAAATTGTGTTTTGCCACAAATCTGCAATTTTGGTAGGGCTCAGCGAGGAATGCTCCTGTCTCCACACAGCACCCACAGAGGCAGCTGAACCGAAGGATGAGGAACATGTTTCCAAGATGGCGCCCTCATGTGACTGGTGGGTTGGTGTTGGCTGTCAGTTTTGGAATTCGGCTGGGGGCCTCAGTTCCTATCCACAAACAATGTGCACCTCCATATGGCCCTGGCTTTCTCAGAGCATGGTGGCTGGGTTTCAAGGATGAACATCCCAAAGAGAGAGGCAGAAACTGTATTACCTTTTATGCCTCACCCTCAAAAGTTCCATAACATTATTTCTGTCATACCCAGTTGGTCCCAAGGCAACCACAAATGCCTGTCTAGGTCAAGGAAAGGGGATATAGATTCCATCTCTTGATGGGAAGAATGTCAAATAACTTGTTTTAAAACTACCGTGTTAGGAAAAATATATACATTCTATTAGGGGTAAGTAAGGGTAATGGCCATTTCCCTGGCTTGATCAGCTCAGCATAATTAACTAGTAATGAAAGACTGGGACATAAAAGGATGTGGTTTAATTCCCTTGGGTAGGGCAATTTCTTTTTATAATTTCCGTTCTGAACTCCAGATTCCCAGTTGCCTGCTCACATCATTTGAGTATTTAACAGACATCTCACACTTAATGTGTCCAACATCAGACTCCAGAAGTCTTGCTCCTCCTTTAGCCTTTCACTTCTCAATACATAATAATTCCATTCCTCCATTCCTGCAGATAGAGGTGCACATTGCACATGGAGAGGAACTGAGGACCCCAGCCAAACTGCCAAACTGACAGCCAACACCAACCCCCCAGCCACATGAGGGCGCCGTCGTGGAAACATATCCCTCATCCTTTAGGTGAGCTGCTTCTGTGGATGCTGTGTGGAGCAGACAGGAGCATTCACCACTGAGCCCTACCCAAAAATCGCAACTCACTGGTTATCTGTTCACCTTATCCCTTGTCTTCTTAGGTCTTTGATCAAATGTCATCACTTTGATGATGCTTTTCCTGACCATGGCTGCCAAAACTTAACTCTCCACCCTGCCCTAACAGCACATGAAGAAGCATTTCGTGTATCCTTCTCTTCATCACTTTTCTCCTGGGCACCATGTGACTCATATGTTTTACTCTTTTATTTGCTTATTGCCTTCCTTTCACTACAATGTAAACTTTGCAAAGACAAGATTTTTTTGTCTGTCTTCTTCATGGATGAATCCTTGGTGCTTAGTCTAGTGCCTTGTGCATGATGATGCTCAAAGAGTATTTGTTGAATAAATGAGTGAATTGAAATTGGCATGCTTTGGCAAGTAGCACAGAGAAAGGATCAAAAAGGTAGGAAAATGGGAGGAAAGAGGACTTACTAAAATATTAGATACTAGAAAGTGAAACTGCTTTTGCAAAAATTATAATTGAGGAGATTATGACAGTGAAAGAGATCAAACCTAACTGACTCCATCTTGCTTCTAATCTTTAAGCTGTTCTTGATCATTCCTGGGCATAGGCTGAACTAACCTTGGGAATAAATTGAGTTTATAGTTTAACTCTGAAACAAAATTGTTAATAATAACCCTTTCCGAGGACTAACAAATTAACTGTAAGATTAGAAATTACAGTTTAGGGACCATGCGACCTCCAGCTCCAAGAGTCTGAACCTCCCCATATTGCTCCTGGGACTAACATCACTACTGTAAAGCCTAGGATCAGTGCTTAGACATTTCGTAGGCCCTGCACTCAATGCACCAGCTGACACCACCCAGACTGGTAATCTGGCTTAACCAATTCTACAATCCCACCCAGGAACAGAAGACAGCAAGAACTCACTTCAACCCTCTATGATTTCATCTTTAACCCAACTGATCAGCTCTCCCCATTTCCCGAGCCCCTACCCACCAAATTATCCCTGAATGCTCAGGGAGACTGATTTGAGTAATAATAAAACTCTTGTCTCCCACACAGCTTGTGCTGCGTGAACTACTCTTTCTCCATTGTAATTCCCCTGTCTTGATAAATTGGCTCTGTTTAGGCAGCAGGAAAAGTGAACCCGTTGGGCATTTACAAAATAACCAACATAACAATATATTTTGTTTTTCTGTCTCAAGATCCATTCATAAATGGAATAGTTTTGAATATTCTTAATGGTAGATTGGCTGGACCGAAGTGAAATATCTGTGTTTATGTCAGTTTCCTATGAGAGTTTCCTCTCCATGGGCCTGGGAGCAATGGGCTGGAGGACCCAGCAGAGAAAAACAGGCTTCTGATAAATTGCCTCCAATGTTTCCATTCATCCTTCAGAACCAGAGGGTTTTATCAATGGCACAGCTCCCCTTTCACAGTTAGCGATAGAGCCTAACAATAAAAAATGGAAAGCAATCACTTGACGAAAATTATACCTATTACTGAAGAGTCTTCCTAGGTCTTTGATCAAAATTGTTCTCAGAAATTATTATAAAAGCTTTAGTGAATTGCACAAAACCCTGGAATACAGATATTTAACAGAGGGAGAAAAATGGCAAACTCAGAGAAATAGAAACAACTCAGGAGAATTCAACCAAAGGCACATGTAGCCTAGAATCTTATTAAAGATTCAAGAATTCCAGAAAGGTCGGGCACGGTGCTTCACTCCTGTAACCTCAGTACTTTGGGAGGCTGAGTTGGGCAGATCACTTGAGCCCTGGAGTTCAAGACCAGCCTGGGCAACATGGTGAAACCCCGTCTCTACTAAAATTACAAAAAATTAGCCCAACATGGTGGTGCCCACCTGTAGTCCCAGCTACTCGGGAGGCTGAGGTGGGAGGATCGCTTGAACCCAGGAAGTCAAGGTTGCAGTGAGCCAAGGTTGTGCCCCTGCACTCCAACCTGGGCAAGGAGACCCTGTCTCAAAAAAAAAAAAAAAAAAAATTTTTTTTTTGAGAAAGCGAATCCCTCTTCAAGGAAAAACACCTAGGAGAGATGAGTTCCTGTAGACCAGGAATCCCTGGAACAAGGGCCACACAGCGGGAAGCAAGCAGCAGGCCAGCACGTGAAACTTCGCCTGTAGTTACAGTCGCTCCCCGTCACCCACATTACCGCCTGAGCGCCGCCTCCTGTCAGATCAGCCGCAGCTTTAGATTTTCATAGGAGCACAAACCCTATTGTGAACTGTGCATGGGAGGGATCTAGGCTGTGCTTTCTTTATAAGATTTTAATGCCTTCTGATCTCTCTCTGTCTCCCATCATCCCCAGATGGGACAGTCTAGTTGCAGGAAAACAAGCTCAGGACTCCCGCTGATTCTACATTTTGGTGAGTTGTATAATTATTTCATTATATATTACAACATAATGATAATAGAAAAAATGTGTCCAAGAAAGGTAATGTGCTCAAATCCTCCCGAAACCATCCTCCCCTCTCCACTCCTGGTCTGTGGAAAAATGGTCTTCCACAAAACCGGTCCCTCGTGTGCCAAAATGGTCAGGGACCACTGCTGTAGACTCCACCTTGGCAATTTCAATGTATTTTTATCATCACATGTCTGGTCACTCCTGGCTCCTTTTTTAAACATGGGCTCTTCAAAAGAGCCCTGAATGAATGGAAGGCAGATTCTTCTTCAAACAGAAAGATAATTCAAAAGACATTTGACTCCCAGGAGAGGTTCTCAGCACTGTAGCCCCAGAGCTTTCCCCGACAGAGGTCAACTTGCGTACAGCCCCTGGCCTAAAGATTCTGCTTTTATTGACTCCACAGTAGGGTTTATAATATCTTCCCTTCCAATAGGCCACACAGATAGGGGACTAAGAACATTATTCTACATTCTCTTCATGCTACGAAGTGCCCTGCCCCATTCCCAATAGACTTCACTCCATAATATAATTTTGTTGAGGCAAGAGAATGAGTTTATGCTCCCAATTTTCATTGTGATGTATAGCAGAGCATGGGATTGTCGGAGCCAAGGAGGCTTGTTCGGGACTGAAAGTTGCTAAATTACTAGGAATAATAATTATTATTATTTCTGTAGTTGTAATGATTTTATCGTCTGAAAAGCAAAAAGGAACAAAGAGGTAAGGAAAGGCAAATACATATATCGTGGTAGTACTCTCTCCTTCTTCTTTCCAAAAGGGTGGTTAAAGGGAGATAGCCTAGAATCTTAAAGATTCAAGAATTCCAGAAAGGTCGGGGACGGTGGCTCACGCCTGTAACCTTAGTGCTTTGGGAGGCGGGGGTGGGCAGATCACTTAACTGTTGTCTCAATTAAAAGAGTGCAGGTGCATCATGGGTCTCGGCTGCAGTGGGCGGAAAAACACATCGGTTGTCCTTGCCCTGCTGAAAGGTGCTTACCTTCTGTGTTTAGCCTTTTGGATATCAAAACTAAAGGGGGCCTCTCTCAGCAGTTACCTAGAAGGATGGAGGCAAAAAAGTTCAGCAGTATACCTCCTGTCACCTCTGCTCTCCGGTGACCATTTTCACGGAAGCTTGTGCTTTTGTAGTGGAGAAGCAATTAGAATTCTCTCATTCTCTCAAAGGAGAGCTAGTGGAAAATTTTTCTTTTTCCTGTTCTAAACAGTAGACAAAATTCTAAATTCTAACATCAGAAAACTTTCGGGGAAAGCAAAAAAAAAAAACAGGACACAGATGTTTTCTTAAAAAAAAAGGACAATAGTCATATAGAAAGGAAGCCAGAATTGAAGTCCAAGACAGTTCAGTCTATTATGATGCAAACTGCTCTGAAACCGACATCCTCATTACATCTGCATTTTACTAAAGTAATTTCAATGCTATCACTGTGTAGTCTGACCATTCATTTTTTTACTGTTTATGCTAATGGGTTTTGTGGGTGGTGGATGAGCTGCATTTTAATGCCCAAAGGCAGAAAGATGAAAATATTCAGATGGCAGTAATGGATGAAAGAGCACCCTGCTGCTGGCAGTTTCAGATACAGAATTACATGACTCTTTTGTAAAATGTATGTCGCTTTTGCTGGTTTAACTGTTAGGTTGGTGCAAAAGTAATGGCGGTTTTTACCATTCAAAATAATGGCAAAAAAACGCCATAACTTTTGTACCAAACTAATATTTTGACAATAACAGCCCCCAATTCTACAGTGGCTTTTCCTAACAATTCAATGTCTCCTGCATAATATTTTTCCCTAAATCTTTTCTAAAATATCCTGAAGTTGGCCGGACACGGTGGCTCACGCCTGTAATCCCAGCATTTGGGCTCCCAAGGCAGGCAGATCACTTGAGGTCGGGAGTTGGAGACCAGCCTGACCCACATGGAGAAACCCTGTCTCTACTAAAAAAAGAAAAAAAAAAAGGCAGGCATCGTGGCGCATGCTTGTAATCCCAACTACTCGGGAGGCTGAGGCAGGAGAATCACTTGAACCTGGGAGGTGGAGGTTGCAGTGAGCCGAGATCGCACCATTGCACACCAGCCTGGGCAACAAGAGCAAAACTCCGTCTCAAAAACAAAAATTCCTAAAGTTACAGATAAATCTGACAAATGTGTATGATTCCCTACACATAAATCTTTTTAATTTTCATATATGAGTGGATTTATTTAAGGGAAAGAAAAGAACATGACATTATTAAAAATAATTCTTGGTTAGAGGTGGCAAAAGGTTTGAGAGTAAGGGTGAGGATTCTGGGCTTACAGGCCAACCAAGACTTGGGGAGTATTCACTCTGGGCTGTTCAGTGGATGAGTCTCTCTGTCCTAGCATTGTAAAATATTGGATCTTATCCACTACCAATGTATGTTTCCTGGATTGGAAAGAAAGGAAAACTTGGCGGGCAAGAATGGCCTCGTTAGATTTCGCCTTTTCTCTCCCTGTAGCAGAGCAGAGTCCAGAAAGCAACACAAATTCCTCAGACTTTCCAAAAGTTAATGAAGTAATTATCTATTCTCAACTACCAGTGTGGAGCCATTTGAGATTAAAGTCAGATGAGCCAGGAGCTCCCTTTTTTTTGATACACAAGTCAGTGATTTCAAATCATTTTGAGGGCATTAGGGCCCCAGGGGATGTTTAACCAACCCCAACCACAGACTGCAATGAGTTTCTCCCATTGTTTTGGATTAGGGAGGGAGTAGTTGGGTAAGGTAGCAAGATCTTGTAGATGCCACAGTGCTTCTTGTAAATAACTATTTTCCAATCTGAACAGCAAATTGATCCTCGGGATTTTTCACAATGTTTGTTTTTTTCTTTACCTCTTCCATCAAGAAAACCAAGGCACTTCCTGCCAACAAACCTCTGTAAAGCAAGAAAGGTCAACATGAAACTTTTAATGGCTTTTTCTTGTACTTCGCAAAGAACATCCCAGGAAGGATTTTTCTATTGTTGTGGAGAACATGAAACTCCTTTTGTATTTACTGTTGATCAGGATGACACTGGAGATGGCACTGACCTCAAACCAACAGCTCCTGATAAGATGCTATACACATTCCCAGAACAACACACACACACACATACACACACACACACACACCCCCCCAGAGAATAAGAAGGCTGGAGGAGTATGCTGACAAGAGAGCATGAGCTAGAAATGTGATCTTTCACATGACTCTTCTTGTTTTTTTATTTTAATTTTTAAAAATTTTATTTTTATGAAGAAATATTCATATTCATCCTTGGCTTTAGTTTGAAATGGTCACCATGTCTAAGCATTATGAAAATCACTAAACCAGACCAGAGATAAGATTTAGAACCATCCTGAAATAAATATTTAAGCTGAACATAATTAGCTTCATAATACATATATTTCATTTTTTGTGTGAAGGGATGGCAGTAACAGAAAAGGGGCAAAAGTTCTTATTAAGTAGACAGCATGTTGTACCGTGAGATGGAGATTGGGGTTATTAATATGAACCCCCGTCAAGAAGAGTCTGACAGTTCTTTATACAGGAACAAGAAGCCAATATTCTGAGCTCCAGGCTAAAACTTTGGCTTTTGGCAACATAGAGAACTGAAGCTTAAGGCTGTTGAGAAAGGAGAATCGAGCTTCAAGAGCACAGGGCAAGAAAACGAGTTCATTGCCCAGGTCTGCCTCTTATGAGTGGACCTCTCTCTAGAATTCAATTTTACTCTTTCTGAAGGGCAGAAGCAACAGACTTAAAGAGATGAGAAAGAAAAGTATAGCAAGAACACCATCAGCTAGGGCACATTATCTTAAAATTGAAACAGTACTGCATTCCTGGTTCTGATGATTGTGCTACAGTTACGTAAAATGTTGTGCTATAGTTATACAGGGGAAGCTGGATGAAGACTATGTGGAGTACTGTATTCTATTTTTGCACCTTTTTTAAAGTCTAAAATTACTTCAAAATGCCAGCCACAATAGCTCACACCTGTAATCCCAGCACTTTGGGAGGTCAAGGCAGGCAGATCACCTGAAGTCAGGAGTTCAAGACCAACCTGGCCATCATGGCAAAACCCCATCTCCACTAAAAATACAAAAATTAGCCAGGCATCGTGGCAGATGCCTATAATCCCAGCTAGTCAGGAGGCTGAGGCAGGAGAATCGCTTGAGCCCGGGAGGCAGAGGTTACAGTAAGCTGAGATCTTGCCACTGCACTCCATCCTGGGTGACAGAGTGCGACTCTGTCTCAAGAAAAAAAAAAAAAAAAAAAAACACTTCAAACAAAATATTTTTAAAAATTATTATATGGTATACTACCTTAAAAAGGAGTTGGCAGAGACACATGGAAGTCCGGGCACAGTGTCACAGTCTCTTTTCAAGGTAATCTTTGGGGCCACCGTCACTATTTGTAAATAGTTAAACACAGTAGTCCCCCTCATCTGCAGTTTCACCTTCCAGGGTTTCAATTACCTGTGGTCAACCATGGTCTGAAAACATTAAATGAAAAATTTCAGAAATAAACAACTCATTAGTTGTTAATTGCACGTGGTTCTGAGTAGAAATCTCAGATGAAATCTCATGTTGTCTTGCTTTGTCCTGCCCTGGACAGGAATCATCCTTTTGTCCAGCAGATCCATACTGTAGACGCAACCCACCCATCAGTCATTGACATTGTCTGTTCCTGACTCCCAACTTTCATCATCACTGTGGCTCAATGATCCAGAATCACCCGAAGCAGATGATCCTCCTTCTGACAATAGGTCAGAAGGTCAATAGTGGCCTAATGCTAAGTCACAGTGCCTACGTCATTCACATCACTTCATCTCAGCACGTAAGTATTTTACCATCTCACATCTCACATCATCACAAGAAGGGTGAGTACATTACCATAAGATAGTTTGGGAAAAAGATCATGTTCACATAACTTTTATTACAACATATTGTTACAATTCTTCTATTTTATTATGTTATTGTTGTGAATCTCTTACTCTGCCTAATTTACAAATTAACTCTCATAGGTATGTATGTATAGGAAATGTCCACTGTGGGTCTCAGAAGGTATTTCCCTCAGATAAGGGGGGGACTACTGTACTCTTATAGGGGCTCCATAGCCATTGCCAATGAAGAAAATCTCAAGGTGTCCCTTTGAACCAGTTTAGACTGAAATGACACAAAACATAAAATAAGGAAGAAGCAATTCATCAAGAACAATGGTATACCCGATAACTCAGAGACTGAGAAAGAAAAGCTAAACTCACTGTGTGAATGTATTTTATTAACAGTCTTTTAGGGGAAAATCAATGTGGTTAAAAACAGAAGGAATTTGGTATCTTCAGGCCCTGTACATGTTTGCATGGTCTTTGTAATCAGCTCTCCGGCCAGTTTGCTGTCTACTGTCAACCATCCACCATGTCCCCTTCTATGCACTGATTTTGAAATTTCACTAATGTTTACCAGCTCTCTCACATGGCAATTGTGTTAAATATTTTGCATAGAAGACTTTAACATCATTTTCATTTTCTGAACTATTAGCCTTTTATCAACCCCCCAAATTATTTGATTTGTGTTAAGAAAACACATACATTTTATTCTAAATACTCTTATACAGATGTACCATGTAATAGTTCCTTGGCATTCTCAGTTTTCTAATTATTAAAAGTTTATACCCAACATTACATGCGTGTTCTGTTGCCCCAAATTGTGGTACCACAAGTCACCTGGGAACAGAAATACAGGTCAGTGCAGAGGCTACAGAAAAAAAAAAAATGTTCTTTTATAACATTCTCCAAACCTTTGGACAGCAGAGGGATCATTACATTATTGTTGAAGCATTTGTAGGCGATAACTAAATAAATGAATGAAGGAAGGAAATTTTAAAAGGCTTGCTGGGATTACTATGCCTGCTTTTTGCCACTAGGAGGTGCTCTGAGGGCAATAGGAAAAGGACGGGCTAATTGAGTTGCTTAGTCTCCACCAGCCTTGCAGAAAACGGACAAATGGGCAGATAAAGCAAAAAAGACAGCGCAAAAGTCACAAGACTGCTTAGGCAGCATGAGCCAATGGATGGCATTATAAGTGGAGAAACTGCCAATCAGCCGGTATTTGCAAAATTAGTTGCAATAGACTGATCTTTGTTTTCCTCCTAAAAATTCATAAATTAAAATCCTGGCACCCATGAAGATAGTATTAGGAGGTGGCGCCTTTGGGAGGTGAAACCTTTTGGGAGCCCTTGCCCTCATGGATGGAATTAGTGACCTCATAAAAAAGACCAGAGAGAGATAATGGGGAGGAGAGTTCCTTTGTCTCTTCTGCCATGTGAGGACACGGTGAGAAAGCCATCTGTGAACCAGAAAGCATGACCTCACCAGACACTATATTTGCTGGTGCCTTGATCTTGGCCTTCCCAGACCTCCAGATCTGTAAGAAGTAAATTTTTATTGTTGTATGCCACCCAGTTTGTGGTAGCCTAAGGCACTAGTTATTTGAATATTCTGCTTAACAGCTATAATCACATTTGGATTACCAGTTTTTAAAAAAAGAGAGAGAGAAAGCAGGAACATTTAATTTGCATTGAATAACATTTGGTCTTTGTTTAGCTATTTACTAGAATACTATGCTCTCGCAATGCATTTGTGTGATTTGTTCCTTCATTTAACAAACACTTATTGAGTCCCTACTATGTCCCAGGTACTGGGGATAGAAAAGTGAACAAAATAGACAAAACACCTGCCCTTATGGAGTTTACATTCTAGTATTATTATGATAAATATTAGTTATGCAGATTTTTACAGGCGATTTTTAATTTCTTATAGTTTATGGATCACTTGAGAATATGTTGAAAACTGTGGGTCTTACTCCTTTTGGAAAGTAAATAAATCATAAATAGAGAAATTTATGAGCATATGTATATACAATTTGTTGTTTCTCAATATTAGCTGTAACTATTTTTGCCATGCGTTCTGGTATTTCAGTTTTTGCCCTGTTTTGGAAGCCCTGAATCTATAATTTGTAGATTTATTGGAACAAGATGCAGGCAGATAAATTTAGGCAACATCCCCTAATTCCAGATTATTTCAAAGAACCACTCAGCTGTCTTCTGGAACGCTAATGTTCATGTAAGTTACATGACGAGAGCCGGGGCCAGAGTTTTCCCCACTCTCTTTCTCTCTCTGGCCTCTTTTTCGAGATCACTAATTCCATCCACGATGGCAGGACCTCCCAAAAGGCCCCAGTCCCAAAGGCACCACCTCCCAGTAACATCATCTTGGGTGTTAGGATTTTAACATATGAATTTTTAGAGTGGACACAAAATTCAGCCTATTGCAACTAATTTTGCGAATATTTGGTTGATTGGCAGTTGTTTTCTTTGAGTCTTGTCATTGAATCGTTGGTTATGTTCCATTGATTGTTCATGCCTTAGCATACTAAATTGGGTTAAATTCTATTCTAATACACACAGTCATGCTTTTTAACAGAAAGCAATTATGAATCGTACCAACAAAACACTGGTTTCAGCCAAAAATGCACCATTAAGTTATTGAGCTTTTAAAAGAGCTGTGTTTAGAAGGCATATCTTTGGGTTACTATTATGTCATTTGTAGCATAAGAAATTAAGACAAGCAGCATTCAGATGCAAGTATAATTAAGAAATTCAGTTGGTTGCTGAGTTGTTCTGTCATAAAATTATGAACTCAGATTTCCACAACCCAGGGAGAAGAAATTTATTTACCAGTAAATCAAATGTATTCACAACTAAGAAGTCATTTACATATGAAAGTGATATAAAGAAAGCAGTGGCTCAAACTTGTAACCCTAGCACTTTGGGAGGCCAACACAGGCGGGTCACTTGAGCTAGCTTGGGCAAAATGGAGAAACCCCATCTCTACCAAAAAAAAAAAAAAAAAAAATTAGCATGGTACGGTGGTGTGTGCCTGCACTCTCAGCTACTTTGGAGGCTGAGAGGGGAGTATTACCTGAGCCCGGGAAGTCAAGGCTAATGATCTTTCCACAGACTATGTACTCTATTCTGAGTCATGTTCCTCAGATAAGAGTACAAGTCTTAAATTCAGAAATAGCAAAGGGAGGTGGGGATGGAGGGGTAGATGAAGATCACGCATTACTAAGCTATTGAAGTTTAAAGTATTCTGAAAGTCACCTTTTACTGCGGTAATGGGCGTAACTGTAATTTCAAACAAATATTTTGTCATGCTCAACACAAAATGGCCCTGCGCAATGGTGAACCACTTTGCTCTCCGTTTCTTAGTGGAACCACTAATATAAAAGCTAGCTGCTATTGGCCAGACACGGTGGTTCACGCCTGTAATCCCAGCACTTTGGGGGGCCGAGGCGGGAGGATCATCTGAGGTCAGGAGTTTGAGACCAGCCTGATCAACATGGAGAAACCCTGTCTCTACTAAAAATACAAAATTAGCCAGGCATGGTGGCTGTAATCCCAGCTACTCAGGAAGGCTGAGGCAGGAGAATCGCTTGAATCCGGGAGACTGAGGTTGTGGTGAGTCGAGATCACACCACTTCACTCCATCCAGCCTGGGCAACAAAAGCAAAACTCGGTCTCCAAAAAAAAAAAAAACTAGCGGCTATCCAGGTCAAGTTTCAAACATTGTAAACAAGGCCTTAGGAAATGCTGTTTACTGTAAGTACATCTTTTATTTTTTATTCTATTATTACTATTATTTTTTGAGATGGAGTCTCGCTCTGTCACCGAGGCTGGAGTGCAGTGGCGCCCTCTCGGCTCACTGCAAGCTCCCCCTCCCGGGTTCACGCCATTCTCCTACCTCAGCCTCCCCAGTAGCTGGGACTACAGGCGCCGCCACCACGCCTGGCTAATAATTATTATTATTATTATTTGTATTTTTTAGTAGAGATAGTAGAGATGGGGTTTCACTGTGTATTTTTTAGTAGAGACAGTAGAGATGGGGTTTCACTGTGTTAGCCAGGATGCTCTCAATTTCCTGACCTCATGATTCGCCCACCTCGGCCTCCCAGAGTGCTGGGATTACAGGCCTGAGCCACCGCGACCGGCCGCTGTAAGTACATCTTTGATACCAAATATTGTCTGATATGTGTTGATCATAATAATAAAGAAAAAATCAGAAGAAAGAAAAGTAAGAAGAAAATGTGTTAGGAAGGTACACTGGAAAGGAGGGAATATGCTTTGTTTCCTATGTATAACTGTAAATTATTGCTTTTCGCCTCCTGAGTAAGGAAAGAAAGTGAATGGCCTGACTTAGCTTGTAAAAATCTCCTAAGCTGGCAGTTCCACTAGTTTTATGAAAATCTGTCACTTTATGATCACCATAAGCAAACCAAGCCCTTTCGTATCATTTTTTAGAAACTTCCTCCCAGTCGGTCTATTCCATTCCTCATGAGACTTCTTGACCCTTGCTTTTGCAGACCAGTTTCTCTGCCTTGGGTGGATAGTGTAACTCAGGATATGCCTTGGATGAATGATGTGACTCAGGATATCCCTAACGGATGCGACATCAAACTCTTTGTTTAATCAAATTATGAGTTAATGACTACAAAAATGTATTCTGATGCAAGCCTTCCTGGACACATGGAATTTTTAAACAAATGATAGTGTCCTACTGCAAGAGGAACAACAGCAGAGCTTTAAAATATTAGATTTCCTTCCTTGTCATCATCCTAGCTGAAAACTCCCCTCATTCTCCATGAGGTTTTAAAGGAAATAAGCAAGTATAAATCACCTGCCTGACTAAACTTAACCTTTACACATTTAGTGGAATACGGATGATGGTCTTTTCTGATTTATAGTGCGCATTTCTCCTGAAGGGGCCAGTGAATAATGAACCAAGGGAGGAGAGGCAGAAAGCCCGTGCAAAGCCCTGCTGGGTGACCTTGATTAAGCCTTCTCCGTTTGCTTTCGGGTTTTCTATCTCTAAAGAAAGAATACTAAACTCCCAGGACCCTTCTGAGAAAGAGACAAGAGGTGATGGGGGCAGATGCATAGAATGTCTGCTGAGGCCATTAGAGGCAAGAAGTTGAAGATCAAAAGAGGTTTTCTGCTCGTAAGCTGGAGTCAGGCAGAACTACTGGGAATCAAAAATATGAGTTCTTTCCCAATATCTAATGTGATAACAAGTGAAAAATGGTTAGGGGAAAAAAAAAACCTTATAGTCAAGATAAATGTAAATATCAATTACAGCTTACTGTTAATGTGAAATGTAAGTTAGAAACTCGGCAAGTATAGCATTATTTCTCAAAATAGTTGTCTTTCTTGAATAAAGGTAGAAAGAAAAGTTAACAGTTGTATTGATGGAAAACAGTTTCTCAAACTCAACACTACTGATATTTGAGGCCAGATGATTCTTTTTTGGGGTACTGTCCTGTGCATTGTAGGATGTTTAACAGTATCTCTGGCCTCTACCTGTCAGATGCTAATAACACCCTCTCCCCAGTTGTCACTATTGAAAATGTCTCGTCAAATATCCCTGGGAGGCAAAATTGCCACTGGTTGAAACCACTTGGTTGGGGTAGCGGGGACAGAGTGAATAATAGCCACTTATGATATTTTAGAAGCACCTTTAGTTTTTGCATAAAATTCCCATGCCCAAATATCTGAGGCTTTGACTTAGTTCACTGAGTACATCCAAAGTTTCTCAGCTGAGGGGCTTTCGCTGTTAGAAAGCCTTTCGAAGATCCAGAGGGAGCTACCTTAATTACACTAGGCTTGAGTATCTGAAGAGGCTGTTCCTTGGGGGCAGTGATTATGTACTTCCTATTTATGCTGCATAACAGCTCCTAGCATGGTGCAGGCACAGAATATGCTCTCAGTGAATGAATAAATGAGAAGGCAAAACAAGAAACAGACTGACCTAGGGAAATATATTTTTTCCTTTGGTTACCTCTAGGTGTATACCATGTCTCCCTTTACCTACAGAAGGTTACTGCAAAGAGCATCTTAATGATCAAAAAGAGTTAATGTGGCTGACTCTAAGAAAACCCCACCAAGCTTTTGAAAAGATACTGAGAGGACCAGGAATCTAGTGTGATACTTTGGGGTTTTCATCCAGTATTCTGCAGTAAATAATGCTATGAGGTTGAGCACGAGATCAACCATGGCCCTAGTCTGCAAATGCAATGCCCATCAGCTGGTGCATAAATACACCAAGTACAACAGTCTCTAGTATGACCTGCATTATCTTGTTTTTTCTCTCTGTGGTTTGGGGACAAAGAGCTTAAAGTGGGTCAGCAGTCAGTATTATAAAGATGCAAGCTTCTCAGGGAAAGCTCTCAGCTCAGACTGCACTCAAGATTCAGGGCTTCCTGAGGTCTACAAACGCAAATGCCTTTTCCAGAGCAGTAATTTAATATGCCATATTCTATTGTGGTTGGCGAAGTTTGCCCAAATTATCCCTTCTATGAAGCTGAAACTTGACCTCATAGATTTGTTTTTGGAAAATTCTTTTTGTAGTCTGAAATCAGTTGGCTTCCACTTTGAAAATAATCTTCTTTATGCCGTATAAATAAACAAACTTCTGACAAAGTTACCCCCCAGTCTCAGTGGGCTTTGACTTTTCCAAAAGAACAAAGTTGGGGCTGGTGGGAGGCTGAGGATGGGCTGTTCCTAATGTTTTGATTTTGTAGGAGGTGTTTTGATTGCTGTAGAAGTAAGCAGAATATCTCCACTGATCTCAATTGCCATGGTCCCTTCATTAAAGGGTCCTGCCAGCATCACATCACTTCTGTGAAGAGAAGGGCTTGGCTCACAAAGCCATTCACAGCAGGGCTGTTTGACTCCCACTGGCAAACATCCCACAGGGAACTTCTGCTTCCTGGAAATCACTCTCATTCTAATTCAGGGGAGAGAGTGCTCTCAACTGTTTTTAAATGCCACCCTGTGCTCAGCAGACTAAGGAAAGAAGAGGAGTTAATCGTTCCTTTCAGGACCAAAATTGAGCATCAAGGCAGAAATGGCAAAAAAGGAAGCAAGCTTTGAGATCACTGGGAATGTAAAGAAAACTAACTTCAACACCAATAGCGTTGCTTCCCACCAGTGTGCAGAAGCCCAGTGTTTCATGACCCAGCTGTTTCTCCAGTTCTCTCTGTGCCTTGTGCTCCAAAGCTCCTGACCTCACCAAACAGGAAATGTTCAAAGATGAGAAAGACCAGAAGATCAGTCCCTGATCTTCAAAGAGTTACAACTCAGATAGGAGGAGGGGGCAGAAGAAGAAATGTGCACAAGTAACAACAAAACAAGGCAGCGTAAGATGGTATGGATGCCAGTACGGCTCTGTGGTCCCATGAAATGAGGAAACATATTCATTCGGTACAGGGTAAAGAATGATTTCACGACATATGAAATGGATCTTGAAGAAAGGATTGAATTTGCACAGGAAGAAATGAATGCCTGTGCAGGGCAGGGAGGACTGTATTTCTTGGAATACAGAAAATTAGCAAAGTATAAATAGGGGGAAGTGCCCAAGGGAGGGAAAGAGAACAGGAAGAAATCCACTCTGCGCTTTGAGGTTGTATAATTCGGAATCCATTCAGGAGGTAGAAATCACAGAGAGAAGATAATATTGTTACGTGCGTCTGTATAAGAGACCACCTGAGCAGGCTTAGTGTGAGCAACAAGGCAGTGTATTCACTTGGGTGCAAGTGGGCTGACTCTGAGAAGGGAATCAGCGAAGGGTGGTGGGATTATCATTGGTTCTTATAGGTTTGGGATAGGCAGTGGAGTCAGGAGCAAATTTTGCCTCTCAAGGATGGGGAGGATGTTACAAAGCACATTCACAAGGACGGGGAGAATGTATTGTCACAAGGGCAGGGAGAAATGTTACAAAGTACATTCACAAGGAAGGGGAATATCAAAAAGTACATTATCACAAGGGCGGGGGAATGTCTTGGCTTCACCATGGTGCGGCCAGCTCAGAGGACCTTACATTCCTGTCTTTTTATGTTAATAATGAAGAAATAAAATGAGACAGGGTAGTGAAAACTTGGGGTGAAAATTCTGGGGGCGATATGGAAGGGTGATGGGCGATGTTTCTCAGGGCTGCTTCGAGCAGGATTGGGGTGGCACGGGAACCTAAAGTGGGAAGAGATTAGACTGATTTTGGGGTAAGGGGTGATATTGTGGGGTTGTTAAAAGCAGCATTTGTCGTATAGAGTGATTAATGATAGCCTGGATGTAGTTCCATAGGAATTGAGAGATTAATCGGAAGACACAAGGCCCAAATAAGAGAAGGGGGAAGATAGGTATTAGAGGACTAACAATTGGAAGAAGCCAGGATACCCAGTTAGAGAGTGGCCAGGTGGGTCTAGCATAATTAGCGAGTTTTTGAGCTCTGTCTTTGAGTTTTTTGATGTTATCACATACCAGGCCAGATTGATTTCAGTAAAAACAACACTCTTCATTAAGAAATATGCAGAGCCCTCCTTTTTCAGCAGTGAGTAAATCAAGGCCTAGGCAGTAGGCCTTGATTTACCTAGTAGACAACTGCAGCTAAAGAGTCAATCTGGGCTTGGAGGACAGATAAAGTTTGTGATATATCTGTAATGCTAGTGTGTCCGGAATTGGTTCCTTCTGGTGGGTTCCTGGTCTGGCTGACTTCAAGAATGAAGCTGCGGACCCTCGTGGTGAATGTTACAGTTCTTAAAGATGGTGTGTCCGGAGTTTGTTCCTTCAGATGTTCACATGTGTCCGGAGTTTCTTCCTTCTGGTGAGTTCACGGTCTCGCTGACCTCAGGAGTGAAGCTGCAGACCTTCTCAGTGAGTGTTACAGCTCATAAAGGTAGTGCAGTCCCAAAGAGTGAGCACCAGCAGGATTTACTGTGAAAAGCAAAAGAACAAAGCTTTCACAGTGTAGAAGGGGACTGGAGCAGGTTGCAGCTGCTGGCACAGGTGGCCAGCTTTTATTCCCTTATTTGGCCCTGCCCATGTCCTGCTGATTGATCCATTTTAAGATATTATATTTGAATATACAGTAATTTATCCTGATTCCTTAGTATTAGTGTTCCCTTAAATTTTGTGCCTGAGGCAGATGCTTCGTTGACCTCACCCTAATCTCTGTCTTTTGAAAAGATAAAACAAGAACTAACAGCACAGTAGGAACAGGCAGCAGGCAGGAAGCACACAGGACACAAACAGGAAGTGCAAGTCCCTTCTTCCTCCCTCAGCCCTGCTGTCTCCGTCTTCCTCCCCAAGTAGAGGGAGCCTAACAGGGAGCCCACAGGCAAAGTAGAAATGCAGGTTGCAGAATCCTGGCCCCAGCATCAAAAAGCTGACTATAGAAGGATAGATTTGGTGACAAAAGGTAATAGCCTAATAACTGGCACAGAGATGATTTCCCCTGCGCTGAATCCTGAAGGGTACATAGGATAATAATAATCACTTCTTGAGCACTCTTTGCAATGTTGCACAGTTAATCCATGAAAGTGTCTGAATCCAAACCTGTTTTAATCTCACCCAAAGCCCATGCTGTCAACCACTGTTCCATAGTGAAGCAGGGCAAGAACATTTTACACAAAGGAAAATAAAAGAGAGCAAGACAAGGAATAGAAAAACAACGTGGCACATGATGAAAACAAGCAGCCTCATGTTAATATAACTGACATTGTAGAATATCTGTGGTGTGCCTGACACTTCACTAAATGTTATTCTATGGTCTGAATGTGTTCCCCAAAATTCATATGTTGAAAACGTAATCTCCAATGCAGCAGTGTTGGGAGGCAGAACCTAATGAGAGCTGTTAAGGTCATGAGGGTTCCACCCTCATGAATGGATTAATGTTGTCTTTGCAGGAGTGGGTTCATTATCAAGGGAGTGGCGTTTTTATAAAGGATGAGTTCAGCACCCTTCACTTTTTCTTATTCTTGCATTCTCTCACCATATGATGCCTCCTACCATGTTATGATGCAGCAAGAAGGTTCTCACAAGATGCAGACCCTCAGTCTTGGCCTTCCCAGCCTCCAGAACCATGAGCCAAATAAACTTCAATTGTTTACAAATTATTCAGTCTGTAGTATTCTATGATAGCAGCACAAAATGGACCAATGCAGGTTTTTATACAAATTATTTTTTAAATTCTTCCAACAACTCTATGAGTAGCTGCCCTTTGTATTCCCATGTGACAGATAAGGAGACTAAGCCATGGAATACTATTTAAATCTTCCTGGGGTCACTCAGCTCATAGATGAAAAAACCAGAATATAAACAGTTGCTTTGACTCCAGAGCCCTTGCTCTTGGTCACTAGCCATATGTCTCCCACAGATCATAAAATAAACATGAGGCCAAAGAGATATAGATGGGCCAGTTTATGGAGGCCATCCTGAAATGCATGGACTTTATTCTCTGTAGAAAGGGGGGCTGCTAGCACACTTTAAACAGCATTGGTTTTGTGTTTTGCATGTATCACACTGATCCAAGCCCAGTTTGGAGGATAGATTTTAAATATACAAATAGGAATTAAAGAAGGCAGTTAGAAAGCTAATGCAATGATTCAAATGAGCAAAAATTAGAGAGTTCTGATACTAAGCATGGAAAATAGGGGACATATTTAAAAGACTAGAGTTTTTTTATTAACACATAATAAATGTAAATATTTTCAGGGTACATGTGATAATTTGATACATTCATATAATCAAATCAAGGTAATTGAGATATCCATCACTTTAAATATTTATCTTTTTTGAATGCTAGGAACATTTGAATTATTCTCTTCTTGCTAATTTGAATGGTACAATTGATTAATGTTAACTGTAGTCACCCTACTGATCTATCAAATACCAGGTGTTATTTCTTCTATCTAATTGTATATTTGTATCCAAGAATCAATCTCTCTTCATCTCCCCCTTCCCCCTACCCTTCCTGGTGTCTGGTAACTACCAATCTACTCTCTATTTTAGACAAGGCACTTTTTAGTCTCTGCACATGCGATATTTGAAAATAGAGATCTTTAAGACACTAACGATTGGATGTGGATAATGAAGAACAGGGAAGAATAATGGGCTTTCAGGTTTTATTTTGGATGGCTACTAGATTACAGTACCATCCACTGAGAGAAATACCAGAAAAGAAACAGTCTAGTGAAATAGATCAGTTACTTCCAACATTTGAGTTTTCTGGAGCTTTGGGCATAAGTAGAAAGGTAAGGTAAATCAAATCCATACTATCTTTGTTATGCCAGCTAATAAATTTTAACTTAATTTTATTGAAAATAAGTTTTGATTAATAAAATGCAATGATCATTATTGCATTTTCAGTTCTTTCAACCCGAAAGTTGATGTTCTCTTGGTAGAAACTCAGACAGAATTTCAGATCTCTAAAATTTCTGAAGTGTTCCTTAAAAGAAATGTATCTTAAGACCAATTTTAAATATGTTCCAACACATATATTTATTGAACTAGTGAGCATTAAGCTACTAAGAACCTGACTAGAACTATGAAGGGTCTGATATTTTACCATACTTTCAAAACAGTAAGTTGTCTGGCCACAATTTCACAGATACAGGCAGAAGACACAAGACTCCTGAGTCTGAGGCAAAGTCTTTATTATTCACAGCATTAGCAATAGTCAGAGTATTAGCATTTGCACCAGTTCTCCAAGCCCCAATTCTCATGGTGAAATATAAAGAGACACCTAAGAAATGGAGTGTGCTAAAAGAGAGGGACTCAAGTGCAGGGAACCTATATATTTTATAATGAGCCATGAGCAAACTTCCTTCTTTGCTCCAGAGGGAGATACTATCTTTATCTTTCCAGGCTAAGCAAATCTTCCCTTTGCTCTGGAGGAAGACAGTATCTCTATCTTCCAAGACTGTTGGCTATGCAAGCATCCTTGAAATGATATCCCAGAACAAAGGCAGCTCTGTTCACAGACATGCAGAAATGTTTGAGACGTATAGAGATTTATCTCCCAACAACTAAATGTTTTTATAATTTTCAAGTGACTTCATTGAACTCCTGATTTTGGCTTGGCAGATGCATGACACAAAAGTTTTGAAGACATAAAACATAAGGAGAAATAATTAAGGAGATTCAACAAATAGAAAGTGCAGTAATACCTAAAATAAACAAACTAGGTAAATCAAACTCATTTGGAAATAGCAGCAATCACCAATTCATATTCTTAAAAATCAACCTTGCAGTGCTTGGGGAGTGAGAGACAGAGGAGCAAAAGGACAGACCACAAAACAGGCCACTTATCTCCAGAAGAAAAAACAAAATAATTTAGGACCTGGTTAATTTGCTTGTCGGGGCCAACATTTGCAGTTCTGCTCGCACAGAATATACCAAAAATTGGTGACCAGTGATTCATATTCTGACTGCAAAGATCTGCGCTAAAGAATCGGGGACTAGAATGGGCTTTAATGAGAGGTGATAATCCCATCTTGTATTCACACTTAACTATCTGAAAGAGTTTTTCCACACATCATCTTCTATGCTTTCAATCAGCCAGAGGTCAAGATAGTGGAAAAAAATACAAGAGACTCACAGGGAGCTGAGAAAGAAAGGAAGGTTCCCCTTTTCCTTTGCTTAGAAAGCCACAGACTTGTGCTGGAAATGATGTTGCTAGGCAACCACTAATAATCTATAGGCTTTGGGACTACATGTTCTTGCTCTCTAGTAGAGAGAAATATCAGACTGAAGGCACAGGATAAAAAAGACTGATTTCTTATTGATGATGGTGAACTTGCCTATACCATGATGGGTCATTGACCATTGGTTTAGTTCCAAGGAAAGTCATGATCCCAAGGCAGGCCTCACATATATCACATTTTGGAGGACTTTTTAAAAGTTTGCCTAGACAGCTGTAAAATTTATTTTGCCTTTCAGGAATAATCAGCCAATCAAGTGTAATTACAGGACAGCCTCTGGAGAAACTTGTGTGGTAATGTTGACATGATACAACATGACAAAAGAATTCAGCCGCCTCTCAGGTTGCCTGAGATTTTTAAAAATTACAGTAGGAAAGAACAGGGAGAGAGACAAAACAAAAGGTTAAGGTACTCCAGGTCATGAATTATTTAAGAAAAGAAGAGAGAATATTAAGGCAAATAAAAACTTCATTTACAAATATTAAATTTAGCACATTAGAAAATTACACTGTGAAAAATTGGAAATGATTCAACTACAAGATAATAGGCATTTTACACAAATGTAAACTTTGGCTTGTTTAATTATTATGCATGTCCATCTGCCTCTAGAACAAGCCTTTCTACGTATGGTCATGAAATCATTCAACAGCAAATTCTCCTAGAGCATCCCATTCCATCTAAAATGAGGGTGCAAAATTCATTCGTTAATTCAGCAACAGTTGAAGCTCAATGAGTACAGGCACTGTTGCTCAAGGGTATTGTAGTGAACCATTAGACATTGTCAGCTTTTGATAAGCTTAGACTTTAGCAGAAGTTTATTAGTTCATTTTCACCCTGCTGTAATGAACTACCCGAGACTGGGTAATTTATACAGGGAAAAGACTTAATTGACTCACAGTGCTGCATGGCTGGGAAGGCCTCAGGAAACTTACAGTCATGGCAGAAGGTGAAGAGGAAGCAAGGCACATCTTACATGGTGGCAGGAGAGAGAGACGGTGAAGGGGAAACTGCCACTTTTAAAACCATCAGATCTCATGAGAACTCACTCACTATGATGAGAACAGCATGGGGGAAACCACCTCCATGATCCAATCACCTCCCACCAGGTCCTTCCCTTGACACTTGGGGATTACAATTAGAGATCAGATTTGGGTGGGGATACAGAGCCAAACCATATCATTCTGCCTCTGGCCCTTCCCAAATCTCATGTTCTTTTCACATTTCAAAATGAATCATGACTTTCCAACAGTCCTCCAAAGTCTTAACTCACTCCAGTATTCACTCAATTGTCCAAGTCCAAACTCTCATCTGAGATAAGGCAAGTCCTTTCTACCTACAAGCCTATAAAATAAAAAACAAGTTAGTTACTTCCAAGATACAATCGGGGTACAGGCATTGTGCAGATGTTCCCATTCCAAATGAGAGAAATTGCCCAAAACAAAGGGGCCACAGGCCCCATGCAAGTCCAAAACCTGGCAGGACACTCATTAAATCTTTAAGTTCCAAAGTAATCTTCTTTGACTCCATGTCACACATTCAGGGCATGCTGATGCAAGAGATGGGCTCACATGGCTTTGGGCAGCTCCACCCCTGTGGCTTTGCAGGGTTCCGCCTCTACAGCTGCTTTCACAGGCTGGCATTGAGTGCCTCTGTCTTTCCCAGGTGCACAGTGCAAGCTGTCAGTGGATTTACCATTCTGGAGTCTGGAGGATGGTGGTCCTCTTCTCACAGTTCCACTAGGCAGTGCCCCAGTGGGGACTCTGTGTGGGGGCTCCAACCCCACATTTCCCCTCTGCATTGCCCTAGTAGAAGTTCTCCATGAAGGCTCTTCCGCTGCAACAGACTTCTGCTAAATATCCAGGCATTTCCATATATCCTCTGAAATCTATGTGGAGGTTTCCAAAGCTCAACTCTTGTCTTCTGTGCACCTGCAGGTCCAATACCACATGGAAGTTGCCAAGGCTTGGAGCTTGCATCCTCTTAATCCACTGCCTGAGCTGTACCTTGGCCCCTTTTAGCTATAGCTGGAGCTGGAGCAGCTGGTAGGTGGGGCACCTACTCCCAAGGCTGCACAGGGCAGCGGGACCCTGCACCTGGCCCATGAAACCATTTTTCCCTCTAGGCCTCTGGGCCTATAATAAGAGGGGCTGCTCTGAAGATATCTGAAATTCCTCAGAGATATTTTCCCTGTTGTCTTGGTGATTGGCAAATTTCTGCAGCTGGCTTGGACTTGAATCCTTCCCCAGAAAATGGGTTTTTCTTTTCTACCACATGGTCAGGCTGCAAATTTTCCAGACCTTTATGCTCTGCTTCCCTTTTAAACCTAATTTCCAATTTCAAACATCTCTTTGTGAATGCGTATGACTGACTATACGCTTTTAGAAAAAGCCAGATCATCTCTTGAATGTTTTGCTGCTTAGAAATTTCTTCCACCAGGTACCCTAAATAATCTCTCTCAAGTTCAAAGTTCCACAGATCTCTAGGGCAGGGGCAACACGCCACCAGTCTCTTTGCTAAAGCATAGCAAGAGTCACCTTTACTCCAGTTCCCAACAAGTTCCTCGTCTCCATCTAGGACCACTTCAGCCTGGACTTCATTGTCTACATATCACTATCTGCATTTTGGTCAAAGCAATTTAACAAGTCTCTAGGAAATTCAAAACTTTCCCACATTTTCCTGTCTTCTTCCAAGCCCACCAAACTATTTCAGCTTCTGCCTGTTACCCAGTTGCAAAGTCGCTTTCACACTTCCAGGTTATCTTTATAGCAGTACTCCACTATCCCAGTATCAATTTTCTGTATTAGTCAATTTTCAGACTGCTATAATAAACTACCCAAGACTGGGTAATTTATAAAGAAAAGAGGTTTAATTGACTCATAGTTCCACATGGCTGGAGAAGCCTCAGGAAACTTACAATCATGGTGGAAGACGAGAGGGAAGCAAGGCACATCTTACATGGCAGCAGGAGAGAGAGAGAGAGAGAGGGAAAGGGGAAGTGCCACTTTTAAGCCATCAGATCTCATGAGAACTCACTCACTATCAGGAGAACAGCATGGGGGAAACCACTCCTATGATCCAATCACCTCTTATCAAGTCCCTCCCTGCACATGTGGCGATTACAATTTGAGATGGGTTTTGGGTGGGGACACAGAGCCAAACTGTATCAAGGGGCAAAAAAATTAATAGGCAAAGGAACAGGAAAGTAATTACAACAGGGAAGTTCTATGAAGGAAACAAACAGAGCATCAGAAAGACTAGAGGACAGTTAACATAGACTTGGTGGAATTAATCCTCAGAGTCTCAGGCACAATGATGAGAACTTGAGCACAGTATGAGATCTTAAAGGTGTAAAGCAAATGGGTTGGTGCTGAAGGAGATGTAGATGGCTTAGCCCATGGGGGATGCAGTCAGCTGCCAGGAAAGTGGCCTCTGTAGAGTGCTTTTAGTAAACCTTCCTGGTCTGAGAAGCAGATACTAACTGGCTGTGAAGGTCGTGCTCAGCTACAGGGAAAACTAGCCCCACAGGTGGGGTAAGCAAAGGCTCCTCTACTGTTTGAAAAGGTGACAAGCCAGAGTCCAGGCAAGGTAATGTTGCATGGCACATATGGCTGGTCCAAGGATTTCAGAGCAGTGAGGCTAGGGTCTGTGGCTGTAAGGTCATGAGGACTATACTGCATGGTAAAGATGGGAGGCCTATAGCCCAGTGGAATATAGATAGGCCCAAAGGAGGAAGAGGTTTCTCTTCTGTGCTTTAGCGATGGGGTCGATGACCCAACTGAGAACAGAGTATAGAATTTGACTTCAGGACAAAAGCACCAACTACTCTTGTGGAAGCTTGATGTGCAAAATACAGGCTTGAAGAATTAAAGGATACAGTGTGTCACATAATTGAGATTTTTATCTGGAGGAAGATTGACAAGCGGGGGGCATGAGGCCTCTGCCCCAGGTTTCAGTCTATAAGGGACACTAATACATGATTAGAAAAAAAATATTTACTAGACATGAACTAGATGGAGAAAGGGGTACCTTGTGCACATCTCAGAAGATACTCCATGTGATGGGGAAGAATACTTTGAGAAGCTGCTGCTGGGGTGAGAGATGAGACAAGGCCCAAGAAGAAGATGTGGTTTGTTTAGCTATGTGGGTTACATAAGTTGGGGCCAAAGATCAGTTTCTTGGAACAATAGCAAAGAAACTGAGCACAACTCCCATGTCCTCCTTCCTTTTCCTTCTCCAACACAGCTCTTGGCCTCTCCTCTTTACCTATGCTGGAAAATATTTAAAGAACTTTTGTTTGGAAAGGTGCCAACCTTAATATTCTGCCTGTAAGCTGCCTGTAAGGGTCCTGGACTGATCTGAAGAAAGAAGACAGAAGGACAGAGATGAAAATTCACTCTCTAGGAGAACTGAAACCAGTTAGTCAATTCGTTTCAGGCAGGTTTGATTGCCTGTCATTCACTGTATCTAAATCAAGATTCTTACCTCCATCTGGTTCTGACTTGGGGTGGCTGGTTTTTACAGGCAAATGGCATCCCTTGAGCCCATTAAGGGCAACTCCAAACACAAAGTCAGTTACACTCGAGCATTTACTTCTTTCTAAGCCCTCTTTATAGTCTGAAGCAGAGATCATCAATGCATCACATTCACGGGAGTTAGAAAATGACTCTTGAGAAAACAATGCATAACAGATTGGGGGAGCAAACATCATAGAGACACAGACCACTGTTAACTTTTCACGTTAAATCTGTCTCGTTCAAGAACAGATTCTGACAGTAAACAGTTGAGTGTTCTCCAAAACTGAGTCACGCAAGGAGCAAGTAAAAGTAATCCCTGATCCACTTAACATAGCGACATTCAGCTGGTTGATCTAAATTACAGTTCTGTTATGACAAATCACATCAGAAGGGTCCTGGACTGATCTGAAGAAAGAAGACAGAAGGACAGAGATGAAAATTCACTCTCTAGGAGAACTGAAACCAATTAGCCAATTTGTTTCAGCCAGATTTCATTGCCTGTCATTCTCTGTATCTAAATCAAGATGCTTACATTCCAGAGCAAGAACTTTGGGATAATACTATTAGAAGCATATTTCTCAATACTATAGCTCATGGTAAGCAAATGCAGATAGATAAATGCAAACAAAGACCTGTTTAGAAATACCAGGTTTACCACCACCTTCACCAACCACAGAGACCAATGAGTTATAGCTGCCAATCTACAGCACCTACAGAGCAGGTGGTAAAACATATTGAAAGATTCAGCTGTACTTTTCCCCCTAGTATAGACATTTGTGTAAATATGCATATATTATGTCTACAGATCTTTTATTGGTCTTTTTCTTTATCATTCGCTTAAAAAATGGAGTGCTATATTAGCTAGATTCTGGAGATATAAAGGGAATAAATAAAAGACAGTCCTTGCCTTCAAAGAACACAGAGAATAGTAAGGAGGGAGATACATAAACAACTAATTGGGGTATTGAAGTCTTACTGCTATGATAGACGTAAGTCTATACTAGGAGCAGGGGAGACCTGAAGGACTTAGGACAGTTTCCCAGAAGAGAAGACATTTAAAATTGGATTGGATGCATGGACTAAATTGGGAAGCATGAACAAGCACAGAATCTCCATGCAAGTTTTTTTTCAAAGAGATGATATGGGACCTTAAGTCACAAGTATGGATAAACATGGCATTTGTGACATGATTATGAACTCCAGGAGAAAAGAACCATCTCAGAACTCAGGGGGTAAATATGCAGTGATTCCTTGAGCAAAGCCAGATCTTGACTATCATCAGGTAAAAACATCAAGATTAAAACCTGAGGGTCGTCTCAGAGATTTCCTTCTGTTTGAACCACCATCCAAGTAATATACCTGTTTTATAGTCTGTTTACTCCATTAAAATGTAATATCTGGCCAGGCACGGTGACTCATGCCTGCAATCCCAGCACGTTGGGAGGCTGATGCAGGCGGACCACCTGAGGTCAGGAGTTCGAGACCAGCCTGGCCAATATGGTGAAACCCCTTCTCTACTAAAATACAAATATTAGCTAGGTGTGGTGGTGAGGATCTGTAGTCCCTGCTACTCGGGAGGCTGAGGCAGGAGACTTGCTTAAACCCAGGAGGTGGAGGTTGCAGTGAGCTGAGATCATGCCACTCCATTCCAGCCTGGCTGACACCATCTCAAAAAAAAAAAAAAAAAAAAAAAAAAGCAACATCTAATCTATGAGGGCAGAGATCTCTGTAGTGTCCCCCAAGACTAGATCAGTGCCTGGCATTTAAGAGCTGCTCAGTAGATATTTGTTGTATGAATGAGTAAATACACAAATAAGATATTAAACCTGTATTTTAATGACCTAATCTGTAAGATTTCTCATGAAGAGGCTTACAGAAGACACTGAGATGACTGGTGCAAGACTCCTAGTTCTGTCTAGTGCTGTGACTACTATGTAGAAAGCACTCAATGATGGTAGCTATTATTCTTGTGAGGAATGTCTTCATCAATACTCTCTTGGACAATAAACCAGGCACTGGATGAAGTACTTTGCACTCGATCGTATGCCTATCCTATCAACAAATCTGGAAAAAGTAAGTAGGCCACATTATTTTCATTTTACAAGTCAGAAACAGATTCAAAGAAGTTTGATTTGTTCAAGTTGATTTCCTCAAAGAGAGAGTTGAAGAATCAAGATTCTGACCGGATCTTCAATGCCCACTGTCCTATCTACCATACTGTCTGACACTCAGGGGCTACCTTGCTGCTCTTAAAGCAACTAGCACATTGTTTGACTTTGAGTTGCGTGTTGATCACATAACATTTTGCCTGTTCAGCTGTAAGCTCCCAAAAGCCATGTAGTCTGTTCATTTTTGTGGCAACTTGTAGAGTGAGTTTCCATCTGAACTCTGCCAGCCCAAGAGGTTCTGTGGATGAACCTGAGGGACCCCCACAAGGAAGGAGAGCACTGGTGAGCTCTGAGCTCCTTTCTCTCACCTCAGTTATTTGTTTTCCCTGTCGGGTTTTCATATCATTTCCATAGAAGGAAGGATTCAGCTGAAAAAGAAAAGAAAAGAAAGAAAGAAAAAAAAAGGTGAAGCTCTAGAATCTATCAACGCCTGAGCATTCAATACTGTTAAATAGAAACTAGTTAGAAGCACAGGAATAGCAGATAGATGTGAGAAGTATGGAAGGAGCCAGTGTTCATCATATATTGGTTATTTCTGTATTGTTCACATGAATCTAAAAATTGAATGTTTTCTTTCCACATGAAGGGCAGCAGAATGCATGCAATATAATGCAGGAGAGATGTTAGGTTCATGGTCTTCAACCTCAACCACTGACGTGAGGCCACCCGTTATACTGGGTGGTTAAAGGGGAACATAAAAACTGTTAAAAATAAAACAAAAAAAAAGCACACTGAGGCTTATATAATTGAGACACAATAGACCTAAAAAGGGGGTGCAAATGCAGTGTCACCCGCAGATTTCAGACTGGGAACATGCTCAAATATAATAGGGCAATGAGAAAACACACTTTCTCCATAGCAACGACCCAAAAACTCAGCTCTGTTCTCATTACCAGGGAACATTTGACAGGAAAACCTTGAGAGGTAGTTTTCCCCCAGAGATTCATCAGGCAGCAGAAAGGGAATGTGGGGGAGAAACTGAAGGAGAACGAATGCCAGGAGACAGAGTTACCAAGGTGTAGGTGGTGCTAAACAGGAGAGGAGTGGAGAGGAATCCACAAGACTTATTTCAAAAATTCAAAAACATTGATGCCATGCAGAATAGCTGATTAACCGAGTGCAGAATCCCTCACCCCCAAACCCAAGCCCTTCTATGCCAAAGAAGGAAAGCTAAACAGCAAATGATCCACTGTCGACAAGGAGACAACAGCCTGTCCTTCAAAAGGGATAGTGATGTCAGACTCATTTGTCTACTGGATAAGCCAAACGTTGATTCCTACAGACGGGCTCTTGCCTAAGAGGATCCAACCCACAACTCACTTCAGGCACTGTGCTGAGACCCATTAACTTTCAAGAGAGAACTTCCAGCACAGGAGGAAATCCCCCTGGAGAGAGGACACCAAAACATGCACATGGCCACTTTTCTTTTACCACATTCTGAGCAACTCAGTCAAAGCCGGGGTTACAACTCATTCATTCATTCAATTCCTTTAAGAAGCACTGAGGCTAGACATGGTGGCTCACACCTGTCATTCCAGCTACTCGGGAGGCTGACGGGGCAGGATCGCTTGAACCCGAGAAATCAAGACTGCAATGAGCTATGTGGTGCCACTGCACTCCAGCCTGAGCCACAGAGTGAGGCCTTGTGTCAGAAAATAGGAAGCATTGAGCTAGATATTATAGATACAAAGGTGACACATGGTACAGGCACTTGAGGACCCCACCTGGGAAGGCATTTGGTGAGTTCTATGATGAAAGGTTAAACAGTGGGTGGGCACCAGATCACTGCAGTCGGGAAGACCTAGGTTTGAATTCTGTGTCTGCCACTTCTCCTCCTGCCTCAGTGGAGACGGTAATCATTCCTCCTTTCCAAGACCGTTTTCAGGACTTTTGTGCTAATATTTGGAAATCTCTCAGCATTGACCTGGACGTCTTGTAATCGCTTAAAAAGAGAGATAGTGTGAAACTGTATTCTTTACTTTTACCTACAGTGAGTGCATTGAGAACACAGAAAAATGGTCACATAACTTACTTCTCTGTCTCCCCTCAGAGATTCTGTTCTTATGTCTGTAGATAGCAGCTGCCAAGTGTACATAGTAAAAAGGCATTGAACTATCTCCATGGATTTGGACAGCAAATACACAGCGGCCATCACTAGCAATAGCGCCACAGCATAAAATAACATGCCACCCCAGGTAACACCAGAATAATTGGCCAGCGTTTGCCGCATGCATTCTTTCTAACAAGTCTCCGATATGTGTTATGTCTTTTGCCACATTGTCCAATTGTATCCTAACTCTAGGGCTTAAGGAGCCTACAATTGAATTCAGCTTAAATGAAGGTTGTCTGTTTCCTTTGTTACATCAAAGTGGAAAGGAAACTTCCTGGAGGAAACGGTACAAAAATACCCTCACTGCAAATCACTCCAGTGGAAGGCAGGAGAGGGTCTCAATAAGCAACTCTAATGAACAGCGGCCTCTGGACATACTGTCAAAAATGTCATCTTCTGATGACACTTACCCTGGTTTCTTCTCAGTTCATTATTCTTCAGTCTCCAACGGAGACAGAATTGAATTTCAAGGAATCTTAGAGCCAGTCATGTGGGCAGGGAATAAGTAATGAGATCGTAAGGCACTGGCCTTCGCAGAAGTTGTTAACTCCCCTCCAAAGACAATGAGGAGACCATTGGACTGATAGTCAAGGGGCTCTGTTTGAGGCGTCTACACTATACTGCCTTTCTTGTGCAGGTTACTGCTTGGCTTTCTGCCTCGGTGGTGCCACTTACAAAATGGAACCAGTTCCAACTGCCCCTCCCCTCCTCATAGGAGATATTATGTCTGCTGAGTGTTTGGTTCCAACACACTAGTTTAAGCTAGCAGGGGCACGTTGTTGGTAATACTCATGGGTAGCAAATTTCAGCTTCACAAGAAAATAAAATCTGCAACAAAAAAGTAGAAAGGGAGGCCTTCAAATAATTTATTTCCTTTCTCTGGGTCTCTCAGCTTTGCCTCTCTCTTTGTGTTCTCTGTGCTCTAGCACACACAAACCAAGGTAGATTTGTCATAAAGTTAATGAAGCTTAAGTGTCAGGATCCCTCACTTGCAAAGCCTCTTCCAAAAAAGTATTTTATTTACTACTTCATTTTGTATTTATTCTTTTCCTGCAGAGGACCCTGTGTTTTATATGCCTCAGAAATTGCAGTCTGCTCCTGCCCTCAAGGACATGTTGTCAGAGCTTACACAGTTCATGTTTTACATAATTTTCCTTTATGCAACACAGTCCCAAATGTAAATGGCCCCCATACCTGGACCCTAAAAGAAACTGGCTAGACAGCATGTTTGTTTTTTAAATAAACAGAATTTATATTTTCAAGCTGTTTTAGGTTTATAGAGATATTGAGCTGAAAATACAAGTTCCTATATCCCCCGTCCTTCTGCATGCATTTCCCCTGCTGTTAACATCTTGCGTTGATGTGGCGCATATCTACTATGCTGTGAATGTTTGTGTCTCCTACATATTCGTATGTTGAAATTCTAACCACTAAGGTGATAGCATTGCAAGGTGGGAAGTGATTTGGGAGGTGATTAGGTCAGAGGGGTGGAGCCCTCAGGAATGGGATTAGTGCCCTTATAAAAGGGGCCTGAGAGAGACCCTTGCTCTTCTACCATGGGAGCACACAACAAGAAGGCATCATCTATGAACAAGGAAGCAGACACTCTTCCTTGATGGAAGAGTGGAACGGCATCTGCTTGATGCCCTTCTTAAGATCTTTAGATGTGCCATTTAAAATCAAGATCTTTAGCTTTTCCCAGCCACTGGAAAAGATGATGACAATTTCATGCTCAGGTTTAGAGGGTAATGGAGGAGATAATGAAACTGGCCTAATTTCCTTGTAGAACTGATGTTTGTGATCTTTTTGAATAAACATAGAAATTGACCCTCCTGATCTTAAAACTTGAAACTTACATTTGTCTAATTTGAGTATCTTTCCCAGGAAACTGACCACCAGACATCCCAGATAGTATCAAGAAATTGAAACTCACCAGATCACTGCATTCAGACAACTCCTCTTCCTTACATCCCCCTAATTCCTGATTTCCTGTATGTTATGGTTTGGCTCTGTGTTCCCACCCAAATCTCATGTTGAATGGTAATTCCCAATGTTGGAGGAGGGAGCTGGTGGGAGGTGATTGCATCATAGGGGTGGACTTCCCCCCTTGCTCTTCTCATGATAGTGAGAGTTCTCATGAGATCTGATTACTTGAAAGTGTGTAGGAGCTCCCCCTTTGCCCTGTCTCTCCTGCTGCCGTGTGAAGACGTGCTTGCTTCCCCTTGACCCTTCTGCCATGACTGTAAATTTCCTGGGGCTTCCCCAGCAATGCTTCCTGTACAACCTGTGGAACTATGAGCCAATTAAGTCTCTTTTCTTTATAAATTACCCAGTCTCAGGTAGTTATTTATTTGTTTATTTATTTATTTTTGAGACAGAGTCTCACTCTGTTGCCCAGACTGGAGTGCAGTGGCATGATCTTGGCTGACTGCAACCTGCATCTTCTGGATTCAAGCAGTTCTTCTGCTTCAGTCTCCTAAGTAGCTGTGACTGACTACAGGTGCCCACCACCACCCCTGGTTTATTTTTGTATTTTTAATAGAGATGGAGTTTCACCATGTTGGTCAAGCTGGTCTCAAACTCCTGACCTCAAATGATCCACTGCCTTGGCCTCCCAAAGTGCTAGGATTACAGGTGTGAGCCACCGTGCCTGGCTGGGTAGTTCTTTGTAGCAATGTGAGAATAAACTAACACCGCAGATGTAGCTACATTCCTTCCCTGCTATATAAACCCCCAGTTTGAGACTTAGATCCCATCTTCTTGGCAGCAGAACCCAATTAAAGCCTTCTTCCCTGGTAATACTCCTTGTCTCAGTGTTTGGCTTTCTGTGTGGTGAGCAGCAGGATCCTGGCATTTTGGTAACAATAATGAGGCAGAAATTGGATACGGTTTGAGATCTGCATTGTCTCTCACTGCACTCAGTGCCAGAATGACTCAGTAAAATATATTTACAGAGCAGCACAGTTCAGAACAAAGCCTCCTACCTTTCTGATCAGAAGAGGATACATGACTGACCTCTGGGATATATTTACTCTCTTCTGTGGTAAATAGAAAAACAACCTCCCAAGATGTCCACATCCTAATCCCCAGAACCTGCGACTATGTTAGGCTATGTAGTAAGTGAGAATTAAGGTTACAGATAGAATTAAAATTGCCAATCGGCTGGCCTTAAGATAAAGCGATTATCCTGGATTACCTGGGTGGCCCTATAATCACAAGGGTCCTTAAAAGTGGAAGAGGGAGGCAGAAGTCAGTGTCAGAGTGACGCAACATCAGAAAGACTTGGTCAACCATTGCTGGTTTTAAAGTTGAGATGGGTCCATGGGTCAAATAATGTGACACATCTAGAAGCTGGAAGAGTCAAGAAAACGTATAATCCTGTAGAGCACTCCAGAATGAATCCAGTTATGCCAATACCTTCATTTTTAGCCTAGTGAGACCACATCAGACTTCTCATCCCCAGAACTGTAAGATAAAGATTTTGTGTTGTTTTAAGCCACTAAATCTGTGGTACTTTGTTACAGCAGCAAAAAGAAACTAATACAGTCTCCAGCATTTTTTTGTTACTAGTACTATTGGTTTCTTCTTGAGGGGTGAGTCAATAAGATTCCTGAGGGCAGGGACCCATAGTTTCAGTACATTGCTCTGCAAACACCAAGCTTTCAAGACTTAGGGATTGAGTTCTAACTTCCACCTAAATGCAGATCAACAGAAAATAGGCATGTGGAAAGCACTCTCTAATTCCATTATTAGCGATTTTGTCTGCTTCCCCAAATGTTTTCATTGGAATTTCTGAACACTGATATAAAAGGGAATAGACTGATATTTAAAATTCTTTTTTCAAGGGACTGCTCACCCATTCTGTCAGGGTATTGGAATTTAGCAGACTGAATTATTTGTGACAGCTGGTATGAAGAAAATGTTTAGTCCTAGCCAGCTTCAAAACGTGCAGGTCCCCAGTGATAGAGATTCAGTTCAAAAAAGAGTTCTGTCTGATGTGACATCTTTAAACTCAAGGAAAATAATGGCACAGATAGACAGTAATACACTATAATTTTTTTAATTATAAAATGAAATGAACACAGAGGAAACATAATGTAATGCCTAACTTGGAGAGACAAACTACAGGTATTCTAACCATAAGGAAAGAAATATTTGGTTTATTTTGATAGACTTTAATATTCAATAAACTATTCATCATGTAAATTACACAAATTTAAAAGGCTAAGGTCTGGCAAATTTCCCAAAATAAGCTATGCAGATTCTGAAGAGTTTCCAGTACCATGGAATCCATCAAGAAAATGCCTTTGCAGCCTCAATGTCTATAAAAGGATAGTCTGAGAGTTGGATATTATGCTTAAGGAGATGCTCTTCTTACAGGGTATGGTGTATTGAAAATGACTATAATTCTGACTACTTCTAAATGGTTTATGGCTTTCAACTGAGATTTTTAGTTTCCAGGTCAGGTTTATCCAATTTAAAAAAAGGGAAAGTGCTATATGTGCTAGACAGAGTGGGCTAATCTGCTTTCCACTACCAAAAATTTCAGGCTCTATCAAAGTCTGTGGGATTTTTTTTTTTTTAATTTCCTCAGAGGGATCCCAGCTTTTACCATAGCTTGAATACATAAAAGCAAAAATTCACCACTCAGCATACCATGTTGCTTCCTTGTATGCTAAGTGTAGATTCTTACTGAGCTCTTCTAAATACCTATTTCTCAATAGCCTCCTGTTCTTGATTGAGTTGTGTCTGCCATGAAAAGATATGTTGAAGCCCTAACCCCCAGTTCAAGTAGATGTGAATTTATTTGGAAATAGGGTCTTTGCAGATGTAACTAAGTTAAGATGAGGTTGTACTGGATTAGAATGGACCCTAGTTCCATGACTGGTGTCATGTGAAGGCCCTGTGGAGACAGGGACACAGAGACATCCAGACAGAATGCCACGTGATGGAGATAGAGATTTGGAGTCAGGCATCAGCAAGCCAAGGAGCACCAAGAATTGCTGGCAACCACCAGAAGCTGGGAGAGAGGCATGGAACAGATTCTCCCTCAGAGCCTCCAGAATGAACCAACCTTGTCAACACCTTGATTTTGGACTTTTGGCCTCTCTAATTGGGAAAGAATACATTTCTGTTGTGTGAAGCCACACAGTTTGTGGTGATTTTTTTTTTATGGCAGCCCTAGGAAATGAATACACTTTCTGCTAGGTATTGCTTCCAAATTAGATCACTGCTTTTTGCTTAAAGTTGGATTTCTTTTCCAGAAAAGTCCGCAGAAGAAATTAATATTGTTACTCTCAGTGAAAGTGGAGCTCTCTTATGTAATTGCTGACAAGTCAGTAAGGTGATGGATCCACACTGTTCTTATGCCAACACACACAGGGTGCAGTTGCTAGAGGCCAAAGAAAAAAAATGTGGCCAACCACAAAGACTGATTTTTACCACATCCACAAGTCTTCCAGTCTCAGATTACCAGTATACAACACATTATAAAGAGACATTTTTCACCACCATAGATTCGTGAAAGTATCATGTACCCATGGCATACGATGGATCAAGGCATATCGTCAATATTCACAAGAAAAGGGTTAAGACAGTCACCAAGGCTCAAATTTCTCATTAAACTATGACATTTTGAAACAAAATCAAGTTTGCTCCTTTCAAAATTTTTATTTACCCTAACCTGGTGCTATTAAAGCTTGGCTTGTGTGTTTACCCTGGGAAACTCTGGGCTATACCAATCTGTCTGTTGCAAGGATCTTCTTTTAATATGTGACCTGCAGCTTGTAAGAAACACATTAAAAGAGGAATGTATAAGGTTTTGCAAATTCTTTTTTTTTTTTTTTTTTTTTGAGACGGAGTCTCGCTCTGTCACCCAGACTGGAGTGCAGTGGCGCGATCTCTGCTCACTGCAAGCTCCACCTCCCGGGTTCACGCCATTCTCCTGCCTCAGCCTCCCGAGTAGCTGGGACTACAGGCACCCATGGTCCTGAGTAGCTGGGACTACAGGCACCCACCACGATGCCCGGCTAAGTTTTTGTATTTTTAGTACAGATGGGATTTCACCGTGTTGGCCAGGATGGTCTCAATCTCCTGACCCCGTGATCCATCCGCCTCAGCCTCCCAAAGTGCTGGGATTACAGGCGTGAGCCACCGCGCCTGGCCTGCAAATTCTTTAGATAGCAAATCTGCAAAACTGGAGAGAGGACTGGCTTCCACCCAGTAACTTAGGGAGTCCGGGACTAGGCCTGCTTCAGAGCACAGGAGGAGGGTCCATTGTTTCTATGGTGCTTTCAATTCATGTCTCAAAAGAGGACTTACTGAAAAGACTTTTCCGATCCATACCAGTGCCAGAGACTCAGCAAGGCACCTCTGTGAACCCAGATTTGTGCAGCAGCAAGTCTGGAAATGGTGCCCATGTAGAGTGCAGAGGCCTTCCAAGTCGGCCTTGGCCAGTGTCCTCAGCAACAGTCACTCATTTCCAGTGCTGTGTGGAACATCCAACTATCTCTCCTCTTAAAAAAACAAACCAAAAAAAGGCAATTTGCTTTTGACCTAATCTGTCTCATAGTTGGGAAATGTTTTTCCTCCTTTCAGAGATTCTTTATGAAAAATAAACCCACAGTCTCCCACCTCTTGTTTACTCTTCAATCCATGGTAATCTGGCTTTCCACAAAACTCTCAATTCATCATTCCACAATGGCCCTCACCAGCATTGACAAAGCTTCCTGTTGAGGAAAAGAGTCAAACTCTGTTAAAATATTTGAAGAGATTTATTCAAGCCAAATATGAGTGACCATGGCCCTGGGCACAGACTCCACAGGTCCTAAGAATATGTACCCGAGGTAGTCGGTCTGCAGCTTGGCTTTATATGTTTTAGGGAGACACAAGACATCAGTCAATACATGTAAGGTGTATGTTGTGGGGGTAGGGGGTGAGGAGGGAGTTTTCTGGTCATAGATGAATTCAAAGATTTTTGATTGACAATTGGTTGAAAGAGTAAAGGTGGTATCTAAAGACCTGAAATCAGAAGGGACTGTCTAGGTTAAGACAAGGGGATGTGGAGGCCAAGGTTCTTATTATGCAGGTGAAGCCTCCAGGTAGCAGGCTTCAGATAATAGACTGTAAATGTTTCTTATCAGACTTAAAAAGGTGCCAGACTCTTAGTTAATTCCCTCCTGGATCAGGGAAAAGACCTGGAAATGGAAAGTGATTCTCTACAGAATGTAGATTTTCCCCATAAGATACAGTTTTACCGGGCCATTTCAAAATATGTCAACGAAATATGTTTGCAGGTAAAATACTTTGATTTCTTTCAGGGCCTGCCATCTGTCATGTTGGTATTTTATTGCTACAAGGAGTTTATTTTGTCAGTCCTAAGATTGCTGTTTTAATGTTAGTGCTGGTTAGTCATGTCTGAAGTCCAAAGAGAGGAGGGTATAATGAGGTATGTCCAACACTTCCTTCCCATCATGGCCTGTACTAGTTTTTCATGATTCTTTGGAATGCCCTTGGCAGAGACTGGGGGGAAGGGGTCCATCAGTCAGCTGGAAGGGCTTAGAATTTTATTCTTGGCTTACATTCCCTAGTTACCAAACCAAAAGGGCAGGTTTAAACCTGATCTCACCTGTCTTCTCTGTGGCATTAAGTCACCTTCCCCTGGACAATTTTTTCTCTCGGGACTTCTGAGGCACCACTTCTCTCTGATCTGATAACATTGCTGCATAGCCCCTCTGATATTAAAGGAGGATATTTTCTTGACCCCTTTGGGGAACTCAAGACAGGGGCATGTTGTTTACTCAGCCCACCTCTTTCTACCCCTCGCAGGAGGGAGAATATGAGTGAAGAGGTGCAGGAACCAGAGGGAGCGCTTTTGAGGGTTGGCAGAAACAAACTCCATTTACTCAGCTTGCCACACTCAACGCCTTGTGGGAGGAAGCAAGTAGGCGAGCAAATACAGGATCTGGCCAGCTGCTTTCAGGTCCCAGCAGGAGCAAACTCTGTGCAGGCCCCATGACAGCATCCAGGTGGGGCTACCTGAGACCCCTGAAGCCCCAGAGGACATGTTACAGTGCTATTTCAGCTCTGCTGTCCATGGACGGCTTAAATGTTAACAGTTCAGTGGGCCCTTTGCCTCATCACGTGAGGCAGTTGCCTTCAACCACCAAGGGCAAAAGGCCAGTGTGACAGCCCTTTTTTGGTTGTCTGCAGTCATGGCTCTCAAGCTCTTGTCTGGCTTCCAGGGAAAATGAGGTTGCATGAACGAGTTGAAGGATGGTGAATGCAGAAGATTTTATTGAACAAAGAAAGTGGCTCGTAGGGAAAGGGGAGCTAGAAAGGGGATGAGATAGGCAGGTAATCATCCCCTTAAGTCCAGCCATCTCTGTCCAGACTCTTCTCTGAAGTCAAGCCATCAAGCCATCCCTCTGAAGTCAAGTCACTTCTCTCTGACATCCAGCCACTTCTCCCCTTCTCTCTGACTGAGTCTGGGGTCTTTATAGCCACAGGATGGGGGGTGAGGGGGGTCATGGGTAGTTTAGGAAAAGGCAACATTTAAGCAGGAAAATGGATAGAAGTTCTCACTGTGGGTCATGGGTTTCAGGCTTTTCAGCCTGAAGGCGGAGTTTTGCCAGGGACCTGTCCCTGTCTGCCTGGAATTTCTTTGCCTCCTGCCTCTATCATTGTATCAATATCTCTCTTTAATATTATGTCTTGTACAATTTTATCATGACTCGCCTCTCTTTCTATGAACTATTCCTGAATGTTCTCATCTAAGCCTATAGCTTTAATCAAATCTAATTCAACTAACTACATGTCTTTCATTAGCTCCAGATTCAAGTGTCTCTGGCTGTCAACTGGGTATGTCCACAGGAATATTCAAGGGGCAACTTGAAAATCATCATACTTGAAACTGATACCATCTCTTTCCACTTCCCACTGATCCTTTTCCCGTGAGTCCTGTCTCAGAAACTGTTCCAGGCAATGGGGATAAGGCAATGAATGAAATAGTAAAGCTCCTACCCTTTTGGAGTTTTATTCTAGTTGGGAGAAATGAATAATAAATGGGTAAACAAGCATGTAAAACTGTAACTGTCCAGTGGGTTCACCTTGTCCACTGCCTAGACAGAGCCAATTTATCAAGGCAGGGGAACTGCAATAGAGAAAGAGTCATTCACACAGAGCTGGCTGTGCAGGAGTTTTATTATTACTCAAATCAGTCTCCCCAAGAATTCGGGGATTGGAGTTTTTAAGGATAATTTGCTAGGTAGGAGCCAGTGAGTTGAGAGTGCTGATTGCTTGGGTCAGAGATGAAATAATAGGGAGTTGAAGCTGTCCTCTTGCGCTGAGTCAGTTCCTAGGTGGGGCCAGAAGACCAAATGAGTCATTTTATTGATCCATCAAGTGCAGGGTTTGCAAAATATCTCAAGCACTAATCTTAGGTTTTACAATAGTGATGTTATCCCCAGGAGCAATTGGAGAGGGTCAGAATCTTGTAACCTCCAACTGCATTACTCCTAAATCATAATTTCTCATCTTTTGGCTTATTTTGTTAGTCCTACAAAAGCAGTCTAGTCCCCAGGAAGGAAAGGGGATTGTTTTGGGAAAGGGCTGTTATCATCTTTGTTTCGAAGTTAAACTATAAACTAAGTTCCTCCCAAAGTTAATTTGGCCTACACCCATGAGTGAACAAGGACAGCAAGGAGTTTAGAAGCAAGACAAAGTTGATTAGGTCAGCTGTCTTCCATTGTAATAATTTTCTCGGTTATAATTTTGCAATGGCAGTTTCAAAACATCATGTGGGGAAACTACCAGGGAAAAACAAGGAGCGGGTGAGTGGATTGACAGGGATAGAGAATTGTGTTTTATATGGGTGGTGAGGGAAGCCCCTGCTGATGAGGTGATATTTGAGCAGAGGGCTGAACCAATGGAGGGTTGGAGCCAGGTGAGGATCCATCCGGGAGGACTACTCTAGGCAGAGTCCCTAGGGTGACAGCACATTGGGTTGGTTTGATTTGGAAGAGCAAGGAACTCTGGGTGATTGTGTTACCAGAAAGGGGTCCCGATTCAGACCCCAAAAGAGGGTTCTTGGATCTTGTGCAAGAAAATTAATGGTGAGTTCACAGAGAAAAGTGAGAGAGTTTATTAGAGAAGTGAAGAAATGAAAGAATGGCTGGCTACTCTATAGGCAGAGCAGCCCCAAGGAATGCTGGCTGGCTCTATTTATGGTTATTTGTTGATCATGTGCTAAACAGCAAGTGGATTATTCATGAAGTTTCCAGGAAAGGCATGAGGAGTTCCCAAAACTGAGGGTTCCTTTCCTTTTTAGACCATATAGGGTAATTTCTGGACCTTTCCATGGCATTTGTAGACTGTACTGGTGAAACTGGTACTGGTGGGAATGTCTTTTGGCATTCTAATGTATTATAATGAGTGTATAATGAGCAGTGAGGATGCCCAGAGGTCTCTGTCATTACCATGTTGGTTTTGGTGGGGTTTGGCCCACTTCTTTACCACATCCTGCTTTATCAGTGGGATTTTTGCGACCTGTATCTTGTACTGACCTACTATCTCATCCTGTGACTAAGACCGCCTAACTCCTGGAAATATAGCCCAGCAGTCCTCATCCTTATATTACCCAGCCCCTGTTCCAGATGGAGTCATTCTAGTTCAAATGCCTCTGACAGTTGTGTCAGAGCAGAGGTAGGAGAAAAGGTCAAATAAATAACATCTCGTTGGCTGTAGCAGAAACTTTGGGTTTCATTTTTATTGATACCAGAAGTCACTGTAGATATGAACTGAATTATGCTTTAAAACTATTTTTTTCTTTTTTTTTGAGATGGAGTCTCACTCTGTCATCCAGGCTGGAGTGCGGTGACACGATCTTGTCTCACTGCAACCTCTGCCTCCTAGGCTCAAGCAGTTCTGCCTCAGCCTCCTAAGTAGCTGGGACTACAGGCACATGCCACCATACTAGGCTAATTTTTATATTTTTAGTAGAAACGGGGTTTCACCCTGTTGGCTAGGCTGGTCTCGAACACCTGACCTCAGGTGATCCACCTGCCTCGGCCTCCCAATGTGTTGGGATTACAGGCGGGAGCCACTGCGCCTGGCCTAAAACTATGTTTCCAAATGCCATGTAGAGAAGAGGCTGCAGGGGATGTATCAGTCAGAGTCCAGTCAGGAACTAGAAACCACCCTAGGTATTTCAGGGCAACCCTGATTGGAGCAAAAAAGGAAAATGGGAGTCTTTTCTTCTTTCTCCTACTTTCCTGTCTCCATGTATTGCCCCATTGTCAGAGATAGCAGGAAGCCAGAGGGCAAAGGAGGAGTGCAGTCTGTTCAGAGCAGGCTCCAGAAAGTTTTGCATCACTTAGAGATGAAATAAAATGCAAGTCAAAGAGAAATCTCTGAACAATGGCTTAAATAATTAAGGTTTTTGTGGTGTGTTCTTCTTTTCATTATTATTATTATTATTATTATTATTATTGAGATGAGTCTGGCTCTGTTGCCGAGGCTGGAGTGTAGTGGCACTATCTCAGCTCACTGCAGCCTCCGCCTCCCGAGTTCAAGTGATTCTCATGTCTCTGCCTCCTGAGTAGCTGGGACTGCAGGTGCACGCCACCACACCAGCTAATTTTTGTGTTTTTAGAACAGACAGGGTTTCACCATGTTGGCCAGGCTGGTCTCGAACTCCTGACCTCAAGTGATCTGCCTGCCTCGGCCTCCCAAAGTGCTGGGATTACAGGTGTGAGCCACTGTGCCCAGCGTATTATTGTTATTTTAAAGATAAGGTCTTGCTCTGTCGCCCAGGCTGGAGTACAGTGGCACTATTGCAGGCTCGAAATCCTGGGTTCAGGTGACCCTCCCAAGTAGCCTGCCTACTCTATAGGCTCACACCACCAGGCCCAGCTAATTTTATTTATTTGTTTATTTATTTATTTTAGCAACGGGGTCTCAATTTGTTGCCCAAGCTCATCTTGAACTCCTGGCCTGCCTCCCTAAGTGCTGGGATTACAGGTGTGTGCCACTGTGCCCAGTGATTTTTGTAGAAAGGAATGTGGAGGTTGGTGAATGTTAGCGTTGATTCAATTATTTCATGGTGTCAGCCCATGTGTCTTTGAGATTATTTGGGCTCCCAGAAACCCTTGATCATAATTTTGCTGACCGCTCATTGACCACAATCGTGTCACATGGCCACCCCTAGCTGCAAAGAAGAATAGGGAGGTGAGTGCTACTTTTTCTTGCTTCTCTAGTGGATACTGGCAAGAGAAAAGGAAGTAGTACATTGGTGTTGAGGTAGACAGTAGTGGCCATTATCTCATCTAAGGGGGGTCGAGCTTTAGAATTGATGTGGATAAGAGTAGAGAATGCTGTGAAGGACTCAATAAACAAGGTTATCTAAAGATGTCCCTTAAGTACAATAAGCTTCTACTAGACTCTAACCAATGAAGTAGATGCTAGCAGCCACTTGTAGCTGTAGCACAAGTGAAATGTGGCTAGACTGAACTGAGGTGTGCTGTACATGTGAAGTAGGCACCAGATCCTAAATCATAATGTATAGAAAAAGAACTTAAAGTGTCTTAATAATTTGTTATGTTGATTACATGTTGAAATGATGATACTTTGGATATACTATAAACATTTATTTCATCTTCTTTCTAAACTTTGTTTAATGTGACTTTTAGATAAATTAAATTATGTATGTGGCTTGTTTTGTATTTCTGTTAGATTGTGTTGCACTAGATTATTTAATGACCCTTTCTTTCTCTAAAGAGAGTCTCTGTTACCCGGCTGTAAACCAAATTTTCCTCTTCTAATGGTGCTAATTGTCATGGTTTTCTAAGTCTGGGCAGGTCTTACCAGAACAGCATTTCCCAATACCTGATAGCTCCAAAAGGTACCTTCTAGTGATGGACTGAAAAAACAAGCCAAACTCCTTTACCAAGAAACCTGCCATGACCATCATGTATATTTCAACCTGAGGTAGATAAGAACAAGTATAATAATGAAGTCAAGGAAAAGATTCCAGACAGGGATCAAATTATTCAGTATCAGTAGCACCCTGAGACTATCAAATGAGACAATTTGAATAATTGGTTGGAGTAGGGAGCCCAGTTTAAATTAGTCCTTTACTTAATCCTTAACTTTTCTTTTCTTTGTTTTTTTACTGGACGCAAGGAATCCTGCAATTCCAATTTTGCCCCATCCTTTTTCATGACTTATATTAAAAATTTCCTCAGTGGCTCCGGTGAACAAAATGAATGAACTGGAATATGAAATCTATAGTCAATCTGTGGTATGTATGTCCTAATCAAAATAACCTATTAATATGTTACCTTAAAATTGCTAAGGAACTTTATGGACATGACTAAGTTAATGGCTTTGAGATGGGGAGATTATCCTGGATTATTCAGGAAGGTCCACTCTAATCACCTTGGTCCTTAATGCAGAAAGCTGTTCTTAGCTGGAGTAGAAAATCAAGTGATGTGACACTAAGGGTTTTGAGGATAGAGGAACAGGCCGTGAGCCAAGGAATATGAGTGGTGTGATGGTTACTACTGAGGGTCGACTTGATTGGATTGAGGGATACAAAGTATTAATCCCAGGTATGTCTGTGTAAGTGTTGCCAAAAGAGATTAACATTGGAGTCAGTGGGCTGGGGAAGGCAGATCCACTTTAATCTGGTGGGAACAATCTAATAAACTGCCAGCAAATATAAAGCAGGCAGAAAAACGTGAAAATGTGAGACAGGCCTGGCCTCCCAGCCAACAGACCTTCCCTTAGAGTCTCCAAAAAAAATGCAGACCTGCTGACACCTTGATATTTAGTCCCGTGATCCATGTCACACTTCTAACCTCTAGAATTGTAAAATAATAAATCTGTGATTTTTGGGGTTCGTTTTTTGGAGATGGAGTCTTGCTCTTGTCGCCCAGGCTGCAGTGCAGTGGCGTGATCTGGGCTCACTGCCACTTCTGCCTCCTGGGTTCAAGCAATTCTCCTGCATCAACCTCCTGAGTAGCTGGGACTATAGGCAACCACCACCACACCAGGCTAATTTTTTGTATTTTTAGGAGAGATGGGGTTTCACTGTGTTAGCCAAGATGGTCTCAATCTCCTGACCTCATGATCCACCCACCTCAGCCTCCCAAAGTGCTGGGATTACAGGTTTGAGTCACCGTGCCCAGCCAAATCTCTGTTGTTCTATACCACTTACTTTGTTGTAATTTGTTCCAGCAGCAAGAGAAAACACAAAATATAAACATTAAAACAACCATGAAAATACTGATTTTGAGAATATTGTTTTCCATAAAACTTTTCACTATCACAAAACTCTTACCAGGCTCCATGACAGCTCGCAGAAACTGGAAGGAACACAGCTACCCATTTATGAGAAATATTCTAATGTGATGTTCTGTTTAGTGCATTATCGCTTCCCCCAGCAAACACACAGAAATGACTCATTAGTGGCCGGGCGCGGTGGCTCACGCCTGTAATCCCAGCACTTTGGGAGGCCAAGGCAGGAGGATCTGAAGGTCAGGAGATCGAGACTCTCCTGGCTAACATGGTGAAACCCCATCTCTACTAAAAATACACAAAATTTGCCAGGCATGGTGGCGGGCGCCTGTAGTCCCAGTGGAGGCTGAGGCAGGAGAACGGTGTGAACCTGGGAGGAGGAGCTTGCAGTGAGCCAAGATAGCGCCACTGCACTCCAGTCTGGGCAACAGAGCGAGACTCCCGAAAGAAAGAAAGAGAGAGAGAGGAAGGAAGGAAGGAAGGAAGGAAGGAAGGAAGGAAGGAAGGGAGGGAGGGAGGGAAGGAAGGAAGGAAGGAAGGAAGGAAGGAAGGAAGGAAGGAAGACTATTAGCATTTCCCAGAGGATTAAAAACAAATTTCCCTCTTCCATCAGTCACTCTTTTCATATAATTTATAGCACAAAGGCTAGAGGAAAATGTATCTTTTTAATTTTCATGTTTATATCCCAGTTTTACTAGCTCATAGATTGTGCTCTTTTGCCTTGAATTTTTTTTCAGTTTCTTATATTGCAGCAGTCATTCTATCCATCCTCCTCAGCTGTACTGTGCAAAACCTATCATGCCTTTCTCAACATCTTTTGTCTGCGTAAAGAAATATGTTCATGCCAGAGAATTTTGCTGTCAGCAATAGAAAAACACAACTTCTATCTACTTTGTGTTTAGACTAGATGAAGTTGAACAAAGTCATAAATAATGAAATACTGCCAGCTTCATAAGCAAGAGTTTATTTGAAAATTCAGTGCGGTGCTGACAATAAGAATCACAGACAACTAGAACAACATAATCAGGGGGAAAATGGTAGGAGAGATATCCATTTGTTACAAAAGTTTCTATCAATATTCATCTTTCAGATCTACAGGAAGACAAAAGAATCTTCAGGGTCTTTCTTGTTAATATAACCCACAGTCCTTAAGTCTATCTGCCATTATGAGTCCAGATCAAAGAACTCAAAGTGCCATGCATATGAATGTGGATATCCAGCACACTCACCTATAATTCTGAAGAGTCCCAGACCCGACTCCTACTCTAATCCTCTCCTTCATCATTTTGGGCCTTCTGACTCTACCTCCTTATACTGCTTTAGGTCTGTCCAATCTGCCTTTTTCTTGTGCTTTAAAACATGATCCACAACAAGGTGAATGTATATGAAGGACTAGGATAAAAGGCAATAATTTGCAACAGACAGAATCTGGCAGCACAGATCCTAAATCTCATCCACCATTCCCTGCCCCAAGGAACCTCTCTCTAGTTGTCTCTTCTCTAGCACCTCATTCTTTCATCACGTTGCTTCAGCCCATTTCTGCGCTGGCTTCTCTAAGTTCCAGGGACTGGAAAGCTATTCCTTCTGGAGCCTGGTCAAAGAAAGCCCACATAGCCCTTTCCAGCTTAGATCATTCTCTCCATCCTCAGGAAGGACTCCGCTTAAGTTCATTATGAAGATCAGTTTAGCTCCCTTTGTTTCTTCTTCTCTAATCTACATGGGTCCGGGCCTTTTTGTTTTATAACCAAAAGGCTCTGTAAGTAGTTTTTCTAAATGAAAACATAAACATTTCCATGATGTGAATTCTGCTATCCCTACAGGATAAAAATGTGACTAGTCAGTTGAGGTTTTTCTTTCATAATAATATTTTCCTTCCCGGGATGTATTTCTCCATCTATTCTTGTTGTGTAAGCCCACAAATAGTTGTGTTAACATGAGATGTTGGTTTTCACAAAATGCTATTGCAGCACATTGGAAAGTGGCCCTGCCCATCCAAGAGGGATAGGAAAGTGCTTTCAAGAAGAGAAATGATTGAGTTAGATACTAATTGTATGTTATGCTCGGGGATGGTGCCAAAAAAACAACTTACAATGAAATTGTCCTTTACTCCAGCATCACAGAAATGGATATGGCAACTTCTAAGTGGTATTAAGGATTTCTTAATTTCCCTTTACAGTTTAGGTCTGATTTTCTCAAAATATATGTAGTCTAGAGACTGTTTGAAGGGGTGGCCTGCCCCTCCACACCTGTGGGTGTTTCTCGTTAGGTGGAACGAGAGACTTGAGAAAAGAAATGAGACACAGAGACAAAGTATAGAGAAAGAAAAAGTGGGCCCAGGGGACCGGCGCTCAGAGGATCCACGCCGGCACCGGTCTCTGAGTTCCCTTAGTATTTATTGATAATTATCTTTACCATCTTAAAGATAAGGGAGTGGCAGGACAATAGGATCATTTTAGGGAGAAAATTAGCAGTAAGACATATGGATAAAGGTCTCTGTGACATGGGTAAGTTCAAAGGAAAATGCTGTGCCTTGATATGCATATGCAAACATCTCCACAAACCTCTTAGCAGCATTGCGCCAGCAAGTCCGGCCAGCAAGTCCCACTTTATGCCGTAAAGTATGGTTTTCTCCCATCTCAGTAAACAGAGCATACAATCAGGTCTCACACAGAGACGTTCCATTGCCCAGGATGGGCAGGATTTTTAACCAGCAAGCTGCCTTCAGGCACTTGTTTAACAAAGACACATCCTGCACAGCCCAAAATCCATTAAACCTTGAGTCACCACAGCGCATGTCTCTTGCAAGGACAAGGTTGGGGGTAGGGTCACAGATTAACAGCATCTCAAATACAGAACCAAATGGAGTCTCTTATGTCTGCTTCTTTCTATACAGACACAGTAACAGGCTGATCTCTCTTTCTTTTCCCCCCACACTGTTACATTAGCATCACCTGTGTGTGTTTAAAAAACAAAAAGGTAAGTTCTTGCCCAGGGACTCCCTTGCCCAAATAAATCAGGATCTTCAGTGGGGGAACCTAGTGACATGCATTGTAAAGCTCCAATGTGATTTTTATGGTTAGGAAGGCTTAAGAACCATATCCAGAATAGAGTAGCTTCAATACATAGAGGAAACCATTGAGTATTCCAATAAACATATGGTAGCCCTTGCATTCATAGCTCCCTAGAATTAAAAAAAAAAAAAAAAAAGGAGTAAAATAAAGAGTAACTTTAGGCCAGGTACAGTGGCTCATGCCTGCAATTCCAGCACTTTGGGAGGTCAAGGCAGGAAGATCACGTGAGCCCAGAAATTGGAGATCAGCCTGGACAACATAGTGAGTCCCTGTCTCTACTAAAGTATCAAAAAGATCAACTGAACATGGTGGCACATACCTGTAGTCCCAGCTACCCAGAAGGTTGAGGCGGGAGGATCATTGGGCCTTGGGGGTTGAGGCTGCAGTGAGCTGTGATGGCACCACTGCACTCCAGCTGGGGTGACAGAGTGAGACTCTGTCTCAAAAAATAAAAGAGTAACTTTAGAGCGGCAAAACCAAACATTTCATCCAGGTGATCACAGTTAACATTAATAGTAGTAAATGATGTTGATAGTCTATACCTATAGCATAATATGATGTGATGATGAAAATTGCATTTTCTCTCTGTTGCCTTCTCTCCAAAACCCATAATCCTACTCTACCCATAAGGAAAACATCAGACAAATTTCAATTGAGGGATATTTTACAAAATATCTGACCTGTACTTCTTAAACCTGTCAAGGTCATCAAAAATAAAGAAAGTTTGAGAACTCTCACAGCCAAAAGGAGCCTAAGGAGGCTTGATGACTGAATGCAGTATGGTTTCCTAGGTGGGATCCTGGAAAAGAAAAAAGACATAAGGTAAAAACTAAGTAAATCTAAGGAAAATATTGGCTGGGTGCGGTTCACACCCGTAATTCCAGCACTTTGGGAGGCTGAAGTGGAAGGATTGCTTAAGCCCGGGAGTTGGAGACCAACCTGGACAAGATACGGAGACCCCATCTCTACAAATAAATAATAACCTTTTTCTAATGGCAGGATGTGGTGGCATGCACCTGTAGTCCCAGCTACTTAGAAGGCTGAGATGGGAAAATTGTTTAAGCCTGGGAGAGCAAAGCTACAGTGAACCATGATGGCACCACTGCACTCCAGCCTGGGCAACAGAGGCGAGACTCTGTCCAAGAAAGAAAGAAGAAGGAAGGAAGAAAGGAAGGAAGGAAGAAAGGAAGGAAGGAAGGAAGGAAGGAGAAGGAAGGGAGAGAAAGGAAGGAAGGGGAAGGAAGGGAGAGGAAGGGGAAGGAAGGGAGAGGAAGGGGAAGGAAGGGAGAGGAAGGGGAAGGAAGGGAGAGGAAGGGGAAGGAAGTGAGAGGAAGGAAAGAAGGGAGAGGAAGGAAGGAAGGAAGGGAGGGAGGGAGGAAGGGAGGGAGGGAGGAAGGGAGGAAAGGAAGGAAGGAGGGAAAAAAGAAAGAAAAGAAAAAGAAAGAAAGAGAGAGAAAGAAGGAAAGAAAGAGAAGGAAAGAAAGAGAAAGAAAGAAAAGAGAAAGTATTGACTTCAGTTAATAATATTAACATGGGTTCATTAATTGTGGCAAATGTACCATATTAATATAAGATGCTAATAACAAATGAAGCTGGGTGTGGAGTATATGGAAACTCCATACTATCTTCACAGCTATTCTGAAAATCAATACCTATTCTTAAACAAAAGTTTATTTTAAAAGTTTTTGTTTTTTTTTTTAATTGGGAGTTAAGACAGAGCAAGACACTGGTGATCTTGGCATTCCCTCTGAAAGCCACTACCTAGTCCATCAATCTAAAATCCATCTTACAGGTTAATATCATTAAAGTAAGAAAATGAATCAAACAATTGGCATCAAGATGTTTAGTACCAGTAAGCTTAATTCTTCTACATTTTCACACACAAGATTCCCATATTGTATAATTCCAGAGGGTTCTAGTGTCACAGAATGAGACTGGGGGGAAATCATTCCTATAGAACACATTGTGAATATTTCTGGAAATTGTTCTAACTGCTGGCTTATTTATACATTAGAAGTAGAAATTATCCCAATTAAACCTCTACTGAGCAAAATATACAAAAGACATATTTAAGCACAAGCCACTGGTGCTCCGTGTTTATTTCTCAAGTGAGTCTACCAGGAATAAAATAAGAGACTATCACCCCCTAACGTATCTGGTCCCTATACCACAAATCTCCTTTACTTATAAATGAATTCTGCCTTCACCTCCTTAACAAGCAGGACATACATGCTCTCCTATCAGTAGTTATCCCTGCTCTCTCTCCTCCTCACTGAGTTTCTAGATAATCTGCTCTCCTCCAACTGAGGTCCAGCACATCACCACACCTGACTTCATCAATGTATCTACAGATCTCTAACCCTGCTCTCCTTCTCTGTCCCTGTAAAGACCTGTGAGGTTGGTTTTCCTCTTAAATGTAGAAGATGGGTTTTTTTGGGGGGGAGGGACTTAAAGACGTACCTCTATTGTCTTGGCCAACATTTTTTGATCTCTAGAAATTGAATTCTAGTCATGATAGCTCAAATAAAGCGATAAGAGTTGGAACAGTAACTGAAAAGATTCGGCCGGGCGCGGTGGCTCAAGCCTGTAATCCCAGCACTTTGGGAGGCCAAGGCGGGTGGATCACGAGGTCAGGAGATCGAGACCATCCTGGCTAACATGGTGAAACCACGTCTCTACTAAAAATACAAAAAATTAGCCGGGCGAGGTGGCGGGCGCCTGTAGTCCCAGTTACTCGGGAGGCTGAGGCAGGAGAATGGCGTGAACCCGGGAGGCGGAGCTTGCAGTGAGCTGAGATCCCGCCACCGCACTCCAGCCTGGGCGACAGAGCGAGACTCCGTCCCCTCCCCCCGCAAAAAAAAGAGATGCAGAAGCGTCTCAGGTAAACCAAGGCAGGAAGGACACAGTCTATTGTTAGGGTACATTGGAAATCCAACCGATCTCTACCACTCAGAATTACCTGACTGGCAGGCATAGAGCACAGTTAGCTGCAGACTGGGGCTAGCACATGGCAAACACATCTGCCTATCAGATACATGGCCTGTTGTCTTTCTCTACAGGGTCTGGGTAGAAATTTGTTTCACTTTTTGGAATGAAATTCACAAGCTATGTCGAGAAAGTTGAGTTCTTCCTTGAGTGACAGGAGAGGTAGTGAAGAACCTATCAAGTTATACAATTCTCCTGAACAGGTTAGGAAAGGTTAGAAACTAGAGGGATTTCATTTCAACAATTATGTAGCCCCTAGTATGTGACAGGCGTTGTGATTAAGCAGTGATGATAAAGGGTATATCAAGGATCAATCTTCTAGGAACTCATCTTTCCATAAGAAGATCATGCTGTAATTGGAAATAAAGAATTGTAACAGCAGAGTTCATAGTGTGCCATAAATCAAGCCCTGGGAACTTCAAAAAAGACAGACTGAGCTCAGAGGTTACCCAGCAGATGGTTCTTGTTTTCCAGGCTCCCTGATTCCCTCTGACTTTTCATTCTCATCCTTTGTCTGTCCAGAGGAGCCATCTCCTACTCAGGCGAAGACTAGAAGCATCATCACTTTCTTTCTTTCTATTTATTTATTTATTGAGATGGAGTCTTGCTCTGTTGCCCAGGCTAGAGTGCAGTGGTGCCATCTCAGCTCACTGCAACCTCCACCTCCCGGGTTCAAGCGATTCTCCTGCCTCAGCCTCCTGAGTAGTTGGGATTACAGATGGTACATGCACCACTACATGTGGCTAATATTTTTGGATTTCCCATAGAGATGGGGTTTCACCATGTTGGCTAGGCTGGTCTCAAACTCCTGACCTCAGGTGATCCACCTGCCTCATCCTCCCAAAGCACTGGGATTGCAGGTGTGAGCCACCACGCCTGACCAGAATTATCACTTTGTGTTCAAAGACAGCAACTGGAGGGTAGAGAGAAGTGTATTCCCTAATTTCACTTTTAAGAAAGATGTACTTCTAGCTCACTAAATTGACAGCCTAAAAGCAGCCCCTACAACGATTGTCATAAATGGTGGCTGGATTTCCTAGTGCTGTTTATATCTGATTACCCTTCATGGATGGTAAGATTAATTGATTTCCTTGGTCTGGTTGTGAAACCTAATACCTAACGTTGTCTGTCTGGGAAACTATACCTCAAGTTAAACCAACAGATTGCAGCAGGGCTTTCTAGAACCCAGTTGGCAGAAGTAGAACTGTTGACGCAGGTGCAAGCCCAACCACAGACCTGCCCATCCACACCTGACAAATACACCTGCAATTCAAGAGGATCAGGAAGTTAACTCTGAGAAGGAGGTCATAAGTTACTGTAGCAAAGTAATTGAATTGCCGACTGGAGAATTCCCAAAGGCAAAGGACTTCCTATGCACACATAGATATATTTCTGTTATTTTCATTCTTCACTTGTAGGAGTAAAGAAAATTTTGGAGAACACAGCTGTGAAAATTATGGATTTACAGTCAATCTTTTCAGTATCTAACACTCCAAAAATAATGTTCTAACCAGTTTTCATCGATGAAAATAGCTAACGTGGAAATAAACTTTCACCGTTCACCGTCTAAGCTGTGAAAGACATTGCTGTGCTCCCTCTTAGACCCGCTGAGCTCTTTTTGTGTTTTGAGTTATGAACATAAGCAACCAGCTGCTCCTAATCCCTAAATTACAAAGCTTAAGGGAAACAAAAAAAATAAACAGATCAAGAAGGCAAGGCAAAGTCAATGCCTCTATGTGTTCCTTCAATTGCTATTAAGTCACTTGCAAATCTTCATTGAGCACTCACTATTTACTTGGCGCTATAGTTTGGCACTGGAAATAGACTGGTACACAGAAAAGATATGTTCCTTGTCCAAAGCCTAAAGAAGTAACAGCTAACATTTATATATGGCTACTAGTTTAAAGGCTGTTTTAAGCATGTTATTTTTTAATTTTTAATTTTTGAGGGTACATGGAGGGCGTATATCATATTTATGAGGTACATGAGATATTTTGATACAGGCATGCGATGTGTAATAATCACATCATGGTCAGGCGCAGTGGCTCACACCTATAATCCCAGCACTTGGGGAGGCCGAGGTGGGCAGATCACGAGGTCAGGAGATCGAGACCATCCTGGCTAACATGGTGAAACCCCGTCTCTACTAAAAATACAAAAAATTAGCCAGCCATGGTGGCAGGCACTTGTAGTCCCAGCTACTCGGGAGGCTGAGGCAGGAGAACAGCGTGAACCCATGAGGCGGAGGTTGCAGTGAGCCGATATCACACCACTGCACTCCAGCCTGGGCAACAGAGCAAGACTCCATCTCAAAAAAAAAAAAAAAAAAAAAATCACATCGTGGAGAATGGGGTCTTCGTCCCCACCAGCATTTATCTTTTGTGTTACAAACAATCCAATTATACTTTTAATTATTTTTTAAATGTACAATTAACTTATTAAATTAACTTATTATTGACTATAGTCACCCTGTTGTGCTATCAAATAGTAGGTCTTATTTATTCTTTCTATTTTTTGTACCAGTTACTAAGCATATTATGTTAAACTCGTGTATTAATTATCTCTATCAAGTAGGTGCCCTTATGATCCCCATTTTAGAGAGGAGGAAACTGAGGCATAAAGAGTTTAAAATGAACTGGGCACGGTGGCTCATGCCTGTAATCCCAGCACTTTGGGAGGCTGAGGTGAGTGGATCACTTGAGGTTAGGAGTTCGAGACCAGCCTGGCCAACATGGCAAAACTCCATCTCTACTAAAAACACAAAAAGTAGCTGAGTGTGGTGGTGCACACCTGTAATCCCAGCTACCTGGGAGGCTGAGGCAGGAGAATTGCTTGAACCTGGGAGGCAGAGGTTGCAGTGAGCTGAAATCGCACCACTGCACTCCAGCCTGGGTGACAGAGTGAGACTCCGTCTCAAAGAAAAAAAAAAAGAACTTAAAATGATAATCACAATCTCTTTAGTGACTGTATAATTTCAAACCAATTTAAGGTCTCTGAAGGTAACACCAGCAACTCCTTTCAAACAGTAAATCCTGGGATTGTAGATGAGTTTCCTAAACACAGTTCCGTGGTGAAGGCAGAGCTTAAAGGTGTTTATTATGCTGGTGTCTTTAGTCCTCGGAAAAAAAGCTACCAGTTAAAGCTAGAAGGATTATGCCCCTAGACATACAGTGTTAAAACTGCGTTCTGTATCTCATTCTGCCATTGCTCTGTGATGAAATGTCATGAGAAGTCTTGATCTTACATCTCCCCGCCTTTTGTATAAACATTTCCTATGAGATTAATGCCTGAATGAAGCTTTAGCTATTTTCACGTGTTATTATAAATAATGTTCTTCGTAGAAAAATAAAGTTTGTATCATCAGAGAAACCAATCGAAATATTTGAGCTTTATCCTTTAACAATAATGGGTGAGTACATCTCTCCCTGGTAACCCAGTGTCATGCACCTGTTAAGTGAATCAAACATTCTAGCCTGGCCGTGGAGGACACAGCTTTTCTCCCTTTAGAGCTAATTGGTGTCTTAGTCTCATCAGCACTGTGCTCCCATCAGCCAAGCACACTGGACCAGCCCAAATGCTAATAGTTTTAATGCCAGAGTCTACCTCTGCAAAGAAATGTACATATTGTTAGTTTCCAATTAATGTACACTTTGCTATATTTTTTATGATTTCAAGAAAAAAAATGAAGGCAACAGAAGTGTTTGAAATAGGGAAATAGCTAATTAAATAAAGACACAAGCATCTTGGAAAGTTTATTTGTTAGATAATTGAAATATTTAAAAAGGTAAGCAAACATCTAAGCTTCAGTTTTGTTTAAAGAAATTTAAATTTGTAAATAAAGCCTAGGATCAAACCTCCTTATATTAGTTTCTAGGGCTGCTGTAACAAATTACCTCAAACTAGGTGGCTTAAAACAACAGAAATTTGGCTGGGCGTGGTGGCTCACATCTGTAATCCCAGCACTTTGGGAGGCCAAGGTGGGTGGATCACCTGAGGTCAGGAGTTTGAGGCCAGCCTGACCAACATGGTGTAACCCCATCTCTATTAAAAATACAAAAATTCGCCAGATGTGGTGGCAGGCGCCTGTAGTCCCAGCTACTCAGGAGGCTGAGGCAGGAGAATCGCTTGAACCCGGCAGGTGGAGGGTGCAGTCAGCCGAGATTGTGCCTCTGCGCTCCAGCCTGGGCGACAGAGCAAGACTCCATCTCAGGAAAAAAAAAAAACGAAATTTATTTTATTTTATTTTACATATCCAGAGGCCAGAAGACTGGAATAAAGGTGTCAGCATGGCCACTCTCTCACAGACAATTCTGACAATTCTTTAGAAAAATCCTTTCTTGGCTGGGCACGGTGGCTCATGCTTGTAATCCCAGTGCTTTGGGAGGCCGACTAGGGCAGATTGCCTGAGCTCAGGACCAGCCTGGGCAACATGGTGAAACTGCATCTCTACTAAAATACAAAAGAAATTAGCTGAGTGTGGTGGCGGGTACCTGTTAATCCCAGCTACTCAGGAGGCTGAGGCAGGAGAATCGCTTGAACCCAGGAGGCAGAAGTTGCAGTGAGCTGAGATCGCGCCACTGCACTCTAGCCTGGACGACAGAGCGAGGTTCCATCTCCAAAAAAAAAAAAAAAAAGGAAAGAAAGAAAAAGAAAAAAAAGAAAAATCCTTTCTTGACTTTTCAAGTCGCTGCTGGCTCCTGGAATTCCTTGGCTTGTGGCAGCATTAACTCTAGTCTTTGTCTCCTTCTTCACATGACTTTCTTCTCTGTATGTCTTTTTTTCCCCCTGCATCTAAGAAGGCCATTCTCATTAGAGTTAGGGTTCAACCAAATCCAGTATGATCTCATCTTGATCCTTATCTAAATTACATCTGCAATGAACCTAATTCCAAATGAGGTCCTATTCTGAGGTTCTGGCTAGACATGTATTTTGGGGGGGATACTATTCAACCCACTACACTCCCTTGTGTCTGTTAATATTTGCTAGACTTGGACAGGCGTGGTGGCTCACACCTGTAATCCCAGCACTTTGGGAGGCCGAGGTGGGTGAATCACCTGAGGTCAGGAGTTTGAGACCAGCCTGGCCAACATATTGAAAACCCATCTTTATTAAAAATACAAAAATTAGCCAGGTGTGGTGGTGTGCACCTGTAGTCCCAGCTACTTGGAAGGCTGGGGCAGGAGAATTGCTTGAACCTGGGAGGCAGAGGTTACAGTGAGCCAAGATCGCACCACTGCACTCCAGTCTGGACAACAGAGTGAGACTCTGTCTCAAAAAAAAAAAAAAAAAAAAATTGCTAGACATATAAGTAGAATAAGATTTGAAATCTAAGAAGTAGGGCTTTGAAAGCATTCCTTTAACAAACTGCTTATTAATTTGAAAACCGTGGTAACCTCTGAATAATTTATTTTGTAAGCAAGTCATTCTCAAGGTCATGCAACAACCTATAAACACGAAAGAATCCTTTTATTAAAAAGGCTCTGGGAAGGTGGTTTTCCTTATTCTTATTCTGCTCTAACGTTTCTTTTTGAAGAGAGAAGAGTTTTTGCCTGACATTCACCTAAACTGACTAAGAAGTCTCGGGCAAAATCAACACCTGTCATGACAAGGCAGCTTAAGATTAAGACTCTGTATCAAAGGCCAGGAGAATACCCCAAAACTGAGAGGAAACAGCCCTGAAGAACGCAGCTGTCAAGGCACAGCCTCATGTGGAGCTAAAACTATTCATTAGCAGATTAAAGGAAAGTAAACCACAATAAAAACATAATTTGTCAGTTTTGGCTATTCTTAGAGCCTCCAGGGAACACAGTTATAAGACAGAAACAATTTTCAGATAAAAATATCTTGGCTAACTCCAGAATATCTTCCAGAAGTCAAATCATCCTGCCTAGAGGTGAACTCCTCCAGATTTCTTCAATAATGGCTTTTACTACATTGCTGGCCTGCTGAGGGTTCGTGGCAGGGGGAGGTGGGTCTGAAGCCTGCCCACTGAGAACATTCCAGATTTTCATTACTTCCTGGAGACAACCTGCAGCAAGACCCTGGAGGAAATGGTGTGCAATATGTCTGCCTCCAGGCGCTGGTTTGCAACAGGGCCAGGTAGGTAATGAGAAAGCTTCTGTCAAAGAGGGCGATTACACAGACAACACACGGGAGCTCCACTCAATTTAGCTTGACAAATGGCCAGAGAAGCAAAGGCAACAACAGCAGCTCTCGGAGGTTGATTTCCTGAGGGAAGTCTACAGACGACAGTGTTCAATCTCAAGAAGCAGGGCTTCTTTTGTAACATTTCTTACATGTGGCTTTTCAAATGTCCATCTTTTTCAGCCAATTATGGTGCTTCTCTAGTAATAGCCTCACTCTTTGAGGAGACTGGAGGACAAATTCCTTGATTTACAAGTACAGTATGGAGCTATCTCTTTAGAAACATTATTATTCTTTACTAAACAGTCCCCAAATTGAACAATGAGCACTCGGGATGGCACTGTCCTCCAAAGAGCTCAAGGCACCTTCTATCAGTTGTCAGATTGGGGATGGAGGGAAGGAGCAAATACAGAAAACGGAAACTTTAAGTGATATAATAATGGGAAGAATTTTCTAGTCATAGAAGAAAAAAATGAAGATGCTATAAACAAATATAAAGGCCAACAGCAGACTGAAAATCTATTTTCAAATAATAAAACATAGGATAACAGAAAGTTAATAGCCTTAGTTCCTAAACAGCTTGAAAATCAGTGAGGAAATGTTTGTGGGCCATTACAATTGGCAAAGTTCTGTAGGTCAGGGTTGAAAAAGAAACACAAACAAAAACAAATTGGCAAAGGACTTGAAAAGGCATTTCCCAAAAGAAAACAAATGACCAAAAACATGTGAATAAATGTTCAACATTATTAATTATAGAAGAAATCCACAACAGAGCTATTTTCAGCTACGAACGTGCACAGATTTAGTGTGTGTATAGCACTTACTAAGCACTATTACATAGCACCCTGCCAAGTGTTTTCCATCTTCCAGCCGCTTACTCTTTGCAACAACTCATCACTACTAGGTCTTATTATTTATCCCTGTTTTACAGATGAGGAAACTAAAGCACAGAAGTCGAACTAATTTAGTCAAGGTCATGTGGCTAGTTCTTGGTGGAGCTCTTTCACCCACTGTGCTTTATTGCCTCCCTAAGGATTGTTGAGTGCAGTGAAACTCCCTCTTACACATTGTTCGTGGGCAGGTACATTGATAATAATTAGTAGAATTGGTACAATTGGTAAATGAGGCAGTGACTTGTACAAAAGTTCTGGAATATTTTTGTATGGAATAAAATTGTTTAAAACTGGCAAGTGAAAGCCTTGATGGCAATGAATAGCTTATATGCAGAACGAATCCCCACCAGCCACTATGGCACCAAGAATGAACAGAGAGAAGAGGAGTACCTACCTAGGCTTAGGTTGCTGGCAAAGCTGGAAGTGCAGAAACAAAAATAACATGAAGAATAACATGTGTAACTGAGGGAGTCACATTTATCTTCTCAGTAACGCTGGAAGCAAAGTCACGGCAGAAAGACAAGTTATGGGAAGGAGGAGAGAGAGAGGATGCCTGGTGCAACCACCACATGGATCATGATGGGGAATCAGAAGAGGTGAATCAACTGCTTTTGAGGTACAGAAAGGTGGACCATAAGCCAAGCAATGGGGATTTTTCAATGGACTTCAATTTGGTGGGTGAGCTGTGTCAGTCTTCATGTCACTCTGAACTCAGAAATTGTATTGGACGGAAGCAGGGATCTGAGGTCTGGAGCTGATGAGAAGTCAAGGCAAAAAAAGGAAAAAAAAAATGACCTGAGAATTACTGAGAATATCAACATGCTGGAGGAGTACAGCGAAGTCGGGGTAAATGTTGGCAAGTAACACCCAAGACTGTACATAAAACTCTGCAGCTTCACATTTGTGAATAGCTTAGGTGGGAGTTCTTCAAGTACCTCACTGAAAGTGTCAGGGAACAAATCAGTATTCTAGCAGAGAGTCTCTTGCTCCTTTTATCAGAATCTGGGAAACCCTTTCATTTGCTTGACCAAGAAAGAACATGGCTTGCTTGCTTGCTCCAATACTGCATGTAGATTTAGTCCCCCACACACTTAAAATACAGAACATTTCTATTGCCCCAGTCTTCTCATGCCCTTTGGGTCAATTTTGTTTTCTCCCTTTGACATGATCTGCTTTCCACCTTTACAGATTTGTTTGGCCTGTTCTAGAATTTCGTATAAATGGAATAATGTAGTAAGTACTTTTTCATTTTGGCTTCTTTAACACAGCATAATGTTTCAAACATTCACCCATGTTGTATGTATCAATAGCTCATTCCTTTGTATTGTTAAAAAGTATTTCATTGTATAAATATCACAGTTTGCTTATCCATTTACTAATGGCGCTTTCCAATTTGGAGCTATTAATTAAGCTGCTGTGAACATTTGTGTACAAGTCATTTTGAGGACATGTTTTCATTTCACTTGGGTAAAAGTGTAGCAATGGAGTTTCTGGATATTACGGAATCGTATACACTTAGTTTTATAGAAAAGAGGCCAGGCGCCGTGGCTCAGGCCTATAATTCCCAGCACTTTGGGAGGTGGAGGGGCAGATCACTTGAGGTCAGGAGCTGGAGACCAGCCTGGCCAACATGGTGAAACGTTGTCTCTACTAAAAATAGAAAAATTAGCTGTGCCTGGTGGCGCAGGCCTGTAGCCCCAGCTACTCAGGAGGCAGAGGTTGCAGTGAGCTGAGATCACGCCACTGCACTCCAGCCTGGGCAACAGAGCAAGATTCTGTCTCCAAAAAAAAAAAAAAAAAAAAAAAATCATAGAAAAGTGCCAAAGTGTTTTCCTAAGGGGTTGTACCATACTATTCAAAATTAATTTTTAAAAACTATTAATTAACATAAAAGTAACCATCTTAACGATTTTTAAGTACAGCAGGCCTTCTGTAACTGCAGGCTCCATATCCATAGATTCAATTGCAGAGCAGTCAAAATATTTTTTTTAATGCAACATTAAAAATTAATACAAATAACACTGTGACAACTATTTACATAGCATTTACATTGCATTGGGTATTAGAAGCAATATAAAAATGATTTAAAGTGTATAGGCGGATGTGCAGAGGTTTATACAAATACTACCATTCTATATAAGGGATTTGAGTATCCACTGATTTTGGCAACTGAGCAGGATCTTGGAAGCAATCTTGCATGAATATTGAGGCACGACTGTATACGGTTCGATAGCGCTAAGCACATTCACATTGCTGTGCAATCAATCTCCAAAGGTCTTTTCACTTTGTAAAACTGAAACTCTGTACCCACTAAACAACTTCCCATTCTCTCTATTCCCCAGCTCCTGGCAACCATCATGCTATTTTCTGTCTCTATGAATTTGACTATTTGAGGTACCTCATATAAGTGGAATCATACAGTATTTATCTTTTTCTGACTGGCTTATTTCCCTTAGTACAATGTCCTGAATCAAGGTTCATCCATGTTGTGACATGTGTCCGAACGTCCTTCTTTGGCTGGGCACAGTGGTTCACGCCTGTAATCCCAGCACTTTTGGAGGCCAAGGTGGGTGGATCACCTGAGGTCAGGAGTTCGAGACCAGCCTGACCAATATGGTGAAACCCCATCTCCACTAAAAATACAAAAATTTGCCGGGTGTGGTGGCAGGTGCCTGTAATCCCACCTACTCAGGAGGCTGAGGCAGGAGAATCACTTGAACCCGGGAGGTGGAGGTTGCAGTGAGCCGAGATCGAGCCACTGCACTCCAGCCTAGGTGACAGAGTAAGGCTCTGTCTCAAAAAAAAAAAAAAAAAAAAAGAAGAAAGAAGAAGAAGAAGAAGAAGAAGAAGAAGAAGAAGAAGAAAAAGCAGAAGCAGCAGCAGCAGAAGCAGAAGCGCCCTTCCTTTTTTGAGGCTGAATAATATTCTATTGCATGTACATACCACATTTTGTTTATTTATCCACCAGTGAATGCTTGGGTTAGCTTCTACTTTTTGGCTATTTTGAATGATGCTGCTGTGAACATGGATGGATAAATATCTCGTTGAGACCCTGATTGCAATTCTTTTCGATGTATAACCAGAAGTGGAGTGGTTTGATCATACGGTAATTTTATATTCAATTTTTGTTTTGAAAACAATATAGTTTTCCACAGCATCTGCACCATTTTACAATCCCACCAACAGTGAATTTCTCCAGTTCCTCTACGTCCTTAGCAACACTTGCTATTTTCGGGTTTTTAACGGTAGTATCTCTTTGTGGTTGTCATTTGCATCTCCCTAATGATTAGTAATACTGAACATCTTTTCTTGTGCTTGTTGGTTATTTGTACATCTTCTTGAGAGAAATGTCCATTCAAATTATTTGCCCTAAGGCTAGGTGTGATGACTCATGCCTGTAATCCCTGCATTTTGGGAGGCTGAGACGGGCAGATCATTCGAGGTCAGGAGTTCAAGACCTGCCTGGCTAACTGGTTGAAACTCTGTCTCTACTGAAAATACAAAGAATTAGCCAGGCGTGATGGTGGTCCCCTGTAATCCCAGCTACTCAGGAGACTGAGGCAAAGAATCGCTTGAACCCAGGAGGCTGAGGTTGCAGTGAACCGAGATTGCGCCATTGCACTCCAGCCTGGGGGACAAGAGTGAAACTCCATCTAAAAAAAAAAAAAAAAAAAAAAATCTTTGCCCGTTTTTAAAATTGGGTTGCTTGGTTTTCTTTGCTGAGTTGTAGGAGTTCTTTATACTTATATTACAGATATTAACCCCTTATCAGAAATGTGATTTGTAGGCATGTTCTGTCACTGTGTAAGTTGCTTTTTCCTCATGTGTTGATTGTGTCTGTTCATATGCATATACAGAAATTTTACATTTTAATTTAGTCCAATTTATCTATTTTTACTTCTATTGCCTGTACTTCTGTTGTCATATCCAAGAAACAATTACCAAACCTAACGCCATGAAAATTTTCCCCTATAATTTCTTCTAAGAGTTTTATAGTTTTAGCTCTTATGTTTAGGTCTTTGATCCCACTTTGAGTTAACTTTTTGTATGTTGTAAGGTAAGGGACCAATTTCATTCTTTAGCATGTGGATATCCAGTTTTTCCAGTACCATTTGTTTCAAAGATTGCCTTTTCCCCATTGAATGATCTTAGCAGCCTTGTCAAACATTATTTGACCATTTGCGACAGGGCTTATTTCTGTGTTTTCTACTCTATTCCACTAGTCTCTATGGTCGGTCTCTATGCCAGTTTTGTTTTTATTATTGCAGCTTTGTGTACCATACTATTTTCACTCCCACCAATAATACCTGAAAGTCCCAGTTACTCCACATTCTCACCAAAATTGGTACTGTCAGTCTTTTTAATTTTAGCCATTCTCCCCGATGTGGGATGTGTAGTGGTATCTCAATAGGGCTTCAATCTCCATTTTCTGATGACTAATAAATGTGAGCATCTTCTTATGGTAATATTAGCCTTATTTATTTATTTATTTATT
>NW_012106108.1:0-248 GCF_000951045.1 Mandrillus leucophaeus | reverse complement strand
TCTCAAAAAAAAAGAAAACAAAATTTTAATTGATCATATAAGCCAGGGGTCTGTTTTTAGATTCTCTGTTTTATTCCATTGATTCTTCCTCCCATGTCGCACTGTCATGATTGCGGCAGGTTGGGAATCAGGTAGTGTAAGTCTTCCAGTTGTGTTCATCTATTTCTAAATTGCCCCGGGTATTCCAGGTATTTTCTATTTTCACATAAATTTTAGAATCAGCTCAATTTCTACTGAAAAAAAAAAAA
>NW_012106107.1:0-1137 GCF_000951045.1 Mandrillus leucophaeus | reverse complement strand
CATGGCACAAGTATACATATGTAACAAACCTGCACGTTATGCACATGTACCCTAGAATTTAAAGTATAATAATAAAAAAAAATAATAAATAAAAATTCTTTCTGCTAAAAAAAAAAAAAAAATACAAAAATTAGCAAAGTCGGGCAAGGTGGCTCAAGGTGGTGTGGTAGCTCATGCCTGTAATCCCAGCACTTTGCAAGGCCGAGGTGGGCAGATCACCTGAGATCAGGAGATCGAGGCCAGCCTGGCCAACATGGTAAAACCCCATCTCCACTAAAAATACAAAAATTAGCCAGCGGTGGTGGCGGGTGCCTGTAATCCCAACTACTCAGGAGGCTGAGGCAGGAGAATTGCTTGAACTCGGGAGGCGGAGGTTGCAGTGAGTCAAGATCACACCACTGCACTCCAGCCTGGGCAACAAGAGTGAAACTCTATCTCAAAAAAAAAAAAAAAAAAAAATCAGTGGGGTGTGGTGGCGGGCACCTGTAATCCCAGCTACTTGGAAGGCTGAGCAGGAGAATGCTTGAACCCAGGAGACAGAGGTTGCAGTGAGCAGAGATTGCACCACTGCACTCCAGCCTGGGCGACAGAGGGAGACTCCATCTCAAAAAAATAACTAAATAAAATTAAATTAAAGTTGGCTGGGTGTGGTGGTTCACATTTGTAATCCCAGCACTGTGGGAGGCTGAGGCGGGTGGATCACCTGAAGTCAGGAGTTCAAGACTAGTCTGGCCAACATGGTAAAACACCATCTCTACTAAAAATACAAAAATTACCCGGGTGTGGTGGCAGATGCCTATAATCCCAGCCACTCAGGAGGCTGAGGCAGGAGAATCACTTGGACCCAGGAGGCAGAGGTTACAGGGAGCCGAGATTGTGCCATTCCACTCCAGCCTGGGCGACAGAGCGAGACTCCGTCTCAAAAAACAAAAAAAGAGGCCAGGCATGGTGGCTCACGCCTGTAATCCCAGTGCTTTGGGAGACTGGGGCGGGCGGATCACCTGAGGTCAGGAGCTTGAAACCAGCCTAACCAACTTGGAGAAACCTCATCTCTACTAAAAATACAAAATTAGCCAGGCATGGTGGTGCATGCCTGTAATCCCAGCTACTAGGGAGGCTGAGGCAGGAGAATCTCTT
>NW_012106106.1:5947-6337 GCF_000951045.1 Mandrillus leucophaeus | reverse complement strand
ATACCAAGAGAATTCTATAGGCCCAAAGATATTTGTAGTGTTTTTTCTTTCTATTAAAATACATTTTGATTTATAAAAGGATCATCTACTCAGTAGAAAAATGGAACATATAAAATCAATAGATTTCCATGTTTACCAAAGCAACATGGTGTATAACAACAGGTGTGTAATTCAATAGAAAACTGTAGGCATTTAATTTTATGATTATGTGTCATTGAGATGATATTGTAAATGTACAAAGACATGCAAAATTTAAGCTGATGTCCTTGTCAAGCACAATGATTGTTGATACCATAGAAGCAACTGATACTAGCTCAAATGAGAGCTAACCAAACTGAAGTTTCTAATTCTTTGTGTTTTTTTCAAAATATGTATCATGGCTTTGTGTGA
>NW_012106106.1:0-1472 GCF_000951045.1 Mandrillus leucophaeus | reverse complement strand
GGCCCAGAAATTAAATTTTTAAAAACCTATTCCTCATGTTAGCAGTTGCCTACAAGAAGAAGTGACTCAGTCCATTATCAACTTGCTTTTCTACGTTACCAGTGAAGTGGTTAATTTTTAAGCTTTTGTACTTCCCTAATCATGCAAATATGGGTTACTCTAAGTACAATCAATAGCCACACAAAGTTTTAAAAACTTTTAAATTAAAAAAAAATTGCACAAGTTTTATAAAACTTACTTGTACTGAGTTTCTAAGAAGAGTTACTGTTTCTAGAAGAGTAATAATTTTGTTATGATTTATCTTAAAAATATACAGATGATAAATTTGAAATAGGGTAGGCACACACCACTAAGGTGCTAATTTTTATGAAATTAAAAAGAAGTGAAGCATCTAAATTCATATTTGGTTAATCAGTAGAAAGAATAATTTTTGAACCAAAGAGATACATTGACCTACAAGAAATCTGAGCTCCAAATGAGTAAGGAATCATAAGAAGACAACTAACTTCTTTAGTTCAAGTTTTCTCACACAAACTATATTCCAGTGTTATAAGGAAAATTGCATGTGATATTATCAATGATTTTTGGGAAATAATGAGAGAAGGCTGCAACTCCAGAAGTCAGCAAATGAGTCTCAGCATTCAAAAGGAGGGCAAAGGTGAATTTTTAAAACTGGGTTAATACTGATCCTGAATGAAACTGCATAGCACATATGAATATTTGCGCTTCTGCAGAGGAAGAGTACAAAAACAAGCATCCAACAGAGTTTACCAAAAACTATTTGACAGATTAAAGTAAAAAACTAAAATAACACAAAAACATGAGCAAATGTTATATGTTGATTCTGTGCCTGCCTTTTCCGTAAGTTCAGACAACTCCATTTACACAGGCAAAGCAAAACTATTAATACTTCCATTTCTTTATTGATAGTAATCACTCAGAATCCTCCTGCTTTTCTGTCTCATCATCTCCAATTCCATTTTTTTTTTTTTTTTTTTCACCTACTGATTTGCTCTTTGGATTTTAGCCCTCTTCCTGTAAGGCAACTCACAGACGGCTAGAGAAATATCTGACACTAGAGAAATATCCGTTAGATCCTGGTAACGTGAGATGAATTGGAAGCAGTTGTATGAATGAAGTGTGCCGAGTAATGAGTTAGTGCATAGTTTCTTAGTAGCCTGGTTTGGGTCTGCTCCTGTCCTACTTTGTTTCAGTGTTTTGTCACTGATTCATGGGAAGTGATAATCAAGTTGGCAACAGACAAATTTGGGAGCCTGGGTAACACACTGGCTGACTCAATAAATTTCTAAGACATGGCTTAACCAGCTGGGCCCAAATATATATATGGTATTGATAGGAAGGCTAGCATTTCTTGTACAAAAATGATTTAATTTTTTCTTGATAGAATCTTGTGAGTAAATAGCCCAAAAGACTGCCAGAAAGCTGAAGCAATCTTCGTGTTTCTTAGCAGT
>NW_012106105.1:1828-2330 GCF_000951045.1 Mandrillus leucophaeus | reverse complement strand
ATATATACTATCAAAGTATATATAATATATACTATATATCAAATATATATCTATATATACTATCAAAATACACTATTTTGTCTTCTGCAGTTTGAGTAAATATATTTTTGGAAGGTATTCATCTAATCATTTGTCCATCTATGTCATTACTCTATCCATCCATTTATTTACTTTCTATACATCTATACTGAAAATAATAATCCCGGCCGGGCGCGGTGGCTCAAGCCTGTAATCCCAGCACTTTGGGAGGCCGAGATGGGCGGATCACGAGGTCAGGATATCGAGACCATCCTGGCTAACACGGTGAAACCCCGTCTCTACTAAAAATACAAAAAACTAGCCGGGCGAGGTGGCGGGCGCCTGTAATCCCAGCTACTCAGGAGGCTGAGGCAGGAGAATCATTTGAACTCGGGAGGTGGAGGTTGAGGTGAGCCGAGATCGTACCACTGCACTCCAGCCTGGGCTACAGAGTGAGACTCTGTCTCAAAAAAAAAAAAAAAAA
>NW_012106105.1:0-1778 GCF_000951045.1 Mandrillus leucophaeus | reverse complement strand
AATAATCCCATAAACTGAATTATCCAAATTACTTTGGATAATTGAAAAATCCAAATTATCCAAATTACTAAATCCAAATTACATTTAGATTTTTGCATTTTATTTAAGGCTGATTTTAAGAGACACTTTCAAGGAGCGGTGACCAGGGTGTTTAGAGGTTCAGAAACTTCCTTATTTGAAGAAAAGCTGAAGGTTAACTAACTTTAAAAAGACAATAATAAAGAGAGAATTGATGCCTGGCCTCAAATATTTGACAAATTGTTTAATACAATATGGATTAGATAATTTATATACTTTCAGACTGTTATTAATTGGAGGCATAGTTCAGGTCAAAATGAACTCTTCACAATTCAAACTACCTAGGATCAAATCTGTTGCCTGAGGCCGAGCGCAATGGTTCATGCCTGTAATCACAGCACTTTGGGAGGACGTGGTGGGCTGATCACTTGAGGTCAGGAGTTCAGGACCAGCCTGGACAATATGACAAAACCCCGTCTCTACTAAAAATACAAAAATACAAAAAAAAATTAGGGCGTGATGGCTCACGCTTGTAATCCCAGCACTTTAGGAGGCCGAGGCAGGCGGATCACGATGTCAAGAGATCGAGACCATCCTGGACACCATGGTAAAACCCCGTTTCTACTAAAAACATAAAAATTAGCTGGGCATGGTGGTGTGTGCCTGTAGTCCCAGCTACTCGGGAGGCTGAGGCAGAAGAATCGCTTGAACCAGGAAGATGGAGGTTAAAGTGAGCCAAGATGGCACCAGTGCAGACCAGCCTGGCGACAGAGCAAGACTCCATCTCAAAAAAAAAAAAAAAAAATGCCAGGCATGGTGGCATGCACCTGTAGTCCCAGCTACTCGGGAGACTGAGGCACGAGACTTGCTTGAATCTGGGAAGCAGAGGTTGCAGGGTTGCAGTGAGCCGAGATCGCACTACTGCACTCCAGCCTGGGTGACGGAGCCGAGATTCTGTCCTCCCAAAAAAATCAGTTGCTTGCATAGGAAGTCATGAACCTTTTTTTTTTTTTCTTTTCTGAGACAGAGTTTTACTCTTGTTGCCCAGGCTGCCGTGAAATGGCACGATTTCAGCTGACTGCAACCTCCGCCTCCTGGGTTCAAGAGATTCTCCTGCCTCAGCCTTCCAAGTAGCTGGGATTATAGGCATGCACCACCACGCCCAGCTAATTTTGTATTTTTCGTAGAGACAGGGTTTCACCATGTTGGTCAGGCCTGTCTCAAACTCCTGACCTCAGGTGATCCACCCGCCTCAGCCTCCCGAAGTGTTGGGATTACAGGCGTGGGCCACTGCGCCTGCCCAGAAGTCATGAGTCATTCTGTCACCAGCAGAAATGAAAGGATTTTGTGTGTAGGATGTTTAGGTATGCCTTCATGGATTGGGAAGTTGACCTCACTGACATTAGATAACGTCCAAATATTATAAGATACAATTTGTCTTACACAGAACATGAGATTGAAAAACAAATCCAATCCATTGAGAAGATTTCTGGAATAAGGCGGTGAGAAGATCTGCAGACCCTCTTTCTAATGAAACAACTTTAACTGGTGAAAATTACTTCTGAAAAAACCACTATTTAAAGTCTTGGCCCGCACCTGGCACGGTGGCTCACGTCGGCCTGCCAAAGACTCCAAACAGCATCCCCATCTGCCACCGACACCTCAAGCACCACTGCATCTGCTGGGTCATATGGCCCCAGTGGCAGATCCAATGGTGCCTGCCTCCAGCAGCCTGGACCTGCTGCAGAGTCTCCTGTTCT
>NW_012106104.1:5162-6401 GCF_000951045.1 Mandrillus leucophaeus | reverse complement strand
TGCTTTAAAAATATTGTGACTGATGATCAAAGGAAGGCTTGGCAAATTCTCCTGGCAGTCAAACAAAAAGGCACACACACACAAACCAGAGCAAATAAAAGATTTGTTAAATAAAGTAAACTTATTCCTAGAATTTTCAACTAGCTCTTCATAGACACATATTCAAATGTCAAGCCAAAATGAAAATGGATGTCAATATTTTTTCTCTTGAGCACAAACATGAGGCCCAATCGAATGTATGTCAATAGCATACAATATCAGGGTAATGAGAAATTCAGTGCATTACTCTGCCATCTTCATCATGGTCAGAACAAACTGGCTTACGAATGGAGGAAACTAGATTCTTCCAAAATGATGATTTATTCTACAAACATTTGAGTACCTACCAAATGCTAATGAACTATTGCAGAAACATTTTCAGCACTTTTTCAACATATGAAATCAATAACTCTCAAATGGGATAACATTATAAAATTTAGTATTCTAGACCTGAAAGAATGATGGAGGTGATTTAATCCAGCCTTCTTGACCCATCACCCATTTGATAGCTAGAAATAAATGGAGGCACATTGTAGCGAAGCAGTTTGCTTAATGTCACATGGTTTGTTAGCTTTAATGTTGGGATTGAAAAGCAGTGAACTCTTTCACTATGTCTTTATCTCATTCTAATAGAACCCCAGTCATTTTCAAAAATAAACTTGTAGTGTCTTTTTTTTTTTACACTAAACAAATGAACATGCATGTCTTTCACGTTTGAATTGACATTGGCGTCTATCCACAGTGATGTGAGGACAGGTATGAGAATATCATTTCCATCTTCTACTATGGAAATGGAAATCCAGAGCCAAACTATCCTTGCAATGCAAGGGAGAAGTTCACAGGGCCACATACAGACAAGTTTGCTTCATTCACACCCACATCCCTGTGCCACAGAGTGCCTGTTACATACAAGACTCTCAATACATTTTTATTAAATGAACGAGCAGATTTATGCTCCCTTAATGTCAGTTCAACCCAGAAACCCAGCAAAGGGTAAATCACAAGCATTAAAGTGAAACTGGAGCTTACAGTACCTCCTGGATACCATGTTTGCCTTTGCCAGAGTAGACATGGAGACTTTAAAAAAGATTATATGTACATTTAATAATTTTTAAAAATCCCAGTGGGGGCTCTTAAAGACAGAAAAGAATGTAAAGAACAGACATTCCACCTTAGCCTAGGCCAAGGTGCAGGTAAAGA
>NW_012106104.1:0-747 GCF_000951045.1 Mandrillus leucophaeus | reverse complement strand
AATCTCTTGAGCTCTTATTTAATAATAGCTCCCTCTTCTAGAGTTGGTGCAAAAGTAATTGCTGTTTTTGCCATTAAAAGTAATTGCAAAAGCAAGAATTACTTTGCACCAACCTAATAAAATTTGAAGGCAAATAAAAACTGGCATTTTCTTGAAGCCAGTTACTTTCCTTTTGGACATTTATCCTAAGGAGATAATCATTAATTTACTATTAAATGCTGCTTTAGAATTTGAATTACATTGAAATAAGAATGAAGATTCTGGTAGCCATAGCCATCATAATTCAGTGCTCAAGTTGTTTTCTCAGAGTTGAAATGTGGTAATCTTAACCTGGCTGGTCATTAGAATCCTCTGATGGAGTTTTTTTATTTATTATTTATTTTTTGAGGCAGAGTCTTGCTCTGTGGCGCAGGTTAGAGTGCAGTAGAAGGATCTCAGCTCACTGCAACCTCCACCTTCCAGGCTCAAGCAATTCTCCTGCCTCAGCCTCCCGAGTAGCTGGGACTACAGGCATTTGCCACCAAGCCTGGTTAATTTTTTTTTTTTTTTTAGTAGAGACGGGGTTTCACTATATTGGCCAGTCTGGTCTCGAACTCCTGACCTCAGGTGATCCACCTGCCTTGGCCTCCCAAAGTGCTGGGATTACAGGTACAAGCCACCGCACCCAGCCTGATAGAGTTTAAATTATATATATATATATATTTATGTTTGGAATCTATACTTCAGGTCTTCTTAGATCTGGGGTGG
>NW_012106103.1:0-1030 GCF_000951045.1 Mandrillus leucophaeus | reverse complement strand
TTCCTAATTTCTGCCTCTCTGCTACTCAATCATGTGGTAGTGCCTAAGGCTGTGTTTTAAGGATTTATTTTAAGACAACAGAGTAAGACACAGAGAAAAAGCATAAATTATACCAGTTATTTGACTACTGTCTCTCCAAAAACTACTTCCCATACTCTGTTCTACAGTGTTGATACTGAGACTTCGCAAATATATTTTTTCCAGATTTCTTTGCCAGCATCTTTAGGCTGTTATCTCAACTTCATTGCATCCCTTAAGAGGTATTGGCAACACCCACGTCACACTCCCTCTTCAGAAGTCTGAGCTCCACAGAACCCCTTCCTTGATTTTTTTTTTTTTTCCTTTTTTCTTTTTTCTTTCTTTTTTTTTTTTTTTTTTTTTGAGACAGAGTCTCACTCTGTCACCCAGGCTGGAATGCAGTGGTGTGATCTTCGCTCACTGCAACTTCTACCTCTTGGGTTTAAGTGATTCTCCTGCCTCAGCCTCCCAAGTAGCTCAGATTACAGGTGCCAGCCACCACATCTGACTAATATTTGTATTTTTAGTAGAGACAGGATTTCACCATGTTTGCCAGGCTGGTCTTGAACTCCTGACCTCAAGTGATCCACCCACCTTGGCCTCCCAAAGTGTTGGGATGACAGGCATTAGCCACCATGCCTGGCCTCCCTTGATTTCTTACCCCTAATTTTTCTCTTTTGTTTCCTCAGCCTTAAGAGATGGTGATATGGACAGGAGACAGGGAAATACTTGGTAAAAGAGGGTGGCTACCTGCAAAGGCCCCACCCTCAGGCCTGGATACCCATGGCCCTAAATGAGGACAGGCATTCCTGTTTTCAAATCCAAAAGGTTGCCTTTTGGCCCACCACACCCCCTATCTTGTTCCCATATAAACCCTGAACCCCAGACTCCAGAAGCAGACGAGGAGACAAGAGACCAACAGATGAAGAGCAGAGTGGCACAGCAGAGAAAGAGAGAAGGGAAGGAGCTTTTGAGTGCTGAGAGGAGTCAGGCTGGGGATGATCAAAGAGTA
>NW_012106102.1:3126-4727 GCF_000951045.1 Mandrillus leucophaeus | reverse complement strand
GAGAGAGAGAGAGAGAGAGAAAGATTGAAGTTTGCCCTTTCAGCCGTCCTTTTCAATGTTGTGTCTAGTCTGTGTACAAGGAGCAACTCCTCGTGTGATCCTCAGCAAATTACTAAGTGCAGGTGCTGTGCTAAGTCCTTTACAAGTGCTTGCCAATGCCTTCAGTGGTTAAGACTCTGGGCTCTATATTCTGACTCCTTGGGTTCAGATCCAGATTACTGGGTAAGTTACTTCGTCTTTCTAAATTTCAGTATTCCAATCTGATAAATGGAGATAATAATTCTTAACTGTGAGGATCAAATGGATTACACTTAAAAAGTACATTGCACGATGCCTGACACACATTATGTGTTCAAGAATTGTAGCCATTATTATAATATTTATTATGATTGCAAGATAGATTATGCCTTATCAGGTTCATGGACCAGGTAGCCAAATATATATATTTCCATATATATCAACCAAAATGTGCATTTCAAGCCTCTAAATGAAATTAGAAAGGAAGTTTTATCATTACAGTAGATTTTTCAGATATTATCAAAGAGAATCATCTATGTTACCCTTGTCTTTTTGAAGGTTCCTGTGATTTTGCTAATATTTATGAAATTTAATTTGATATTTCAGATAATAAATGCATTCAGGTTCATATGCATATTTCACTAGTGTTATGTATATAACGTTACTAGGGTTTTCTAAGAGAGGAAATAGTTACCAAAACCTCCATTCATTAATCATATATTGTAGGAACTGTCTAGCAGGAGAATGGTTTCCAGAGTCATCCTGAGGGACAGGCAAATGTTAATTATCTAATGAAAATTAGAGTTAAGAAAACCCTCCCCTGTGTTTGTGATTATTATTTGTTGAAAGAAGGAATAAATGAATGAATAAATCTGATATCACTGAAAATTCTACTTGGTGATGTTACAAGAACATCGTGTTTATATTACATACTTGCATATAAGTTGTACATTCACCTCCACAACATCACCTACCCAAAATACCTGTTTAATTCATTAAGTCAGTTGCTACAGAAATTGATGAATACACAAAACTGAGGCAGATTTATCCAACCAAGAAGTGAGTTTTGCTGCTGAATCTCCATTTAAAAGAGATTTGCTTTGTGATCTCCCACAACCTCTTAATTCACCATCGTAACAGTTATCACACTGTTATTGCTTGTTTAATTGTCTTCAGTGCTACTGTATAAGCACCATGAGAGAGGTTCTATCTTGCCCACTATTTTATTTCCACATGTAGCACAGTACCCAGCACTTCGTATTCAATGAACACTTATGGAAAGAATAACAGTCCAACACCAGTGTGCTATTGAACAATGTAACGTAAAAGATAAGAGCTTGGACTTTGCAGTCAGTGAGGCTGGAATTTATGTCCCAGCTCTGTTTCTTATGAGCTATGAATACTTTGGGCAAGTTGTTTAACCTTCCTGAGCTTCATTTGCACATCTGTAAAATGGTGATAGTGATAGCTAATTTATAGGGTCACTGTGAGCATTAAATAAAATGATGTATCTGAAATGCTTAGAAATATATGGATTGTAAATACTTTATGAATATTTGTAATAATAATTTTGATAAATGATT
>NW_012106102.1:0-441 GCF_000951045.1 Mandrillus leucophaeus | reverse complement strand
AAAAAAAAAAAAAAAAAAAAAAAGAATAATGGAACCATTAGGCTAGATTGTGATGGTTGTCAATAAAGGAAATTGTACCTTCTATAGAGCAACTGTTGTTCTTCCCTTGCATTAGTGGCTTGGCTTGGGAGAGAGAGTTATCATGCTTCTCATGGGTTTGGTGAAGATTGATTCCTTCTATTTCTGCTATATTTTCCTATGCCACCAGTTGCCTTCTGAGGCCTCTGCCTCTTGCCATATTCCTCTAAAACTGAGGAACACTATTTTGTTAGAAAATCTTGCCTGCCACTGAATATTCCCCATGCTTCAAGCCTTAACTTCTACTTGTTGTTTGTTGTCAGGCTCCCAGAATGTTTTGCCCTCTTATCAGGATCCCTTTCTGTAATAACTGTTGAGTTCTTCCCCATTGGTCTGCCATAGCCCAGGAAGTCTGCATGGTCT
>NW_012106101.1:3186-5062 GCF_000951045.1 Mandrillus leucophaeus | reverse complement strand
TAAAACATACTTTTTAGTTGATACTTTTGAAGAGACACTGTCTTGTTTGTTTGAACATTTAAGAAACTCATTTTTAATGTATCAGGTTCGTGCAAAAGTAATTGTGGTTTTTGCCATTAAAGTAAATGGCAAAATTAAAGTGCTGGCAAAAACCGCTATAACTTGTGTACCAGCTAATAGTTCAAGTCTGTATGAGGAAACAGTAGATGTAATTGTTAAAAAGCAAACACCTTTTTGTGATCTTTTATGGTCAAACACATAATATCTACAGTTTGGCTTGTATACATTAAAATCCCACCTTTATCTGTTTCTCTGATGCAAGTTTGAACAAAATAAATAAGTTACCTGTGATTTAGTTTTTTCATCTATACAACTTTGTTTATATACATCTTTCATTATTATTTTAGCATGCTCTTAAACCTCAGAAAACATGTTATTATTGTTACGATTTTTGTTGTTGGTGGTGGTAATCTATGTTTAGAGAAAGCACACAGATGACATCTCATCACAGTAATTTATCCAAGTGCCTTACAGACTAGAAAACTGCGTGTTCTGGGTAATCCATGATTAGTGTGTATTAAATTATACTAACTTGCTTGCCGTAAGCACAGTGTGTTCAACCATTCTTCACATATTTTGTGAGCCTACAGAATGCCAGAAGATATAGCCAGGGCTTCAAGAAACTTATACCTATGGGTGGATAGAGAGAACTAAATTAGTAATTGTTCTGTGGCACGAACAGCACTGTTACATGATGCACAGGGTGCTTTGAGAGTGCAGAGGAATGGTGTCTCAATCAGGGCAGGGCAGGAAGGTTTCCACTCATCGTTAGCATCAGCTAGTTGGAGAAGAAAGACGTTCCATGAGAAAGAAATAGTATGTTGAGAATGCGTAGAAGCATGACACAGAGGAGAACCTACACATAATTTCATTGAGCTGGGTCGTGGGCTATGATGTCAAGAGATGAGATAGAGAGGTACGTCAAATGTAGTCTGATCATATAATAGAAAATATAGGATACTCTTTGGAATTCAAAACTATGTCATGCTAAAATTTAAAAGACAGACAGGAAGGGAAAAAAAGTAAGCATAGACCATTCCTGTCCAAACTTGTACATTGTACTGCTTCTGTTCCAAGTTTACCTCCTCCTTCTTAGCTCTGTTCATATTTCTCTTTGCAATCTAGGCAACTAGGCCTGTAACTGAATAGAAGGCAAGAGCAAATTTAAAGCAATTGGGTATTGGAGATGGCTACTGTCTTTCAACTTCAGCATAAATCCAAAAAGAACTTTATGCCTTTTATCGGATATATTATACCTAGTATCCAGAAAAGCCATTCCAGAGACTGAAGATAAAACATTGAATACTAGGTCTCTAACATGTATTTAGATTATTTGTTACATAAAGGGTACCTCACATCAGCCTTAGTTGTTTTATACTGAGCAACCAATTTTATGAAGAAAACATTTTATATACAAGTTGAATTATTGTTGCCAAGGATCCCAGCCTCAAAATGCATTTTCAAACTTTTTTTTCTTTCTTTTTGAATCTCAGAATGTAGTCTTGTGTTGTAAGACTTTATCTCCCTTTCCCAACAGGTACGTTCATACACAGTGTTTCTTATCTAGTTAAGTGCTTGCTTAGAAATCTTAGGGGCCGATTTTGAAACAAACAAGGCAGGGAAACCTGGCTGCAGAATCCTCCCTTGAGAGGGGAATTACTTACAGTTAAACCACCGCTACCAGGCCACAGTCAGGAAAAGGCAAATCAGACCTCAGGACAGGCCATTACTCAAGATAACCTTCAGAACAAGACACGCAGACCTGCATCTTCCTGCACTATTCTCACATATTTCCCATATCTTTTCCGTCTTAAAC
>NW_012106101.1:0-501 GCF_000951045.1 Mandrillus leucophaeus | reverse complement strand
ACTCCGTCTCAAAAAAAAAAAAAAAAAAAAAAAGAAAATATTCTAAAACTGAGGTTTGGAGATGGTAGCATCACTCAGTACGGTTACTAATAATCATTGAATTGTATACTTGAAATGAATGATTTTGTGATAAGTTAAATATATCTCAACAAAGTTGTCTTTAAAAAGAAAAAAAAAAGGCAACCTTCTCTGTTACCTGATAAATTGGTTGGAGGAGAATTCCCAAGAATATGTTTTGGAGTAATCAGACAACTGGATGCCTAAAAATTTTATTAATGTGGCAGGTACCTGAATATCTTCCCTGGTATGCAAGTGTCTTATCAGGAAACACTAGTGACTAGTAATCAGTAGTAACATCCAGTTACTACTCCCCAGGTACCATTCATAAGTCATCAATAGAGTAGATAAGTTTGGTGTTTGGCGAGATGTCCAGATAGTCAAAATCTCTTCAGACAATATTATGACAGGAGAAATAACATTCTACTGGGATAAGATCATGCA
>NW_012106100.1:2612-2925 GCF_000951045.1 Mandrillus leucophaeus | reverse complement strand
GCGAGCTCACCGCAGATGGATCCGCAGACTCTGGAATTGAGTGCAGTTCTGACCGAGCTCTTTGCTTGTGTGAGTCACCTGTTCTGCCCTGCTGACTTTTCTTTTGGATTATCCAACTCTCTCCCTTTGATGGGTTCTTTTTTTTTGTGAGATGGAGTCTTGCTCTGTCGCCAGGCTGGAGTGCAGTGGTGCTCGATGCAACCTCCGACCCCCTGGTTCAAGCAATTCTCCTGCCTCAGCCTCCCGAGTAGCTGGGGTTATAGGCATGCGCCACCACGCCCAGCTATTTTTTGTATTTTTTAGTAGAGATGGG
>NW_012106100.1:0-2562 GCF_000951045.1 Mandrillus leucophaeus | reverse complement strand
CTTTCTTTTTTACCTTACTTGTGTATATTGGTGGTTCGGAAATACTTAAGGCTGAGTAGAGACGTATGATATATAACATAATAATATAAATTGAAATTAGAAAAGACTAAGAAAAGTAAGGTAGGGCCTTAAAATACCACTAAAAGTGAGGGTACTGCAAGAAAACAAAAACCTATACAGTTTACCCTTGAATAACGTGGTTGTGAGAGGCACCAAGCTCCTTGCACACTCAAAAATTCTCATATAACTTTTGACTTCCCAAAGCCTTAACTACTAATAACCTCACTGCTCCCTGGAAGCCTTATCTATAACAAAAACAGTCAACTGACAATTATTTTGTATGTCATACATATTATATATTGTATTCTTATAATGAAGAAAGCAAGAAAAGACATATATACAGCCCACAATCATGTGGAAAAAAAGTTCAATATCACTGATCATTAGAGAAATGCAAATCAAAACTAAAATAAGATAATATATCACACCAGTCAGAATGATGATTACTTAAAAGTCAAAAAATAACAGATGCTGGTGAGGATGTGGAGTAAAAGGAATGTTTATACACTGTTGGTCAGAGTGTAAATTAGTTCAACCATTGTGGGAGACAGTGTGGCGATTCCTCAAAGACCTAAAGACAGAAATGCGATTCAACCCAGTAATTCCATTACTGAGTATATACCCAAAGGAATATAAATCACTCTGTTATATAGACACATGCACATGTATGCTCATTGCTGCCCTATTCACAATAGCAAAGACATGAAATCCACCTAAATGCCCATCAGTGATAGACTGCATAAAGAAAATGTAGCACATACATACATCACTCTGGAATACTCTGCAGCCATAAAGAAGAATAAGATTATGTTCTCTGTAGGGGCATGAGTGGTGCTGGAGGCCTTTATCCATAGCAAACTAACGCAGGAACAGAAAACCGAATATGGCATTGGCATGTTCTCACTTATAAGTGGAAACTAAATGATGAAAAACAGATGGATTCATAGAGGTGAGAAATGCATCCTAGGGCCTCTTACAGAGTAGAAGGTGGGAAGAGAGAGAGGACCAGGAAAAAATAACTAATAGATACTAGGCTTAATGTTTGAATTATGAAATAATCTGTATAACAAACCCCCATGACACAAGTTTACCTATGAAACAAACTTGCCCACCCTGCACATGTACCCTTGAAATTAAAATAAAAATTAAAAGAAGAATATCATAAGGAAGAGAGAATATTTACTTACCAGTATCATAATTTTATGTCATCTCGTTACAAGATAAACCATCGCCTGAAATGGGGGCAACCACAGCTGCAGACCTGAATCTATGGTACATATCAAGCAATTCAGTTTTTTCTTTGAATGTCAACACTTTTTTCTGATTTTTAGGAACATTACCAGCATCATTACCTGCATGTTATAGGGCTCTTATGTGTTATTTAAGCTTTACGGTATTGCACTAACAATGGAAAATACTTGAGAACTGCAAGAGAGGACATCTTACTGCAATAGCAATTTACTAGAATGGCTGACCGCTCATGTGGATATGATTAGCATAACACAGCATATTAGTGGATACTCCCAATGCCTGAGCTCACTGTAATAGCAACAGAAGATGGCTATGAAATTAGTACAGTAGACAGTATGTATTACTGTTCATTTTATTGTTTACATTCTCTCTATTGCAAAGGGCACCATGTATGCTCTGTGTTTGTGTAAATTTTGATAAGTGGTAATTTATTTTATTTTTTTTTTTTTGAGATGTAGTCTTGCTCAGTCACCCAGGCTGGAGTGCGGTGGCACGATCTTGGCTTATTGCAAACTCCGCCTCCCGGGTTCATGCCTCTCCTGCCTCAGCCTCCCCAGTAGCTGGGACTACAGGCACCCGCCACTACGTCTGGCTAATTTTTTTTTTTTTTGAGATGTAGTCTTGCTCAGTCACCCAGGCTGGAGTGTAGTGGCATGATCTCGGCTTATTGCAAACTCCGCCTCCCGGGTTCAAGCAATTCTTCTGACTCAGCCTCCCAAGGAGCGGGGACTACAGGTGTGCACCACCACACCCGGCTAATTTTTGTATTTTTAGTAGAGATTTTTAGTAGAGATTTTTAGTAGAGATTTAGTAGGGGGTTTCACCATATGGGCCAGGTTGGTCTCAAACTCCTGACCTTGTGATCTGCCCACCTCGGCCTCCCAAAGTGCTGAGATTACAGGCATGAGCCACTACGCCTGGCTGAGCACATTTTTTAAACTGATGGAAAATTACATCAAGAAAAATTCAGAGCTCAAGGAACATTATTTGAACTCTCTAAGCTTAGTTTTTAAACTGCCTGCAACTATAGAGCTAACATGTAGGGCCTTCTAAGTTCACTATTTTTTTCTGCCTACTTTGAATCTGCTGACTTTTCTGCTGGTATTATTCACTGCTTTTGACATTCCAGCCAGCATAAAAAAAGAAGTCTTAAAAGACTTTCAAATTAATGACTTTACAAATTACAATAGCTCTATGGAAATAAATAACCTAGACACCTAAGAGTCAAACCTTTTGAAAACGTAAATTTGG
>NW_012106099.1:3637-3991 GCF_000951045.1 Mandrillus leucophaeus | reverse complement strand
TACCCTTAATCATTCCATATCTTCTTAAACAATACTGTATGATATGTTTCAGTGTTATTTTTCTGTGTAATTCAATGTAAGCTCTACAAAGACAGTTTTTATGCTCAATCCCACTCAAGAGATATTGGATGTACAAAAATTTTATAATACATCGTTTCTTTCATTAGAGAGTTTATAATCTAATAGTAAAGCAAAGATATATATATTATTAAGAATGTTAAATAGTACAAAGGTGAGATATCACTGCAAAAATGTGTTGATATCAGTACACAATGAGTGTAGTCAAACACATGCTGAGACTCAAAAGAGAAACAGTTTGCCATGAAAGATGGTAGTGGACATGCAGACTTTGCA
>NW_012106099.1:0-1583 GCF_000951045.1 Mandrillus leucophaeus | reverse complement strand
TCCTGCCTCAGCCTCCGGAGTAGCTGGGATTACAGGCATGCACCACCACGCCTGGCTAATTTTGCATTTTCAATAGAGACAGGGTTTTACCATGTTGGTCAGGCTGGTCTCAAACTCCTGACCTCAGGTAAGCCACCCACCTTGCCCTCCCAAAGTGCTGGACTTACAGGCGTGAGCCACTGCTCCCGGCCTTGAAAAATCTTTTAGAAAGAAAATCATTTTCAATTAGGAGGGAAGTTTATAAAAAGGTGATGGAGAAACCATGATAATACGGGCTCAAATTTTGAACTGTCAAAAAATTTTAAATGGCAGTCTCTATGTCTATGTATTTCATAAGTATTTGACAAATTTCTGCAAATATTTCTTTAGTATGAACTGTAATTCTAATATTTTATTATTCTGAGAGCTGATATTTAATTTCATAGTATCTTATCTAAAAAAGTACGACCTACAGTTTTAAAAGAGTAAAAGATATAAGATTTTAACTTTATAAATTTTTTGTAACAGTGATGATATTGCAGTATTAAAAATACAAGGCATTTTTCAACATTTCACATAATGCAAAATCTATGCAATTAGCCTATCAACATTTCCTTATCTGCTTACAAATCTCAGCAGGATTCCCAAGTTCACACAGTAATTGTGACCTCGACTAGTATAGAGGAAATCATCTGAAAAAAATGTTTTTCCAGTTGATATGATGGGAAGATAACACAAATAATTGGATTATCTAAATTCTTTAATAACAGTTACTAAATATGGATGAAATTCTACTGACACAGTAAATAAGTAGCAGCTGTATAAAATCTCAAGCAAAAAGTTTTTACTATTTCTCCTACCCAAGGGAAGAAAAATTCCCCTCATATTTGTTCTGTTTATTCCAACCTCGATTAGAAATACTCCCAAAGTATTGTTACAGTAATAAATATGGCATATCCTTAAACATAAATTTAACTGGAAAATTTCAGAGGGAAAATAATATTTAAAATCAAACTAAGCAAAAACATATTATGGAGTATTATGTAATTGTATATAAGCTTTAATGATAAGGACTTTAAAATATTTATATTCAGCTGACTGCTTGTGTCTATGCATCCTCTGGGGAATAGTACAGGTTCTCCACATTATTTGTTCTCCTAGGCATTGGGCTTTCTTTCTTGGATCAATTTGAGAACTGCTAAGTGGAAATAAAAAAGGTTCTTGCTCATCTAAACACTCAACATACTATCAGGGATAATATTAGCACCAAGCTTTTCATGTACAAGAAAAACTTGTCACTTAAAAGAGTTGTTCATATGAGCAGATTACTAATTTTAGTTATATAACACAAAACTTCTGTAGCTGGACAAGTATAAACATGGGTTTTATAGAATGAGTCTATAGTGTTTTCAGAACCAATTACTCAGTAAGATACACAGTCAATCATACCCACTTACCTAGGAAAAATTAAAGATTAACAGACTTAACATTAAAATTTACAATCAAGTAAAGCTGGAGGACCAGCTCCTGAAATGGCAGGAAAACTAACCATTTAGATAGTGCAGTCCAAAGTTTGAGTAGTAGAACCAATAATTTAAAATTAA
>NW_012106098.1:6727-7125 GCF_000951045.1 Mandrillus leucophaeus | reverse complement strand
AAAAGATCCTCCAAAACAAACAACCATCATGAAAAATCTTGATTATTCACATTTGAATTGAAATGAAGACCAAATGTTTTGGATTTTTCTAGGCATTCTCCTGCAAGAAAGAAACATATTCGAAGTCCGCCTTACCTGAGAGATTTACTGGAAATGTCATTGCTTTGTGCTCTGGCACTTTCTACAATGAGGGTACTTGTCAGTACTCAGCAGAAGGCTGAGGAAAGAGGGTGCAGATGAAAGCGGCAACTGGCAGTGCAGACGAGAACGACGGCACCAGGAGACCCCTGGGAGGTGAGGAGGGCACAGTGCTGGAAGGCATATGGGGTCCAATTCAGGTAATGAGTCAGGAACCAGGCGATCCAACTCAACAAGCAGGCATCACCCAAATTCTGTGG
>NW_012106098.1:0-1037 GCF_000951045.1 Mandrillus leucophaeus | reverse complement strand
AAAAGATCCTCCAAAACAAACAACCATCATGAAAAATCTTGATTATTCACATTTGAATTGAAATGAAGACCAAATGTTTTGGATTTTTCTAGGCACTCTCCTGCAAGAAAGAAACATATTCGAAGTCCGCCTTACCCGAGAGATTTACTGGAAATGTCATTGCTTTGTGCTCTGGCACTTTCTACAATGAGGGTACTTGTCAGTACTCAGCAGAAGGCTGAGGAAAGAGGCTGCAGATGAAAGCGGCAACTGGCAGTGCAGACGAGAACGACGGTGCCAGGAGACCCCTGGGAGGTGAGGAGGGCACAGTGCTGGAAGGCGGATGGGGTCCAATTCAGGTAATGAGTCAGGAACCAGGCGATCCAACTCAACAAGCAGGCATCACCCAAATTCTGTGGAGAGCAATGTGGTTCAATCCTGCCTTTGCCTTTTCAACTTGTGGCCTGAGCACAACAGAAAAATGGAGATGTTGTCCTTTGGCCCTGACAATAATGCTTGAAAACTCTCCACACCAAACCTTGAGTGCAGCTGCCAAGACACAGGCTGTTTCAGCTCCTTGCTTGCCATGGTTGTCTGCTGCCTTTCACATAGGCTCCTTGCAGCTGCCTGAGGTACTTGGCTTGAATTCCCACCTCCGAGGGCGCAAACCTGGTGGTTTGTGAACCCCTTGGTCTGCTTGTCTGCTCCCCTGCCTCCTTGTCTCCCTCCTCTGAGGCTGGAGCCCGTCTGCCCACGAGGCCCTCCTGCTCCTCCACTAGTGCTCTCCCATCTCTCTTTCCGACTGAATTCTCAATCCTGGCTCCTAAATCTACCCACACTGGATTATGAAAATGAAGATTGTGAGGGATTGCAAATTCTTCAACACTCTACATTCCTTGAAGGTGGGAATGTGTCTGTCTGTAATGTTCGCCACATGTGCCTAGCCCCTAACAGCGTCTACATGTACCTGGCATGGAGGAAACACCAACAAAATAATGAAAAATTAAAGTGAGTTGTTTATGTAGTATTTATAGAGAGTAGGAAACTTGGATTTTTTT
>NW_012106097.1:1880156-1880411 GCF_000951045.1 Mandrillus leucophaeus | reverse complement strand
GTGAAAATGGCCATACTGCCCAAGGTAATTCATAGATTCAATGCCATCCTCATTAAGCTACCAATGACTTTCTTCACAGAATTGGAAAAAAACTGCTTTAAAGTTCATATGGAACTAAAAAAGACCCCCGCATTGCCAAGACAATCCTAAGCCAAAAGATCAAAACTGGAGGCATCACGCTACCTGACTTCAAACTATACTACAAGGCTACAGTAACCAAAACAGCATGGTACTGGTACCAAAACAGAGATATAG
>NW_012106097.1:1852853-1878246 GCF_000951045.1 Mandrillus leucophaeus | reverse complement strand
ACAGAAAACCAAACACTGCATGTTCTCACTCATAGGTGGGACTTGAACAATGAGATCACTTGGACACAGGAAAGGGAACATCACACACTGGGTCCTATTGTGGGGAGGGGGTAGGGGGCAGGGACAGCATTAGGAGATATACCTAATGTAAATGATGAGTTGATGGGTGCAGCACACCAACATCGCACATGTATACATATGTAACAAACCTGCACATTGTGCACATGTACCCTAGAACTTAAAGTATAATTAAAAAAAGATGAACTGTACCTATTAAATACATTACAAAAAAATTGATATCATAATTATCCTGCAGCACTGCTGCAAGATTAGAGATAATACGTGTAAAATGTCAGTCAAATAGCAGTTTCAATATATAATTGCTACTTTAAAGGTTTTATTGAGATGCAGTTTTTGTACAAAAAGTCACCTGTTTTAAATATACAATTTGTTGAGTTTTGACAAGGAGAGTCTTATAATTACCCCTCGATTGAGGTATAGGCAGTCCTTGCTTGGCACAGTAGCACAGGATAGTAAAAGTGGCCATGCAATCTGAGACCATGCAAAGCCAAGTTAATACATAATGAGGAAAATTTCAACTGGTCTGTGACTTACAAACATTTTTGTCAAAACATTCAAAACACTCTTATATCAGTGAATTGAGAAATAAAATAGTAAAGCAAATATTTATTTAGTACACTGTAATTTTAAACATTAGAAACACTGAGAAATAAAGAATTTTGTTTACTTGTGAAAAGCTTTTCAAGAGCAGCAGGAGCGGTGCTTGCCTCCTTCTTGTCCTGTAACCTTTTTTTTTTTTTTGAGACAGAGTCTTACTCTGTCACCCAGGCTGGCATGCAATGGCACGATCTCAGCTCACTACAACCTCTGCCTCCCGGGTTCAAACAGTTCTCCTGCCTCAGCCTCCCAATCCCGAGTAGCTGGCATTACAGGCGCCTGCCACCATGCCCAGCTAATTTTTGTATTTTTTAGTAGAGACAGGTTTCACCATGTTAGTCAGGCTGGTCTTGAACTCCTGACCTCAGGTGATCCATCAGCCTCGGCATCCCAAAATGCTGGGATTACAGGCATGAGCCACTGCCCTGGACTGTCCTGTAACCTATTATACAAAGTGAGCATCTTTCCCACGCCTTGGTGAATTGCCAGACTCCTTTCTAGGTCTGGATCTCCTTCCAAACATTGTATCTTTTGTATTTTCAAGGTCATGAAATAGCTCTCTGAGAGTGTCCTTTATGTGAAGTCTGTTTTGTTACAAATATCAACTTCACTTCTTCTGGGACATCATTATCTTTTTAATCACAACTCCTTTTCTCATTGATGTCAATAAGCTCACCTTTTCTAAATTCCTCTGGCTGCAGATCTAGAGTCTCTCAAACACCCAGCTGTTTCTTTTAGAACAACATTTACATTCAATTCTAATTTCATGTCCAGCATTATCACTTTTCATTTCTTTGCTGTAATTTCATCTCTGTTGGCCAAATCCCTGTTTCCATTAGCTCACTTTTGTAAAATGTCATATGGATTTTATCACTGGCACACAAGCAGGCAACAGAGAGATAGATATGCATTGTTGTCTGCAAGTGACATGGATAACAGGTGTGCAGTGACCAATAGACGTTCGTCGGTCACAGATGGGATGTGGCCAGTCACTGATCATGTGCACATCTGTTATTTACACAACAATTTGCAGACTGAAGAGCCAGCAGCAGAATTTGTACTTTATGTAATTACTCACAGTTAAGAGAACTATGGCAACTGAAATTTGGAACTATATTGTTGGGGAACTGGTGTTTTTCAACTAAACTATGATAAACTGAAATTTGGGCATATGGAAAACATGCAAAGCAAAAACTGCCTGTATTGAACATTTCCAGTGCCCCAGATAGCTCCTTGCTGCCCATTTGCAGTTAATCCCTTCCCTCACCCCCAGGCCCTGGCAAACACTGATCTGCATTCCGTTACTATAGTTTTGCCTTTTCTAGAATCCCTTACACATAGAATCCAACAGTATGATGTTTTTTGAGTCTGGCTTCTTTCATTTAGCATGACACTCTTCAGAATCCTTCATTTTGGACATATTTAATGGCTATTTTTCTTTCTTTTCTTTTACATCACTATACTAATCTCTCATCTTAAGTACAAAATACAATAAAACAACAAACAAACATCCTTTGATTCTACACAGCCTCCCTCCAGCCTGGCCACTCCTATCTCCCCTTCATAGGCAAACTTTATGAAATAGTCATCCCTTCACTCTCTTCTCCGCTCTTTCTTCAACCCACTGCATTTTGGTTCCAGTTCCCGCCATGCCTCTAAAACTAACCTTAACAAGATCACAAACAACTCCCTTCTTGCTGTATTCAATGGGCACTCCACCTTCTCCTTTTCTTACCCCTTTGGCCGCGCTTGTCACCATTGAGCACTCCTCCTTTAAGTCTCCTGACTCTCTTCCTCCCTCCCTGGCGTCTCTTTCTCAGCCCCCCTTGCAGGGCTCCTTTCCTTTATCATGAGTGCTCCCTGGAGGGTAGTCCTAGGACTTCTGCTGCGGTCACTCTGCAGCCCTTCCTTGGACAACCTCAACTATCCTTGTGGTTTTCTCCAGCTCCGATGTCTTTCCTGAATTCCAGGCAAGTGTATACTGCTATCTAATAGAATCTGTATTTGAACATGTCAAAGATACCTCAGAATCATATAGTCAAATCGAACTCATCATTTCAGTATCTGCCACCCAGACAAAATTACAGTTCCTCCACCTGTGTTTCCAAGTTTAGTGAATGATCTCAGTATCATCTCATTTGTCCAAACTAAAAACCTAGATTTCTCTCTTTCCCTTACTCCCAATCCTCCATAGTCAGTAAATCACCTAGTCAATGCTTCCTCCAAAATCTCAGGAATTGGTATACTTCTCCCCATTTCCACTCACTCTTCCCCCATTCTAGCCACCATTATATCTCCCATTGACTACTTTGCCATAATCTGCTTTCAACACTGAGTGATTTGCTAAGGCACACATCTGATCTTTCAGTTCCTATTTAAAATTATTTAGCGTGTCCTCCCCCAAGCTCCTCAGCAAGAAAGGCCCTCCATGCGTGGGCTCCTATCACATTCCCTGGCCCCAGCCCACCACCTCAAACTTTGCAGAAAATCAATATCTTTGTGAGTCAGTCACTTGGGTGAGATCGCCCGACCCTCTGTCCACTGGGTCCTAAACAGCAGAAACTAGTAATATGATGAAGAGGGAGGTTCCTGACCATGTCCCACAGGCTAGATCTCGGCAGATGGCTGACCTCCTGTTTGCTTTCTGCTTCCGAGGAAAGGATAAGTCTCAGCCCAGAAGGCAGAGGAGCTGTGTTCAGGTGGTGACAGAACTTTCAAGGGAAGAAAAAGGCAAGACAATGGGAAGAGAAAGGGAACTCAGCGGCCCCATGCTGGAGGTGTAGGCCTGAAGTGAATCAACAGGGCCTTCCTCACTCTCTTCTTTGTACCACCTGACAGCCCCATAACCTGAAGGACCTGACCAAAGGGCTCCTGATGAGGACAAGAATACTACTGATCTGATATTTTCTCATAATAATGCACAGAACCTTTTTAATCAGCCAGCTTGGGTTTAGGGTAGGGATCACAGAGTCCATGAGACAAACACCACTCCCTTCCTAGCTATCTGAATCAAAACAAGGACTTGAGATCGGAACCTGAGCTGGGACCATGGGATTCAGTTTATCATTGAGTGTTTACTTTCCTGGATTCCTTTCTCCCTCACACCTCATGCCCCAATTCGTCTTCTCTGAGCAGTTATCTCCTCTTTGTAGTGGAGGCTCAATTACCAGCAGAATCCCTGCAGAGACAGAAAATGGTCTTTCCAGTGTTGAGTTAACCAGGAGGCTGAATAAACACACATCCTTGTCTCCTGCAAATCAGAGGCACCAAAACAATTGTTTTTAAAGAATTTGGTTGCTATTTCCAAGAAAAGATTTCAAACCAGTCATTGAGGGAAAAAATGAGAATTGTACTATACATCCTAACACTTGCCTTATAGCTTCATACTGCTTTAATTTTAAGTTACATGTGAAAGGGCACAAGAGGTATTACAGAGCCTATTCTGCTCTATGGTACCTATTCCAAGACCAGACTACCTAGGACTTCAAGGAATTCAGAGCAACAAATGGTGCTCCTGAGCAAAGGTGATTTCCTTCTGAATGAACTCAGAGGGAACTAGACAGGGCTAGGGTCATCAAGAGGACCTTAGACGTCACCTAACCCATCTCACATTTCGCATTAAGTTTCCTTACTTACGGTTGGTAAGGTCAGGTGACTTGCTCGTGATGATACAGTTAGGCTAATGTCAAAGCCAAGACTTAAAACCTGGTCTGACTCTGGAATAACATTTTTCCAACAATGGCACATGTGGCTCAGCAACAGTCCAGAGTCCCCTTCCTTACGTCTACACCCAGATAGCAGACTCATCTCATGTTGGAATTTGCAAACTGCTTTTGAATAACTAGAATGTGTGATCCTATCATCCTCAGCTTACAGAACACGGTAGTGTGGTTTCCTTCTCGTTACAGGGTGTCAGGGTGGAGTGGGGGTGGCGAAGGACTTCACCACAGACCACGCAGTGAGTCAGGGACTGAGCCAACTCCCCAGCTCCCAGCTCCCTGGTTTTTCTTTCTGTTTCTGAGTCAACCGAGCTGGTCAGCCTCCCACGCTGTAAACACCACACAGAGCAGGAAAACAATGAAGCTGCTTATTTAGAAAAGACCTGCTTCCCTGCTGAGTGTCACTACATGTCTCTTTTTATGCACTTGAACAGTCTGTTCCTGCGGTTGACTACTAGGAAGACAGGCACGAGGATGACTGTGAAATGCCCCACATGCAGAGTCTTGGTCCGCATCTTTATTGACAAAATAAGCCCACCAACGTCTCAGGTGAGAGCATAAGGGAGCGACAGAGCTGAAATGGAGGCCTTGGGCAAAGGTCCAAATCATTAGGACCATTTAGCCAAGTGTGCCTTTATTAGATCATGCCACGTGACACATTCAGGAAATAAACATTACCTCTGCTCCAGAAAAAATACCTGCCATCTCCCTGGACAAAATGAAACCTCAAGGTTACAAGGTAGACACGAAGAAGGGAAAAATTCACCTCCCCTTACTCTTCTCCTTAGGCAGTGCTATTTGTTTATTTATTTATTTTCTGCGACAGAGTCTTGCTCTGTTGCTCTGTTGCCCAGGCTGGAGTGCAGGGGTACAATCTTGGCTCACTGCAACCTCCGCCTTCCAGGTTCAAGCGATTCTCCTGCCTTAGCCTCCCGAGTAGCTGGTTTACAGGTATTTGCCACTATGCCCTGCTAATTTTTGTATTTTTAGTAGAGACGGGGTTTTGTCACGTTGGCCAGGCTTGTCTCGAACTCCTGACCTCAAGTGATCCTCCCGCCTTGGCCTCCCAAAGTGTTAGGATCACAGGCGTGAGCCACTGCGCCGGGCCAGGCAGTGCTTTTTAAACTGTAGCGAGCATGTCTTCAAAATGCAGAGATTTAGGCCTCATTTCCAGAAGGAGGCAGGTCTAGGGCAGGGTGGAAAGCCTATGCATATGCATTTCTAACAAGCACTGTAGGACCATACTGCTCCGTCTCTACTGCTGCCACCAGGTGGCATCTAAAGGGTGCTGCTTATATTGAGGTGTCTCCCGTTCCAAACAAGGCTGGAACATTTAAACAAGACTGTGGTAAAGGCGTTGTAATGAAAATTAAAAATAAATAAGCACAGAATAGCTTACGACTAAATAATCTGGTTTACAAGAGATAGTTTTCCCACCTTTAGTGTGGAGTGCACTGCAGGGAGTCTTCCCGGATGAACTCCAGCCTGTCTATGCAAGACAACATTTTTTACCACCCAGGTGGACACGCCCTCATGTATATGGAGACACCTTGAAATCCAGACCCAGGAGAGAAAAGCTTAGGAGGAGCCTAGAATTCCTTCCCTAGGCTGCCAAGCAGACCACCTTCTGATTTTCACTGTCCTATCTGTGAAACTACTTATCTCTTTCCTCAGAAACTGATTCTAGGAAAATCTAAGTTGTTCAGCGAAAAAGATATAATCCCCTAAATGCTCACGGTTTTACCTAATCCAGTACCATATCTGGATAAACCTCAATTCCAGAAACTAAAAATAGGAGGGAATTTGGGAGGGCTAGTGGTAGCCGGCATCAGTTCCTCTCAACTCATTCCCAACTAGTCTTGGTGATTTGAGAGGCAGCAGCTTGTAAACTGGGCCAGGTTTGATACTTCAATGTAGGATTTGTTATTCAACCAGTATTTTTTGGAGCACCCGCCATGCCCTAGATCCCATGCTAGGCATTTTAAGTACCGTAAAACAATGAACAACACAGACTGCCAACCCTGTCTTCCTGCCTCCCCCATCCACCTCCCTCTGAAAGTGAGACCTAAATCTCTGCATTTTGAGGACATGCTCACTACAGTTTGAGAAACAGTTATAGCTCTGCAGAGAAGACAACTAAAGCAAATCAGTATTTCACTGGATGGTCAACAGGCCACATCTGGGCCCACATCGCATGTTAAACATCAAGGCATTTCCAACAAAAATCTAGATTTCTAATGTCTCTTTAAACATAAGAAAAGATGGCAAAAGTAGGCTTGTAGTCCCATATGGCAACACTTGCCTGGAGCTGAGACAATGACTGTCTATTTAGAGAAGAATGCACTCTACAATTTACTACTCTTCACTACTCTGAATTGTCTCATATAGAGTCAGTTTCACCTGTCTGAGTTATCAATCTTGCACCTGAACATATTTGAGTTGAAGACTCTTGTGTAGAACCATATAGAAGAGGACCTAGTCTGGAGACCTTAGGGATGAATGGGGATTTCCAGGCGATGAGGGGCAGGAAAGGGAGGTTGGGAATGTGAGGCAGTGGAAACAGCAGATGGAAAGGCTCAAAGATGAACCTCAGCGCAAAGGGACAGGTGTGTTTAAGGAAGGTAAAATGTTGCTCACAGCCGGAGCTCTAAGCGGGAGGTAAGAGATGGAGCTGGACAGATTAGGCAAGCAATAAGTCATATTTAAAATGTTGGACTTTGGCTGGATGTGGTGCCTCATGCTGTAATCCCAGCACTTTGAGAAGTCAAGGTGGGCAAATCACCTGAGATCAGGAGTTTGAAACCAACCTGGCCAACGTGGCAAAACCCCGTCTCTACTAAAAATCCGAAAAATTAGGCAGGCATGGTGGGGCGCACCTGTAGTCCCAGCTACTCAAGAGGCTGAGGCAGGAGAATCGCTTGAACCTGGGATGTGGAGGTTGCAGTGAGTGGAGATCGTACCACTGCACTCCAGTCTGGGTGACAGAGCAAGACTCTATCTCAAAAAAAGAAACAAAAAAAAAGTTGGACTTCATCCCAAGTTACTCAGAACAAGACACTGAAGGGTTTCAGCTGGAATAATGACTCTCATCTGATTGGTACTGGAGGCTACTCAGGCTGCTGTGTGGAGAGTGGACTGAAGGAGGCAAGATTGACTTGGGAGCAGATATTTTAGGACGTTCGTGAGCAGCCCCCCTGTACAGAGGCCATTCAGGGATGCTGAAGGATTGTGCTGCATCTTTCCTTCCTGGAAGTCCCCACACCCAGTGTATAGCAGAATCCTGGACACAGAGCAGGTGCTCGAGGAAGGGTTCTGACTCAGACCTCAGGCAGAAACAATGGCAGAAACGCCTCAGTCTGGTGGCCATCTGTCTTTTCACAAAGAGGATGCTCAGGACTTGCATAGAAATGTTACATTTTCTTCTTGACACTATCAGAGGGGTAAATTTAAAAAAATAATTTAAAAAATGAAGCCATTCTAAAGCTATTGACCTTCTTTGCCAGCTGTTCAACTCATCTTTGATTTGGGTGAAAGCCGTGTCTGTCTCCGGCATGACATTCCCGAGAGAGAGCTTCCAAGTCATCCTCAGATGTCCATCAAGTTTAAGGAAAAGGCATAAAAATACTGCAGACTAATGAGAGGTGAAAGAGGCATACACAATGTGCAAATAAAGCACAAAATGATACAAACATCTAGAATAAGATCAGATTTTCTACATCTGGTAGTGGAGAGGGGAATATTTCCAAAGAAACTTTTTGTTTTTCAGCCTGCTACAACAGATTGGTCTGGAGGTGTAGATCCATTAAAGTAAAATTGATTTAGAGAGAGAAGATACTGTTCATTTCAAAACTATAGTTCCCCCAACCCCACCTCCACCAAAGTCTCAGATCTCAGCGTGGGAGAAACCCATTAGAATTCCACTTTATAGTGCTAGAGTGATCTGCTTAGATTTCATCTACTGGAATATTTACTTTGGATAAAATGCAAGTTCTCTGTAGCAGTCCGGGGGAATTACAATAGATGAAACAAGAAAAGAATTTTTAAGATGAGCCCAAACCCCAAGTGGGATGTTTCAGTGCTCAGTTAATTGACTCTCCCACATCTACACTCCCCCTTGCTTAATCTTGGGTCATTGTTTTTTTATTCTAGGATCTCAAAGCTCTTTTCAAGCGATGTTTTTCTGCTCAAATTATTGCAGAGATAAAATGAGTTACAGCTAGTCGAATTAAAACATCCTCTTGCCTGTTGGGAGTGAGTGATGAGGGTTGTAGCCCACAGAATAGAGCTCCGAGATGCTTTGACCTGTTTGCAACTGGCTAGTATCCTTCAAGAATTCCTACCCATCTAAAGGCTCACAGTGTCTGAAAGGCCATCGCCCTTGGTCATTCACACTCAGGTATTAGGAGTTCTTCCTCATTTACTACAAGAGGAAAGAAATTAGTCTGCCAGGAAGCATCTGGTGGTCTACAAATCAAGGAGTGCCCAGGTTAGTTCTGATGTTTATTCTTTTAGCTGAAGACCACTGATCACAGCCCTAATACCGCAGCACCCATCTTGTTTGCTTGCAACCAATAGAGTGAATCCTGAAAACATCCATAAAGCTCCCAGAGGAACCCCTACCCTAATTTTCATTCAACAAATACTTAGGGAGCTTCTGCTATGTTGCAGAGAATGGCTGTTCTGGGGACCAGCAAGTCTCTGTTCACACAGAGCTCGCCTTTAGCATGGGGAAAACAGACAATAAACAGGTAACAACATAATAAGTAATGCTACTTATTATGTAGTGATAAGTGCTAGACAAGAAGAATAAAGGGCAAGAATAAAGACAAGGGGTCAGAGGTAGTCAGGAAAGGCCTCCCTGGCAAGCTGAGCTTGAGCAGGGGAAAAGGGGAGCAAGGGAGCAAACCAGAGTCTGCTGGAAGACTTATCCTGGGGATAAGGAATTGCAAGGACAAATGTCCTGAGAGAACAGAGAATGTGACTCCTGTCATCCTGTTATACAGTCTGTGGGACATAGACTCCTTCCACTGGTAAATCAGAAAATGATATTACCCTTTTTCTTTCTTTTCTCTTCCTTCATTTTCCTTATTTATTTTCACATCTTCTCTCCCCCATTTCTTCCTTCATTTCTCCCTGGTCCAAATCTTTGTTTACTGAATCAGTCTCTCCACTACTTTGCTCTGGGATATGAGCATTAAAGTTGACACAGCTCAAATGCTTTTGTGGCAGGACTAGTTTCCCTTTTCTGGTGACGGCTGAGGATAAGAATTAGGAGGAAGGCCTTAAAGTTGAGAGAGAAACAGACATTCATTGATCACAGTAAGACTTGTAGCTGTTCTAGTAGGAAATGTGTTTGTAGGGATTCTCTCCTAGGTCAGGATCAGAAGAAGCATGCCCCTACTTCCTAGTCCCTGTGGAGCAGAAGATGGCTGGTGTGCTATACTAAGTGGAAAGCTGGTCATGAAATGACCTAAAAGGGCTGAGGGACTGTGTGTATGTGTGTGCGCATGTGCCTGTGTGTGTGCGCACATGTGCCTGTGTGTGTGTGCGTGTGTGTGCATGTGTGTGCGTGTGTGTGCATGTGTGTGTGTGTGTGCGTGTGTGTGCGCGTGTGTGTGTGCGTGCGTGTGCGCGTGTGTGTGTGTGTAGTGGGGGAAAGAGGTTGGAGCAAGGAAGACAGTGCAGGTAAAAAGAGCGCTGCTGACTGAGGACTTAGTCACAGGGTGCCCCTAAGAGTGTAGGGTTAAGTTCCTGTGTCTGTGGATGGATCTGAGAACAAGATGGATGGAATAAGAAAGCCATCTCTGAACCTCCACAACCCTCCCCCACTTTACACCAAGCCCCATACCAATTCCTTGTTGACTTCAGTATTATGTAAGTAGGAATGTATCCCTTGAACCCAAAGAATTGAATTCCGAATTTTAGAATTCTGAGTATCCGATTGGCCCACTATAACCTGATTTATAGTACCACCCTTTCATTCCGTGTTAAGGAACATAGTGTACGGGTTGCACCCTTTAAAAATACTTTAGTTTACGTAAGTAAGTCAACCCAGAAACTGGCACCCTTGTTTTCCCAGAATAGAGTATGATGAGAGCTTTTTGTTATTTTTCTACTCTCAGCTTTTTTCTATCTTTCTTCACCTGCAAAGTTTTTCATTTAAATGCACTTATAACTCCTTTAGCGTTTGTTAGTTAAATATGCAACATCACTGTCCCTCCTTAATGCCAGCCTAAAGCATAATTCTATTCATTTGAAAGAATGGCATCATTCTGAGTTTAAGGGCACCAACTGAGTTTTATTCTACATCTTTACAACCTAATTGCCTAGTCCTATTTCACCTCTCAGCCTCTTAGCCATCAGTTCACACACACACAAAAATCACTGTAGAATGTTTTGGTATTTATTCAAGGCATTGTTATTAGGGACACCTGTGGTGGTACATTCATCTAGGGTCTTTCCTGCACTGTATAAACTGATTAACACAGAGAATTATCAGGACAAGCCTTGGGAAATCCTTTGTTAACCCTGGATATAGGGCATCCCTGTATTGCTAGATGAGATAGAATTATTACATGTTGGATGTCAGGATGTTCCACCTAACTCTGGCATATTTGGATTGCTCACAATTTCCCTTATTTGCTCTGTTTCAGTAAAATAACCTATCCCTTACCTGAAATAATCCTTATCTACATGAGCATTGATTATTACCTTTCAGTCTTATCATTTTTTCTTTTTAAGACAAAACCTTGCCCTATCACCCAGGCTGGAGTGCAGTGGCATGATCTCAACTCACTGCAACCTCCACCTCTGGGTTCAAGCGATTTTCTGGGTTCAGCCTCCCGAGTAGCCGGTACTACAAGCATGAGCCACCATGCCTGGCTAATTTTTGTATTTTTAGTAGAGACAGGGTTTCATCATGTTGGCCAGGCTGGTCTTGAACTCCTGACCTCCGGTGATCTGCCTGCCTCAGCTTCCCAAAGGGCTGGAATTACAGGCGTGAGCCATTGCGCCATGCCCAGTCTTATCTCTACTAAGTTAAATTACCACTGTTCTGGCCACCTTATTTTCTAACTATTTCCTTGAATACCTCCTTCCTGGGCCCTCCACATTGAATTCAGTTTGCAGTGATGCATAGCCTACCTTGTGATTATGTGCCCTAGATAACAGGATGCAGGTCAATTGATCACATAGGCAACTTATCACAGGATGCAGGTCAATTGATCACATAGTCAATGGTACCATGTGCCAAGAACCTCTGAGGCAAGTAGACATGTAGTTGGTCAATTTATTGTGCCTAACCCAAACCCCTGATGGCCAGAGTGGTTTGAAAGAATGGTTTCGTATTGGTGTGAGAGGATGTGACTGCTCCCATAGTGGGAACAGCCTCTTCCCTGGGATACACGTGAGAACTGCAGGATGGCTTTCTCTTTCAAATTGCACATCCCTTTACTACTACCCATCTGCCATAGCAGACCCCCACTACATCCATACCCATTGGGAATTGCTTCGTATAATGACTGATGTTATAGACAGGAATCTATTACATATATAAAGCATCTAAGGTTCGACAAAAGGTTGGAAGTCTTGAGCTTGAGATATGGGCCCAGAATACAGATTAAGGAAACAGGTTGGTTTCACTCTCACTCCCAAGGATTTCCAGTGGGTTCCACTGAACTACTCTTTCTTGAGGCTCCACCAAATGAATTAAAGCCCATCAAGTTCAAACTAGTTAGCTGCCCAAAGAAATCGCCAGATATAAAGTTCATATGAAGATATGAAGTTCAGCTGTGCTCAGAAAAGATCTTTCAAGAACACTCTAGCCCCAGGGTCCATTGCAAATCCAATCTAACCCTCTTAGGTAAAACAATAAGATCAGAGATAAGGTGTGCAACTGTTCTGGTATGCCCAGGACTGAGGGGAGTCCTGGGATGCATGACTTTCAGTACTAAACTTGGGAAAGTTCTGGGCAAATCAGGATGAGTTAATCTCACTCTCCAAGACTGTAATTATGTAAATGGCAAGCTTTGGTGCTGCCCTTCCATTCCCAGTGCTGTAACAGCTACAGAGAGATGCATTATTTGGCTGTAGATATGGAGAGCCATGCTTCTCACGTGTAAATCACATATATTCTGATGCTTATTTCATTTAAAAAAAAAAAAAAAAAAAAAAAACTTAAGATATCTTCTGCAAATACTTGGAATTCAATCAGTGACATTCCAAAATTAGCTTTAAGTAATAAAATTTTATGTAATTATGACAACCATCCCTAAAATAAGTGATTAAGTGCTTCAATTACAAAAAGGAATGGTCTGAAAACAAATCTCTCAGGAATTATAAATATCCTCTAAGATACTGGCCCAATTACAAGCTCATGATTCTTGTTTTTAGATTTTTTGCCAACAAAGGTTGCTTAGCAACAGTCAGCCATCTCTTTTCTCTCATCAGTTTTATCTTTTTTCCTCTCCCACCTTTGCTATTGCATACTAAAGAGAAGGAAAGCCACTGCTCTGTGATGACCTCCTCTTCTCAGTTTATAAACACAAAAAAGAGAGTTTCTAAGCGTAACAATTCCTAATGTTTGTACCAAGGTTTGTACAGTCTGAAGAATGTGATCCTGAAAGAAGCTGCATCTGACAGTGCCTTAACTCATTAAAACCCATATAAGAGTAAGAGGGGTTAATGAACCAACCACCATGGAAGGGCCATTGCTTAGTCTGGTATCTTTGGGCACCCAAATCTTGATCTAGTTAACAACTGATGAAGAGGAATGGAAACTAACACTGTTGAGGACCAACTTTGTTCCATCCTTGAATAGGTGCTAATTTAATTAGGTTCCTGGTATTGTACCTGGCTTAGCTCAAGTAGGTGTTAGGGGTTATTTTGGGGAGGGGACAGTAAGCAAGGAGTTAGGAAGGAGACAGAGATCATGACTCCAGGAGCAAGGGCCATAGGAGGAGCTGGCCTCATGGGGCCTGGAACCATACCCTGGTCATTTCCAGGGGCCTCGGCTGTGATACTGAACCTATTTATCCTCTAGTCCTCTGCCTTCACTTAACTCCACTGCTCTCTGTCTGCCCTTCTCCTTGTGTAGCTTATTGAGTCTCCTTTTGCTACTTCTCCCTGTCCTATATCCTTACCCTAATCACATATCTCAGCTTATTCAAGACTCAGAGCTACTGTCCCCACATAACTGGCTTGCTAAGGAACCCTTGTTTACCTCAGGGACTCTCCTCTGTGTTTCTCTCAGTGTTAGCTCTTCCTGTAAACTTTCTGGATTATGCTAGACTTCTCAAGTTAAATGCCCAAGAGTTACTTGTTTATTCTAGATAATGTCATTTTCTGAATTATGCTAGACTTTTCAAGTTAAATGTCCAAGAGTTACTTGTTCATTCTAGATAATGTCATAGGCCAACTATAAATTAGTAATATATAGATCAACTGGTACCAGGTAAGGGAAATATTGTGGGTTAAAATGTGTCGTCCCCACAACCAAAAAAATCATATATTGAAATTCTAATCCCCAATACCACAGAATGTGGCCTTATTTGGAAATAGGGGCATTGCAGGTATAAATAATTAAGATGAGCCCATACCAGAGTAGTGTGCGCACCAAGTCCAATGTGACTGGTGTTCTTATAAGAAGAAGAAGTTGAGGCACTGGCAGGCACACAAAGAGAAAGCTATGTAAAGACATACAATGAGGACAGCCCTCTACAAGCCAAGGAGAGAGGCCTGGGACAGCTCCTTTCCTCACAGCCCTCAGAAGGAAGCAACCCTGTAAATGCCTTGATTTCAGACTTCTATCCTCCAGAACAGTAAACAATAAATTTCTGTTGTCTAAGTCACCCAGTTTGTATTACTTTGTTATGGAAACCCCAGAAAACTAATACAGATTTTGGTATCAGGAACTGGGATGCTGCTGTAATAAATACCTAAAAAGCTAGAAATGGCTTTGAAATTGGGTAGTGAATAGAGGTTGGAAGAGTTTTGTGGTGCATGAAAGAAAAGGCATGGATTTCCTTGAAAAGATAGAAATACAGAAATGTCTATACAGAAATATAGGCATTAAAGGAGATTCTGGTGAGGGCTCAGAAAGAAAAGAGGAGAGCTGTGGAGAAAGTTACTATTGTCTTAGAAAATACATTTTTCACATGAACAGAATGTTGCTAGAAATGTGAACATTAAAGGTGCTTTGGTAAAGTCTCAGACAGAAATGAGGAACTGTTGAAAACTAGAGGACTGCTGATCCTTGTTATAAAGTGGCTGATAACTTGGTTGAATTGTGCTCTGTTAGAAAATAGAACTTGTAAGCAATGAACTTGGATATTTAGCTGAGGAAATTTCTAAGCACAGTATTGAAGGTACTGCCTGGTTTCTCTTTATTGCTTTTAATAAAAATGAGAAGAAAGAAATAAACTGAAGAATAAACTGCTAAGCAAAAAGAAACCAGCACTTGATCCTTTGGCTAAGTCTCAGCCTCACCAAATAGTGTTCTCTGGAAAGAGGGCAAAGGGTGTGTCCAGACAAGCCTTTGCTAAAGAGATTAGGCTTTTAACTCATGGATCCCATTAGCCATCTCAGCAGAAGCCAGGAATAGAGATACAGTTATCCAAAAGTCTGGAAGACCTCTTGTCTGATGGCTTGGATTTCCATGAATTGCACAGAAGGCCAGTAAGGTTTCTGAGAATTTTATAACAGTGGAAACATTGCCACCCTGGACTGAAAAGGACAGTGATGAAATGAAACAAAGGAAGAACAACTTTGAGGGCACAGCCATGGATGCAGAGGGCTGATGGGGATGGCCCCTGCTCCCAGAGGACACAGGCCCAGGGACTGGGGTCATTTCCTCTCTGGTACCACAGAGTGGGTCACCACCCAGCACCAAAACTAATAGGGGAGGTCATGTTGTTCTCTACATGGCACACTAGTCCCTGTGAACAGAAAATATGAGCAGGAAGTTTCCCTTAAGGTTGTAAGTTACAGAAGCTTTCCATATATTACATAATTTAATCCTGGGCAAAGTAGCCTTGGGCATCAGTTTTATTCTTCTTGTTTTACCAACTTGGAGACTATACAATTTGCTTGATGTCTCATGTCTGGCAGGTGGAAGAATCAAATTTCATACCAAGATCTGATGTCAAGAGCTTTACAGTTCACCAGAGAGGGTAATGAAACTGAGACTTTGTAATGACAACAAAGAAGGTAAGTAAAATTGACTAAACTCACTCAATAGAATGAAAACTAAATATACTTTACTATTATATTACTTAACCATGTGTGTATGTGTATAGAAGTTTGATGCATAAAGGTAAAAGATCAAGTATGCAGTAATAACCCTTCCAGAATGGGTGTTTATATTTATGTATCTATTTATCTATGTCTCCGTCCATATCCATACCCATACCCATACACATACCTATTAGGTGTATGTACGTTAAAAAATAATAGACAGCATAGAGTCTGATAATAACTTTCAACCCTTCAATCCTTAACTAGGAATTGTTGAAACCCTCAGCTAAGGATGCCAAGGGAATGTCTCTTTTTCCTTTACTGTAAATTTATAGATTATTTCCCTTTCTGAAGGTATTTACCACCCTTACCATCTGCATTTGAAATGGCTTCTTTCTTATAGCAGAGATTTTAGTACCATTTTAGAGGATTCACAAATCTCTTGGTGGCAATGATTTTTAAAGTTCATTCTTTAAGTCTTCATTGCATGCTAGAATTTAAGATTTATTCTTCTTTAATACATTCTGCAAAATGCCAGCCAAAGTTGCTTACTACTTGGAAGATGTCTTGTCTCTATTTAAATGGCAGAACATTTCTCTGAACTGTCTTTTTGAGCTTTTAATTCTGATATGTTCTGGGTTGCTGTAGGTGGTGGTGGGGAGAGTTTTATAAACTTATGGCTTTTGAGCTAAGAGACAAATTCCACGCTAAACCATACCTTTAAAATGTCTCTCCAGCATAATAGTGCCTGGGTTTTATGACATTACCTGTTTCACCCCATTGAATATCCCTCCCGCATCCAGAAACACAGGATTTCACAGCTTATGCATTTCACTGTCATTATTATATAGTTCTAATATATCATTATATAATATTAAGATAAAAATAGCTAAAATAAAATTCCAAAAATGTCAAGATCCAACCTCAAATTCAGAAAATTAGTCTCTGCTACTGTTGCAGTCTTGCCTTTGTTGTCTTGTTTTGTTCTGTTTTATTAATAGATGTTAACTAGTTCTCTCTTGTTTTTTTCTATCTTCCAGTGCTAGGCTACAGGGAGACTTGCAGATTTTAAAAAATCAACCAATGTATATAGTGAAGTGGCAGTTACAGTTTTTGGGTGACCAAAGGTCCACAGAGAAGTCCTTTGGAGGCCCTCTCATTTTACTGGGGGTGATCTGACCCCCAGTATGGCGCTAGGCAAGCACCATAAGGGCCTGCTGTGTTCACTTGTATATCCCCAGCAACCAGTGAAGCATTTGACACACAGTAGGTGCCAAATGAAGAGAAGAAAAATTGAAACAAGTGACAAATTTCAGAAAGCTGTCAAATATCACAAGCATAGGCTATAAGCTCAGGAATTCTAATAAATTCAATTTCATGGAATTTCTTTCATAAGAAAAAAGTATATGGCACATTTATGATTGTACATATTGTATTATCAAATATATTCCTGATAGACAAGAGCTTCTGGTTTGACCACATGTTAATGAAAATAGATTCCTTTGCTTATAATTTTACACATCTGATACTTGTAAAAACTAAATATGCTCCAATTTGTTCAGAAGTGAGCATGTTACCCAAAGATTGAGGACAGGGTGGTGCTGGGGCAGGAGGCATCCAGGTCTTTTTTGGGGATTAATATATGGAGGGTGGGAGAGTCAATTTTTCCTTCTGCTAAAGTTGCTAAGCTGGATTGATATGATGAGCCAGCAATGTGAAGGCAAACAAGGTCACACAGAGGGAAACAACTAAGAAGGAAGAGAGACAGATTACACCACCATTTAAGCCCTTGAACTGAGCCATGCTTAAATGAAGCTGCCTCTCTGCCTTCTCCTGTTCTGTGAGTCAACAAACTTCCCCTTTTTTCTGTCATTTGAAGCCAATTTCAGTCATTTGAAGCCAAAAGTCCTACCTACTATACAAAATGATAGCTATTTGCATTGTCTTAGTACTCTAAGTCTTAGATAACTTCATATTGCTGAGAAAAAAATAATTTAGGCTCATATGGATAGCTTCTTTATTGGATGTCTGGAACTTGAATATCCACAATACCTCTGTTATCTCCTTTCTTTGCTTATTTTAATCAGAGGACACTGCACTCTCAGCAGTAAGATAGTAATGGCTTACACTTGCATAGTAATTTAAAGTTTCAAAGTAATTTTTTAATGTATTGTCTTATCCTCACAGAAGACAAATGCTTTCATCAGTTTTTCAAATGAAGAAACTAAGGTTCAGAGAAATTAAGTAAATTCTCTAAGGCTATATAGCTTGCATGGGACAGAGCTAGGATTAAAGTTTATGCCTGGTGCTTCCTAATCCAGTATCCTTTCTGTGACATACCATACCTCCCTGAACACACCTGCAGACCCAGGACCTTCCATACCCCCTAGAAGGGATAATTCAGGCCAGAAGACACACACTTTTGGGCCAGATACACTCCGGGCCAATGGCCACTTCTTCTTTTGTCTTCTTCACCTAAGTGTCTAGGTTATCCATCTCTACAACTCTATCTACTGTCTTCTCTTACTCTCTTGCCTAGACTCCAAACTCCCAAAACCTTTCTCATATCCTAACTTCTAAGAACCACAACTCAACAGTGTTTGCCTCAACAGCTTGATGTCAAACCCCTATTAAAATTTTAACCACCAGGATTTTCAGACATGATTTCTACTCCCTTATTTATGAACACTCCCCTGTCTACCATATAACATGAGTTCTTGAATCTGACTCATATGACTTCAGTCCTTGTCATTATTGTGCTCATACTCTGCTTCTACTCTTTTCTTATCTATTCTACCCTGTATTGTTTATTCCTAGAGCGGACAGAAAGAATTGGCCAGACAGCCACCATTATGCCTGTTCACACTGTTGTGTGTCCTGAACAGACCAATAATGAGTTGCAAAATTGAATTCGCAATAAATAGGCTGCCAACCTAAAAAAATGCTGGTACCATTCTTACCGAAACTATTCCCAAAAATTGAGGAGGAGGGACTCCTCCCCAACTCATTCTGTGAGTTCAGCATCATCCTGACACTAAAACGTGGCAGACACACACACAAACACACACACACACACACACAAACTTCAAGCCAATATCCTTGATGAACATAGATGCAAAAATCCTCAACAAAATACTCGCAAACCAAATCCAGGGGGATATCAAAAAACTATTCCTCCATGATCAAGTAGGCTTTATACCTGGAATCAAGGTTGGTTTAACATACACAAGTCGATAAATGTGATTCATCACATAAACAGAACTAAAGACAAAAACCATATGATTATCTCAATAGGGACTTTCAATAAAATTCAGTATACCTTTATGTTAAAAACCCTCAACAAACTAGGCAACGAAGGAACATACTTCAAAATAATAAGAGCCACATATGACAAACTCACAGGCGACATCATACTAAATGGGCAAAAGTTGGAAGCAACACCACTGAAAGCTGGCACAGAACAAGGATGCCCTCTCTCACCACTCCTATTCAACATAGTACTTGAAGTCCTGGACAAAGAAATCAGGCAAGAGAAAGAAAAAAAAGGCATCTAGATAGGAAGAGAGGAAGTCAAACTATCCCTGTTTTCAGACATGATTCTATATCTAGAAAATCCCACAGTCTCAGCCCAAAAGCTCCTTGATCTGATAAATAACTTCAGCAAAGTTTCAGGATGCAAAATTAATGTACAAAAATCAGTAGCATTTCTATATATCAACAACATCCAAGCTGAGAACCAAATCAAGAATGCAATCCCATTTACAATAGCCACCAAAATAATAAAATACCTAGGAATGCAACTAACCAGGAAGGTGAAAGGTTACTATAATGAGAATTACAAAACACGGTTCAAGGAAATCAGAGGCAAGACAAACAAATGGAAAAATATTCCATACTCATGGATAGAAAGAATGCATATTTTGGACATATTACCCAAAGCAATTTACAGATTCAGTGCTATTCCTATCAAACTACTATAACATTCTTCAAAGAACTAGAAAAAACCTATTTTAAAATTCATATGGAACCAAAAAATAGCCCAAAAGCCAAGACAATCCTAAATAAAAACAACAGAGCTGGAGGCATCACATTACCCAACTTCAAACTATACTACAAGGCTATAGTAACCAAAACACCATGGCACTGGTACAAAAACAAACACATAGACCAATGAAACAGAATACAGAACCCAGAAATAATGACACACACCTACAAGCATGTACTTCTTGTTATGTGTGTGTTTGGGATGCAAAATCTATCTGAGTTTGGGGAGCCTATTTTGAAGATTTTGAGATGAGGATTTTTAGGGATGGAGTATCAAGAAATGGCCCAAAGTTTCAGAGATACTGTTCAATGGCAAAGAAAGACTCTAGAAAATTCCTAAATGGCAGTCTGAATACAGCAGCCTTTCTCTTTACAGCATTAGAGAATCAGGAGAAGCCCAGCATGGACTGCCAGAGGTGCCCAAAGTGGCTGCTCTGTGGGGGGACATATCACTATTATCAGTCAAAGGATCCTCCTAATGCTATTTTCCAGCCGAGGGATCTCTACAAGTATTAGCCAAATATAATGCCCTCATGAAAAAAGGGTTTAGCATTGCTTTGAATCTGAAGAACAAGGTCCTGTGGATTCAGCCAGGGGACATTCTGGAATAGATAAAGAGCTGAAAACAATAATCTAGCAGATATTTAGCTATTATGTCAGAAGGAACTTGGGAACTGTGGCTCAGAGACCATAAGAGTAAACACTGTGAATGTGTTTTTAAGGCTTCATAGCCTCTTCATAGTTCATTTTTAACCCCCTTTGTTTCTTACAATCTCCTAAAGACAAGGATGTTATAATGAAACAAACTGTGCATTTGCAGGCGGGATACAAAGCCAAGCATCCTGAGGGTTTGGGGAAACCCAAAGTCAGGAATACCACAGAGAAGAGTGAAGGGTGGCAGCTTCAAAACTCCTAAAGAGAAGAGATATAGACAGCCTGTTCCTGAAACATGACTCTAGGACTTGGTAATAGAAACACCTGAGGAGTTCTCCAGTGTAGGTGGCAATATTTGTTGTCTCCTGATGACTCATACCCAATATCCTTTTCCCATACTGGGAGAACCATATTCTGTTCCATGACCTCCCAAGGATAGATATTGATTAAGCTAATCAGAGGGGTTCCATTTCCCTTGTCACTGATTAACTTATTGTTGTGCTTGCCCTGGCCAATGAGATGTTTGTGTGTGGAATGTTACTAAAGAGCATCTGGGAAAGTTTTTCTTTTAGCTCTTAAAAACATGCGTACAAAAAGAAATACACCTTCTTATTTTATGGAGTGTTGCATCTTCATGTGGTGTGGTCCTATGGTGAACATCTTAGAGACATGAAGAAAGTTAATGTGAAGAATATGCCAGAATAGCAGAGTAGAAAAGTGTAAGGAAGCTAGGTCCCTGATGACATTACTGATTTGACATATGTGCATGTGGAATCCCAAAACAGAAGAAAGGAACAAAAAAGTATTAGTAGAAACAAAGGCCTATTTTGTTTTCTAATTTTGGCAAAAGGCATAAGTTTACAGATTCAAGAAGCTCAATGAATCCAAGCAGGATTGTTGCAAAATATACTACATTTAAGCACATCAAAGTCAAAATGTAGAAAGCGAAGTAAGGAGAATTATCTTGAAAGCAGCCAGAGAAAACAACTCATTATGCACAGAGAAACAATGACATGAATTACCATTGACTTCCCATTGGAAACAGTGGAGGCCAGGAGACAGTAGAATGTCTGTAAAAGTGTGACAGAATGGAACTGTAAACCTAGAATTTTATATTTAAGAAAAGTAGAACCGGGCATGGTGGCTCACACATGTAATCCCAGCACTTTAGGAGACCAAGGTGGGAGGGTTGCTTGAGCCAAGAGTTTCAGACCAGCCTGGGCAACATAGGAAGACCCTGTCTCTACAAAAAATTTTTTTTAATAATTAGCCAGGAGTGCTGTAGCCCCAGCTATTTGGGAGGCTGAAGTGGGTAAATCATTTGAGCCTGAAAGGTTGAGGTCACAGTAAGCCATGATCAAGATACCACTCCAGGCTGGTTGACAGAGTGAGACCCTGGGAAAAGAAATAAAGAGAAGAAAAGAAGAGAAAGAGAGACAGAGAAAGAAAGAGAAGAAGGAAAGGAAGGAAAGAAGGAAGGAAGGAAGGAAGGGAGGGAGGGAGGGAGGGAAAGAAAAAGAAAGAGAGAGGAAGGAAGGAAGAAGGAAGGAAGGAAGGAAGGAAGGAAGGAAGGGAGGGAGGGAGGGAGGGAGGGAGGGAAAGAAAAAGAAAGAGAGAGGAAGGAAGGAAGAAAGAGAGAAAGGAAAGAAGGAAAGAAGGAAGGAAGAGAGAAAGAGAGAGAAAGGAAGGATCCTTCAGAAATGAGGAAGGTAGAATTGTTAAAGACAAATGAGTACAAAGCGAATTAGTTGCCAGCATACCTGTACCACAAAAAAAATTCTAAAAGAAACTCTTTTTTTCCCCGCACAGTAGTTTAAGGAGGAAATTCTTTAAGCTAAAAGAAAATCATGCTGTATAGAACCTCGGATATTCAGGAAAGAGAACACTTTCAAACTGATTTTATGAGTTCAGCATAATGGTAATTAACACCTGAAAAAGAAATCACACACACACAAAAAATACAAGCCAAAATCATTTGTTCATAGCACAAAAATCCTTAACAAAATTTAGTAAATAGAATCTAGTGATATATGAAAAGGATGACACATTATGGCAAAGTTGGCTTTATAAGAAATTAAGTTTGGTTAAACACTCAAAAGTCAATCAACAAATTCAGTATATCAACAAGAGAAAGGAGAAGAACATAGTCATCTAAATAGACACAGAGAAAACATTTGACAGAATTCACCACTCCTCATGATAATTTTTTTAAAACCTAGCAAATAAGGAGTAAACACCTTTCAATCTAATAAAGAACATCTAAGAAAAATCTAGGACTAATATTATACTTAATATTGAGATAGAGTATCTTTTCCCTTTAAAATCAGGAATAAGCATGTATATTCACCCACTTCTGTTCCATACTCTCCTGGCAATCCTGGGCAATGCAATAAAATAAGCAAAAAAAAAATTTAAAAGGCATTGAAATTATAACAGAATGAAGAGAGTGATCTTTATTTACAGATAACGTGACTGCTATGTAGAAAATACTCAGGATCTGCAGAAACATTAATAGAAGTAACAAGTTAATTTAGCCATATCACAGGACACAAAGTCAATATACAAAAGTAAATTGTATTTTTACAAAACAATGGCAAACAATTTGAAAATAAAATTTCAAACAATACTATTTACAATAATATAGAAACATACATGTAATATTTGGAAATAAATGTAACAAAACATGGACATAATCTTTACACTAAAAACCCAAGCCATTGATGTGAGGAATTAAAGATTTAAATAAATGGGAAAATGCCAGGTTCATGGGTTATAAGACTCAATATTTTGAGATGTTAATCATCCCTAAATTAATTTATGGACTCATGTGTCTTGAATCATAATTCCACCAGATTTTAGGTAGAAATGAATAAACTGATATTTAAGTTTGTATGGAAGTGCAAAGAAGACTGATGCCAAATGGAATAAGAAGAATGAAGTTGGAGGACTCACACTACTTGACTTCAAGACTTACTATATACCACAGTAATCAAAAGTTCATTACTCATATACGTAAGGAAAGATAACTAGATAAATAGAACAGAGAAAGAATTCAAAAATAAACCCATACATATATAGTCATTGGATTTTCAACAAAACCACCAAAGAAATCCAATGGGAAAAGGAAAATCTCTTCAGCAAGTAATTATTGAATAACTGAATATGCATATGGAAAGAAAGTTCAACTCCTACCTCACACTATTCACAGAAAAATAACTCAAGGTGGATCATTCCCCTAAACATCAAAGCTAAAATTATAAAACTTCTAAAAGGTCACAGGAAGCAAAAATCATAAAAAAAGTTTAAACTTCTGTTTATCAAAAGATACTAATAAAATGAATAGACAAATCATAGACTGAAAGAGGATATTAGCAAAACATATAAAAAAGAAGACTATTATCGGGAATATTAAAAGAAGTCACACAATTCAGGAATAAAATGACAACCCAGTAAAAATTTAGGGATTAGTACATAGGCATTTTGGGATGGAGTGGGGGGTTAGGGGAGGGGGAATATGATGGCGTTATGTACTAATCCCTAATTTTTTACTGGGTTGTTTGTCATTGGGCAAAACATTTGAAAGAAAAATTGCAGAAGAAAAATATGCAAATCAATAGGGCTGAAAGTCACCAGTCATCATGGAAATGCAGATTAAAGTCACAATAAAACATCACTAATATTCACTAGAATGTCTAAAACAGACAGTTGCAAATGTTGACAAGGATGTGGCATAACACAACCAGAACTCTCACACATTGTTGATGAGATACAATCACTTTGGGGGAAGTTTGGGCAATTTTTTTAGAAGTTAAACATATATCTTCCCTATGATTAGCAATTAATTCCACTCTTGACTATTTATCTATGGTAGGCAGCATAATGCCACCATGTGCCCCCTTCACCCCCACTCCATCCCAAGATGCCTATGTGCTAATCCCTAAGACCTCTGTTGTATAGCAAAGGGGAGTTAAGTTTGCTAATCAGATGACCTTAAATTAGGGAGATTATCCTGGATTATTCGGGTGGGCCCAGTGTAATCACAAGGTCCTTAAAAGTGGAAGAGGGAGGCAAAAGTATTAGGGTATGAGGGCAATGTAATTACAGAAGAAACATCAGAGAGATTCAATGTTGCTGGCTTTGAAGATGGAGAAAGGAGGCCACTAGCCAAGATGAGGGCATCCTCTGGAAGCTGGGAAAGACAAGGGAATGGATTCTCCCCCAGGGCTTCCAGAAAGGAGCACAGCCCTATCAACACCTTGGTCTTAGCCCAGTGAGAGCCCTGTTGAATTTCTAACCTGCAGAATTGTGAGTTAATACGTTTGTGTGATTTAAACTGCTAAGTATGTGGTAATTTGTTGCACCAGCAATAGAAAGCTAAGCTAATACAGTAACAAAGAGAAGGCCTGGCATGGTGGCTCACACATGTAACCCCAGCATTTTGGGAGGCTGAGGCAGGCGGGTCGCTTGGGTCCAGGAGTTTGAAACCAGCCTGGCCAACATGGCAAAACCCCGTTTCTATAAAAAATATAAAAATTTGCCAGGCATGGTGGCACATGCCTGTAGTCCCAGCTATTCAGGAGGCTGAGGCAGAAGGATCACTTGAGCCTGGGAGGCAGAGGTTGCAGTGTGCCTAGATCGCATCAGTGCATTCTAGCCTGGGCAACAGAGACTGTGTCTCAAAACAAAACAAAACCAACCAAACAAAAACAAACAACAAACAAATCAAAACCAAAGAGAAATGGAGACATACGTCCCCCAAAAAAATTGTTCAAAAGTGCTCTTAGTGGTTTTATTCTTACAGCCCAAACCTAGAAATAGTCTGAATCCCCATTAATAGGATAATGGATAAACAAACTATGGTATGTTCATATAACAAAGCATTGCTCCCCAGTAAGAAGGAATAAACTACTATACATGCAACAACATGGGCGAACTCACAAACATTCTGAATAAAAACACTGAATACATATTGTATGATTCTTTTTATATGGAGCTCTGGAACAGGCAAAGCCACTCTAGGGTGAAAAAAATAAAGATAGCGGTTGTCTGGGAGGGAGTGAATGAGG
>NW_012106097.1:1834568-1852228 GCF_000951045.1 Mandrillus leucophaeus | reverse complement strand
GGCCTCCGAAAGTGTTAGTATTACAGGTGTGAGCCACCATGCCAGGCCAAATCTCTGTTGTTTTAAGCCACCCAGTTTGTGGTAATTAGTTATGGCAGCCCTAGGAAATTATTACAATACACACTTAAACTTGTGCATTTCACTACCTACACATTTTACCTATAAAAAAAGAACCATAAAAATTGAACTCTAGTTTATAATATGTATGTGAAGCATTTAGTAGTCAAGTGTCTGAAATTTAGTTTGAATTGTTGAAACTAACTGGTGGGTATATGAGTGTTTAATGTGTAATTCTTTTAGCTTTTCTATATATTTGAATATTTTCATAATAAAATATTGGGGAAATAATTGCAAACCTTGACAACCTAATGGGAGGTAAAATAAATTTACAGAATAAATAAGCATTTTTTTAAAAAATGGGATAGAATAGACTAAAACAGAACATGTAAAATGAAAGTGTTGTTGAATGAAAGTTAAATTTTAATTATACATAATACATATGCATGTATGTATGTACTAGATCATGATGTAAAATTATTTTTTTACTAAGGATCAAGTCAAAACTATTTGAGAAGATCTACCTTAGTCTCACAGGTTTCCCATCATCTCAACTTTTCCCCTCCACCAACAATTTTATACCCACACCTAATCTATTCATCATCTGCACAAATTCAGGGCTCTTGCTATGAAAATGCTTTCATATCCATCTCTCTTTGACCTATTATCATAGTTAATGAAGCACATTTTCCTAAAACAATGAGTTTCTTCTAGGGGAATTCACAGGGCTCTTTGTAAGCTCTATTTATGCCTTCAAAATCCCAGGGTAGCATTTAGTAATTTTCTGCATGAGAACACTAAATGGAAACTTAGAAGAATCAGTCAAACTCTAAACAGATGTTCTTCCTTTGTCATTTTTTTTAAAGGCATAGCCAAAGTAAGCTAGCTTCTCAATAAAAAGTTTAGCTGTAAATACTGCAGCTAGAGATTAATTCAGTCCATAAAGTGTGTGGATTCATAGTTACCATCATCACTCATATTTAATAATAACATAAGTGAGTCTTAAAGATGCTAATTAAGTCAGAAATAACTATTTTGATCCACTATAATGTTATGTGTAAGTTCTCAATAATGTAATGAGTGTTCAATTCAACTGAGTTCAACCAAAACTTATTAAACTTCAACTACATATCACGCACAATATTGTAAGTGCAGGAGATACAATAATAATGAAGACTGGGCCCAGTCCTTGAGGAGTTCACAGTGTAGGAGAACAGACACATAAATCGTTCATTTCAAGAGTCAGGTATATACATGCAGGGTTCTAGAGGTGTACAAGCTGGAGCATATAACATCTGAATTGAGTCTTGAAGAATGTACAGAAGTTATTTAGGGAAAAGGGACCCGGAAGGGCAGAATGTGTTTCTGACTGCCTTTTTAAAATGGTGGTTCTGTCTAATTGTGGAGATTTTATTTTGCTGAATGGAGTTTGCAAGCTCAGGGCCAGAGCTGAGTTGCTCCAGACAATAGAATCTCAACCATGTGCTCTCTATCTCTCAGGCTGTCCCTCTCTACTTTCCTTTCTTCCGTCAAACACTTGGTCCCTCTTTCAAATATTGGACAAATGTTTAAAGACTATCAGTTTGAAGACTTGACAAGTCATTTTTCGACATAAGTTGTTCAGCTATTTTGTTATACTCTGAAAGTAGCACGATATAGAATAAGCAAATAGAAACATTAGCTAGAAGGGTTTCTTTGCCATCAGAAGACTAGGCAAAGACTAGGCAGAATTAAAATGCAGCACCATTCTATGGATCAGAGAACAGCAAGGGGGAAAATTCAAGTCTTGGAGAGCGGGGACAACTACCTCAAAGAATTGCCAAGAACCCCAAGGCAGACCAGGAAACCCTTGGGTACTGAAAGACAAGAGGGGGTTTGTCTTCTAATAATGATTCTGAGTGAGGGTTCAAGAGTCAAAAACTGTTCCTTAAAACCAATATGGACTCGGGAAACAATGCTTGTATTTTTAACTCTAGGACCAAGAACTACTTAAAACCTTATAAAGACATATATTGAGAACTTTGGACAGTCTGTCTTGAGAAGGAGAGGTTAGGGTGGGTTAGGGATAAAGAATGTCACATAACTCAAAGTCCTCTAAGTCCTATTAAATCTTAAAGACTTAGTGCAGCCACTTCTCCCTCCAAAAGGACAGATTGAAGAACGTGTGCAGGAGTATGCTCTTCCCAAAGGTGAAAAATCAGAACCATTGCTGACAGATTTCTAATGCATCCCTGATGGAAGATAGATGGGAACAAAAGTGAAGTCCCAGTTGACCTTAGTAGCAGGACAGTACAGTAAAGGGGAGGCCCTAGCAGGGGAGGCCAAGCAAGGACAGCCCAATCACTGTGCCTAGGGGCAGGATTCTCTGAAGCACAGGAAAGGCACACAGCATTGGCCGCAGACATAGTCTCAAATGGGTTACAGTGGCCAGAAACAGAGTCTCACTAAATTTATAAAACATCATTTATAAAGGTCTGACCAATGTTTGTAAAACATGCTGGAGCAAAGGAGGTTGTTTCAGCAGTAGCAAGCTACAGAAGACTATCAACTGGGGACTGGTAGGAAAATGGATCCACGCCTACAGAAAAGGCAAACAGGTGACTGCAAGTCTTTTCAATGTCATATTGGAGTATTGTCTAACAGCCCCATTGAGGCTTATTTAATACTCCAGTGCAGAGGTCAGGAAATTCTGGCTCGTAGTCTGGCCACATGTTTTTGTAAATAAAGCTTTATAGGAACACAGCCACATTCATTTGTTTGTATATTATCTATAGCTGCTTTGGGGCTATTACATGAGAGTTGAGTAGTTACAACATAGACTGAATGGCCTGCATGTCTAAAATATTTACTGTCTAAGCCATTAAGGAAAACTTGCCAACCTCTGCTCTAGGGGAATGTACTTTTGCTTGACTTAGTATTTGCTGTTGATTAGAGGGCAGATTCTGTGAAACTATGTGTTAATATGCAGATTAATATGTTGCAGATGATTTCTGTCTGGTAAAAAAGATAAACCTAGAATTCGTTTTATTTCCTTGTAGAATATTAACCAGTTTTATAATCAATCTAGCAATTTTATCCTAATATTACTTGTTCAGTACCTATATATACTTAATCTCTGGAGTATTTTGATGTAAACTTTTCATTTTAGAACAGCTGTGGAGTTACAGAATTATTGCAAGGATAGTAAAGATTCTCCACATACACCAAATCCAATTTCTCCTATTATAGACAACTTCCATGTCCATAGGACATGTATCACAATTAATGCACACGTATTGATATATTACTATGTCCATGCTTTATTCAGATTTTCCCAGTTTTTCTTTAATATCCTCTTTCCTAGTCCAGGATCCTATCCAGGATACATTGCATTTAGTAGTCATGTCTCCATAAACACCTCAATTATGATGGTTTCTCAAACACTTATTGTTTTTGATGACCTTTATAGCTCTGAGAATACTGGTGAGGCATGTTGTAGATGTCCCTCAGTTAGAATTTGCCTAATGTTTTTCTTATGATTAGACTGGGATTATGGGTTTGGGGGAAGACCATGAAGTGCCATTTTCACTATATCATATCCAAAGTACATAATATCAATAAAACTTATCACTGTTGATGTTAACTTTGATCACTTGGCTTGCAGCAGTATTAGTCTGGTTTCACCACTGTGAAGTTACTTGCCACACTGCCACAGCTCCTGTCCATACTGTACTCTGTGGAAGGTCATGTGTATACATAACCTGCACTTAAGGAGTAAGGAGTTTTACTCTATCTCCTTAGGTACTAAAAATGTACGTGAATTATTTGCAATTCTTCTGCAGATGTGATTTATCTACTTTTTCCCTAATTAATTATTTGTTCAATCATTTATTTTATTTTTTATTTTTTGGAGATGGAGTCTTGCTCTGTTACCCAGGTTGGAGTGTAGTGGCGCAACCTCGTCTCACTGCAACCTCCACCTCCTGGATTCAAGTGATTCTCCTGCCTCAGCCTCATAAGTAGCTGGGACCACAGGCGTGCACCACTATGCCCAGCTAATTTTTGTATTTTTAGTAGAGATGGGGTTTCATCATATTGGCCAGGCTGGTCTCGAACTCCTGACCTCAAGTGATCTGCCCACTTCAGCCTCCCAAAGTGCTGGGATTACAGGTGTGAGCCACTGTTCCCACACTATTTGTTCAATCATTTATTTATGTCAGTGTGCACTCATGGATATTCATTTATACGTTGGGTTATAATTCAATACTACTTTATTTATGTTGCTCAGATTTTTCCAACTTTGGCCACTGGAGCTCTTTTAGTTGACTTCTGCATCCCTTTAACATATTATCATCATTGTGGGTTTTTATATTTGAGCGTTTTTTGGCTTTCTGGCATTACAAGATGCTCCAGGCACATATTGTGTATTTCTGGCTCTAATCCTAGAAGCAGCCATTTCTCCAAGGAGAGCTAGTTCCTTTTCCAGCTATTGGAAACCAGTATCTGGGTGTAAGGTATGTTCATTGCTATTGGGGTGTCATTGCTTTTAGGCCTTCTCAGCTGACAGAGCAAAGACATATATGTGTGTATATATTTCCTTGTGTATATTCTGCCTTGTGTATATGTACACATCTACACATATTCCTATATGTAATCATGGGTATCTATGTTAAGCTAGACATAAGTTCATACTGATATCTCCAACTTAATCTATTATCACAAGGACCATCTTCGCCTCCTTCCCTTTTAACCTCTCATTGCAGCAGTGAGAAACCTGGATCCCATCATCTTCCATTCATTTGCTTAATTATTCAATTTCAGTATACATGTAGACTGGTTTCAGAATTGTTAACCTCTAACTCTGTAGGGAGAAAAAGGTTATCAACTAGCATACCATCCTTATGTATAGCTAATTTTACCCTTAGTTTTACAGACTTTACTCATTTCCAAAGTTACTTAGATCAGCACTCTAAGTAATCTCCTTAAACGAGGTAGCTTCCTACACTTAAATAGAGTTAGATTGTTTTGTTACACTCTATATTCCATCCTGGGATCCTCTGACTTTCTAAAGTTTTAAAAACTTGTATACATTAAGGTTTACTTTTTGTGTTATAAACTTCTATGAGTTTTGATAAATGCTCATGCTCACCTTGGCAGCACATATACTAAAATTGGAATGATAAATGCTTTATAACCTTCATTCACCATTACAGTATTACATAGAATAGTTTTGCCTTCCCAAAAATTTACCTATACTTTACCTGTTCAAACACCCCAGCCCTACCCACCCACCCTCTGCTGAACCCCTGGAAACCACTGACTTTTTACCATTTCTACAGCTTTTTCCTTTTCCATAATGTCATAAAATTGAAATAATATACAGCCTTTTCAGACTGGCTTTTTTCACTTAGCAATATTCATCGAAGAATTATCTATGTTTTTGCGTAGCTTGCTAGCTTGTCCCTTTTAATCACTAAATGATATTTCATTGAATAGATGTACCACAGTTTGTTCATTTGCCTACTGAAAGACATCGATTTGGGGGGAATTATAAGTAAAGCTAGTATAAACATTCTCATGAAGGTTTTTGTATGGACATACATTTTCAAATCATTGAGTAAAAACCTAATAGCATGGTTACTGGATCATATGGTAGGACAATTTTTAGTTTGTAGGCAACAGCCAACCTGCCTTCTAAGGTTGCCGTATCAATTTGCACTCTCAGCAATGAGAGAGAGCTCCTGTTACTCTGCATCCTCACCAGCAATTAGTAGTTTTTTTGTTGTTTTTTCTTTTTTTTTTTTTTTTTTTCCCAGCTATTCTGATTGGTATGCAGTGACTTCTCATTGTTGTTTAATTTGAAATTCCTTAATAACAAATAATGTGAAGCTTATAATAACAAATAATATATACATATTTTCCACCTATGTATCTTCTCTGGTGAGGCATCTGATGAGGCCTTTTGTCTATTTTTAAATTGGATTGTTATTTTTTTATTATATTATTATATATTTTGGATGCAGATCTTTGATCTGATATGTACTGTGCATATCATATGAGTCTGAGACTTGTCTTTTTATTTTCTTAGTGGGTATTTTGCAGAGCAGAAATTTTTTTTTTAAGAAAGTTCATCTTTTTTTCTTTTTTCTTTTTTTTTTTGCATTATTATTGGTGTTGTATCTAAAACTTCACCACCAAACCCAAGGCTGTATAAATTGTCTCCTATTTTTTTCAAGGAGTTTTATACCTAGCATTTTGCATTTATGTTTATGATGAATTTTGAGTTGATGTTTGTGAAAAGTGTAAGGTGTGTGCTTGAGTTCCTTGCTTGCATATGAACACTCAATTGTCCCAGCACCATTTGTTGGAAAGACTATTCTTTTTCCATTGTATTGCCTTTGCTTCTTTGTCAAAAATCAGTTGACTATGTTTGTGTGGCTCTATTTCTGGGTCCTGCAGTCTGTTTGACTGATCCATGGGTCTATTCTTTTGCTAATACCATGCCAAAAAATCAAAATATTGAGAAATAAATGTAACAAAATATGTCCACAACCTTTACGTTTTGTGTTGTAAAGTTCTATGAGTTTTGGCAATTTGTATTCACGATTGCAATATCATACAGAATAATTTTGCCTCCCTAATAAATTAATTGTACTTTGCTTACTTAAACCCCAACACCCCCCACACTACACATACCTGAATATTCTGGATAAGACCTAAATCAGCAGAGACATATAACATATTCATGGATTAGATAACACAATTATTGTTATTATGTCAAATTTTTCTAAATTGATGTAAAGATTCAATGCATACCTAATGAAAATACCAGTGTACTCTTGTGTTGAGAGTGACCACCTTAGTCTAAAATTTATATGGAAATGTCAAGAACCTAGGATATCCAAAACAATCTTGAAAAAGAAGAACAAAGTTGAAGTATTCACACTTCATCATTGTAAAACTTAATACAAAGGTACAATAATCAAGACAGTGTTGGAATAAGGATGAAATTGAGAGTTCAGAAATAATCTTTGCATTTATGATCAATTGATTTTAAATAAGGATGCGAAGACCATTCAATAAAGAAAAACTAGTCTTTTCAATAAATGGTGCTGGGAAAACTGGATATCTACACACAAAACAGTAAAGTCAGACCCCTACCTCACAACATATACAAAATAACTCAAAATGGATAATAGACAAAAATGTAACCACTAAAACAATAAAAGCCTTAGAGGAAAATGTAGAAGTAAATTTACATTTCATGATCTTAGGTTAGGCAATGGTTTGTTAAATATGAGACCAAAAGCACAAGTAACAACAAAATAGATAAATTGTACTTCATCAAAATTAAAAATGTTTGTGTTTCAATGGATGACATCAAGAAAGTGAAAAGTCAATTCAGGCAAAAACTCAAAACACGGACAACATTAAATGTTGGCAAGGATGTGAAGCAACAGGAATTCTCATTCATTGCTTATTGGAATGCAAAATAGTACAGTCAGTTTGAAAGACAGTTTTCTAGTATTTTACATAATGAGACATACTTTTACCAACAATTGTGCTCTTGGTGTTATCCAAAAGGGTTTGTATTGGTCCATTCTCATGCTGCTAAGAAGAAATACCCAAGACTGAGTATTTTATAAAGGAAGGAGGTTTAATTGACTCATAGTTCAGCATGGTTGGGGAGGTCTCAAGAAACTTACAATTATGGCCGAAGCAGAAGCAAACACGTCCTTCTTCACATGGTGGCAGGAAGAAGAAGTGCTGAGCAAAATAAGGGAAAGCCCCTTTATAAAACCATCATATCTCATGAGAACTCACTGACCATCACAAGAACAGTGTGAGGGTGACCCCCACCACGATTAAATTACCTCCCCCTGGTTCCCTCCCTCGACATGTGGGGATTATGGGAACTACAATTCAAGATAAGATTTGGGTGGGGACACAGACAAACCACATCAGAGTTGAAAACTTATGTCAATACACAGACACAAAAAGACGAACCCAGATGGATGTTTATAGCAGCTTTATTCATAATCGTCAAAACTTGGAAGAAACTAAGATGATTTTCAGTATGTAAATGGACAAATAAACTGTGGTACAGACAATGAAATATTACTCAGTGCTAAAAAGAAATGAGCTATTAGCCATGAAAAGACATAGAGGAAACTTAAATGCATGCCTTTAGGCAAAGAAAGAAAACTTAAAAGGCTACAGACTGTATGATTCCAGCTGTATTATATTCTGAAAAAGGAAAACTATGATGGCAGTAAAAACAAAATCAATGGTTGCTAGGAGTTGAGAGGGAGAAGGGATGAATAAGTGAAGCACAGAGGATTTTCAAGTCAGTGAAAATATTCTATATTGGTGGATACATGTCATTATACATTCGTCCAAACCCATAGAATGCACAACATCAAGAGTGAACCCTAACGTAAACTATAGACTTTGGGTGATAATGTGTCAATGTAGATTTATAAATTGTAACAAATGTACCACTTGGTATGGGATGTTGATAGTAAGGAAAGCTGTGGATGTGTGGGCACAAGGGTTATATGGGACATCTCTGTAATTTCTGCACAATTTTCCTCTGAACCTAAAAAAGCTATAAGCAATAGTCTATTTTTTAATGAAGATCAACCCAAGAATGGGAGGAAATATTTGAAAATCATATATCCAATAAGAAACTTATTTCTAAAATATATAAAGAACTGTTACAACTCAATAATAGAGACAAATGACCTATTTAAAAGTAGACAAGTAATTTGAATAGACATCTTTCCAAAGAAGACCCACAAGTGGCCACTATGTATATGCAAAGATGCTCATCATCGTTAGTCATTAGGTAAATACAAATCTAAACCATAATAAGACACCACTTCACATCCACTAGGATGGCTATACTGAAAACGACAGACAATAACAAGTGTTGGTGAGAAAGTGGAAAAATTGAAACCCTCATACCTTGCTGTAAAATGGTGCAACAATTTTGGACAATAGTTTGGCAATTCCTCAAAAGTTAAACAGAAACTACCATATGACCTAGAAATTCCACACCTGGAATATACCCAATATAATTAAAAATAGGTGTTCAAACAAAAAAGTATGTACTAACGTTCATAGAAACACTATTCACAAAAGCAAAAGGTAAAAACAACCCAAGTGTCCATTAACTGATGAGTGGAAAAACAAAACATGGTGTATCCATACAATAAAACATTATTCAGCAATAAAGAGACAAAATACTGACACATGCTACAATATGGAGAAACGTCGAAAACATCATGCTGATTGAAAGATGCCAGACACAAAGGCCACATATTGTTTAATTCCACTGATATGAAATGTCCAGAATAGGAAAATCTAAAGAAACAGAAAACAGATTAGTGGTTGTGAGGAATTAGGTGGAGGGGAGAATAGGGACTGATGGCTAATGTGCAGTTTCTTTGAAGGAAGATCAAAGTGTTCCGAAATTAGATAATGTTGAAGGTTGCACAACTCTGTATATATACTAAAAACCTCTGACTTTTATATTATAAAAGGGTGAATCTTGTGATATATGAATTTTGTCTCAATAAGGCTATTATAAAAATGATATATTTTGGCTCACAAAAATTCAATAGCTAGAGTGTGATGATAGCTTGGTAAACTATTCCTAGGGTTCCACGGGATTATAAACCCACTTTCCATTTCTAGGAATATTTCAAGATAAGTAAATCAGATAAATGCTTGATTTGTGTTTAAAGCAAACAAATTGAGAGTCAACAACCCTGTTCCCCAACTACTACACAAAGATTATTAGGTCTCTTGTTTGGCAAAGCTTACATACATTTTCCTTATAGAAGAAGTTCTTTAGACAGATACTATAGAGCTAAATGCGCAGGAGAAATAAATTGTGGTTTATTTCCTAAAATCCTATGGAATATTTAAATGACCAGCTTGCAGAATAGCTAATTTAAAAACTTCTTAATCTGAACTGAGCATAAAGCCATAAAACACAGGCAAATTAAGTGAAAATTTCCTCCCCACTGTATCTTTTATTCTGGAACATAATTTATTGCCTGATAAGCCATGTTTATGATCTGATCACCTTATCAACTGCCTTTAATTTTATTTATTTTATTCTATAGGTTTTTGGATAACAGGTGGTGTTTGGTTACATAACTAAATTCTTCAGTGGTGATTTCTGAGATTTTGGTGCACCCATTACCTGAGCAGTGTACACTGTACCCAATGTGTAGCCTTTTACTCATCAGCCCCTTCCTACCCTTTCACCTGAGTCCCCAAAGTCCATTGTATCCTTCTTGTGCTTTTGCATCCTCACAGCTGAGCTCCCACTTATGAATGAGAACATAGGATGTTTAGTTTTGCGTTCCTGAGTTACTTTACTTAGAATAAGGGTCTCCATTTCCATCGGGTTACTGCAAATGCCATTATTTCATTCCTTTTTAATGGCTGAGTAGTATTCCATGGTATACCATAATTTTTTTATTCACTCGTTGATTGATGGGCATTGGGCTGCTTCCGTATTTTTGCAATTGTGAATTGTGCTGCTATAAACATGCATGTGCAAGTATCTTTTTCAAATAATGACTTCTCTTCCTTTGGGTAGATACCCAGTAGTGGGATTGCTGGATCAAATGGTAGTTCTACTTTTAATTCTTTAAGGAATCTCCACATGGTTTTCCACAGTGGTTGTACTAGTTTACATTCCCACCAGCAGTTTTGATTATGGTCATTCTTTATCAACTGCCTTTAAAAACAATTCCAGATGGAATGTCTATCCATAGTTTGTATCTATTCACTCTACTCTCTCACTTCTTGTTGCTAGGATACCACTTACTGGAATATTAAAAATTTATTTTTAATCAAGTTTTTATTCTACATGGCCTTAGGAAAAGGAAAAAAGCAAGGTCCATGCACACATAAAACAGTTTCCAGAATGACTTTCAATCTTTGGTAGTAATTCTAAAGTCTTCTTTTTTTAATTTAGTAATTGAAAAAGCTGACTTCATAATTAAAATTGCCAGTTTTCACTTTGTGTATTAATTTGGTCTAAGTGGAAGGGGAGGTCATATCACAGAAACTTTTCCTTCCTTCTAAAATGACTGATTCATTTTGTCTGTCAAAGACAAAGCCTCCAAGGTACAGAAAAGGAAGGAAGCTTCAGAGAGGATTCATCTCCATAGCCCTTATTTCTCAGGGCTCTCAAGTTTAAAACTAGAAACTGGAATAGTCTATTTTCCTGACTTCTAAAAGTTACAGAGATTAGAGTATTAAAAAAGTTGATATTATTCTATTTATTTTTATTCCAATTAATTTAATTCAGTAATGTGTATGAAACACCCTCTATGCACAATTCACTGTACTAATTAATCAATGTTGAGAGTGTTAAGATGAATGTGTGACAGTCACTGTCTTCAAAATGGTCATAACCTAGTGAGGAAATGGACAATACCCGGTACCAGTCTCCAAGGGAGCAGGGAACTAAGTTACTCCAGGCCTAGTGGGTAGGGTCCCAGCACTTACTCTGGGGTCTGCAGAAACACAGGTTTAGAGCCTGCATTGGTTGAGTGTGGACAATATGCAGCATCCAGTAGGGTACCAGATTAGCACCCGAAGTGGTTACCACACGAAGGAAGACAATGTGTGAGAGAATTCATAGGTCAGGGCTCAGTTGGGCATTCCTAGGTAGTGCCTATGGTCTCTGCCCTGGACACTGAAGAGGGCTCATAAAGGCGGACATCAACCCAAACCTGACTTGCGGTAGGCTGATCAGTACCATGGGGCAGGTTTATTTTCTGGGGAAAGGGTGGAGTTTAAAAACACTTTGTAAGCAGTATGGCAGTTGAGCTGGGTTCTAAGGACTGTTAAGACTTCACTAATCTGAGGTTACTAGAGATAACATACAAAGTACAAAGAAGAGGTAACAAAATATGAAGGTGAGAGGATGCTGCTGTATTAAAGAAATGCTGGTGTTGGTTGATGAGGAGTGTAAAATGCACACGACTGTGGGGTGAGGAGACAGTGGAGAGGGAGCTAAAGCTAGCATCTTGGGCCAGATTAAGAAGGGCTTTGGAATGCCATGCAACATAATTTGGACTTTATTCTGTATGTGCAATGAGGATCTATCCAGGGTTGTTGAGCAATGCAATGCTATGAAATATTGCCTTTTATTAATAAGCTGACTTATCAACTTGGCTTAGCAATATTTTTAAGTGATTCGTTTCTAAACTTGTCCTAGTTTTTCTCTATTTTCCCCCTCAGATCCATTCTTCACCTTCTCTCTCTTACTCTGTGCCATAGGAGCCTTACTTCATCCAGGCTCCCTTGGCCTCTGCCTTCCAGTAGAGTGGCTGTTGGGAGGCACCAGCAGGATACTGGAGTTCCGGAAGAGAGGGAGGGATGTGTTCGGTGAGTGGCTGTGTTTCTCCACAGGGCTTTAGTTCTTGTAAACTGTCCCTTTTCTGCAGCTCCAGCTCTCACAGAGGTCTAGTAATGGCTTCCTTCTCCTGCTCCTTCCTAGCATTCCTCTCTTACCAGTCACTGAAAGCCTTACCATCTTTTATTATTTCCCTTAATTCTGCTGTTTACGGGGGTGGTGTCCCAAAGATCACCCCCACCTTAGATGATTCGCTAAGAGGACTCACATGACTTAACATATGGTTGTACTTATGGCTAAAATTGATTACAGTGATAAGATACACAGTAAAATCAGCAAAGATAAAAGACACATGCGGTGATGTTGGGGAAAGCCAGGCACAAGCTCCAAGAATCTTCTACCAGTGGAATTGCACGGCACATGCTTAATTCCCCCAGCAATGAGTTGTGACAACATGCATAAAATGTTGTCTTCCCGAAAAGTTCATTGAGACGTAGCACCCAGGGTTTTCACATGCCAAATTCCAGACTCCCAAAAAGAAAGCAGGTTTTCAGGGTAAACCACATTGTTTGCATAAATAGTTTAGGCCACTTTGTTTGCATAAATAGTGCATAAATAGTTGCATAAATAGTGAGCTATTCCTGTCAGGAAACACGGGGGAGGCCCAGCGTGGTGGCTCAGATCTGTAATCCCAGCACTTTGGGAGGTTGAGGGGGGTGGATCACGAGGTCAGGAGTTCAAGACCAGCCTGGCCAAGATGGTGAAACTTCGTCTCTACTAAAAATACAAAAAATTGCCGGATGTGGTGACAGGTGCCTGCAATCCCAGCTACTCGAGAGGCTAGGTAAAGAATTGCTTGAATCCGGAAGGCAGAGGTTGTAGTGAGCTGAGATCCTGCCCCTGCACTCCATCCTGGGTGACAGAGCGAGACTCCGTTTAAAAAAAAAAAAAAAGGTGGAACTGCTCACCCACCAGTTTGCTAGTCTGAGTGCAGCTTAAAGAAAAAAGCAGATCACAGGACTCAGGGAAATAATCACTGCCCTCACTCTGTGCGACCTATCTGTAGTTTAAATTCTGTTCCCTGAAGGAGAACTCTTTTCTACATTACACGGACAAATGCCCTCACATTTATACTGAGGGGCTTGTGACTTTTTGAAGGTTTGCAGGTTTTGCAGGGTTTTCTTGGGAGTCAGCTATGCCTCTGCCCTTTAAATCTCTGCCTCACATCCCAATTTGCAAAAACTAAAGTCTTTTGTTCACAAACGAACTACATGTTCCTTATTTTTGATAAAACAGCCACATGCCAAACATGATTCCTTTCATCTCTCATACATTACAGTAGAGATTTAAAGTCTACTCATTGATGTGTTTTAATGGTGCTAAGAAAAATTTCTCAAATGAATAACCCAGAGCTTGCTAACATTTCTGTTAGAGGATGGGAATGGGGAACAATTTTCTTCCTTCCTTTGAGACCTTACCCAGTGACCAGAAAAGTCCATTTCAATTCAAATTCAATCTCAGAGGACTTTTTTCTTTACATTTAGCTAAAGCTAAATGTAAATTAGTTCAACCTTTGACCATCTTGAAGGTAGGTACATAAATAAATAAATAAATCGCATTTAAATTTTCCTTTTCTGCTTTAAAGGCTTAATGCACAGAATATTTTCCCTGCTTCTTTTAAAAGTACTTAAAATGGCCTCTTTATCAAAAATTGAACTAGCTTCCCCAAAAGTCATCATCTTTTTCTTTCTACTTCATTTTTTTAACTACATGTTGTTATGACAATCACCCACTGTATTTTAAACAAGCTTTACAGTGCAAATGTGATGATTTACTGAGGAACAAGAAAGCTGTTTGGTCCTTTGAGCTGAAAAAGGGTGCCATGCCTATGGTCCGTAGATCAAAGCCAGAGCACTAGATTAGGAGTCAGGAGACAGCTCAGACATCAATCAGCCATGTGACCTTCTGGGTTCCAGCCTCCTCCTCAGCATGAGAGGGAGCCAGACTTGTCTAAGGTCACCTTCAGCCCAGAAGATCTATAACTCCATATGCTAAGCCCTTCATCCTGGAGGAAATCTACAGAAAGTTCCATGAAGGCTCAGTCTGCAGTGCTTCTTTCATAGAAGCAGCAATTTTCCTCCTTCTTGCTCTGCCAGCGAGAAGTAAAAGCAGAATGAGATGCATGTAGAACAAGATCATTTCACTACATATAGGAGAATGAAATGGGATTCTTGTATCTCTCACCTTATGCAGATGGATTAAGGACTTAAACCTAAGACCTGAAACTATTACAAATTCCAGAAGATAACATTGGAAAAATCTTTCTAGACACTGGCTTAGGCGAGGATTTCATGACCAAGAACCTAAAAGCAAATGCAACAAAAACAAAGATAAATAGCTTGGACCTAATTAAACTAAAGAGCTTTTACAAGGCAAAAGGAACAGTCAGCAGAGTAAACAGACAACCTACAGAGTGGGAGAAAATCTTCACAATCTATACATTTGACAAAGGACTAATATCCAGAATTTACCACAAACTCAAACAAATCAGTAAGAAAAAAACAATCTCATCAAAAAGTGGGTGGAGGACATGAATAGACAATTCTCAAAAGAAGATATACAAATGGCCAACAAACATATGAAAAAATGTTCAACATCACTAATAATCAGGGAAATGTAAATCAAAACCACAATGCGATACTACCTTACTCTTGCAAAAATTATCATAATCAAAAAATCAAAAAGCAGTAGTAGATGTTGGCGTGGGTGCGGTGAACAGGGAACACTTCTACACTGCTGGTGGGAATGTAAACTAGTACAACCACTATGGAAAACAGTGTGGAGATTCCTTAAAGAACTAAAAGTAGAACTACCATTTGATCCAGCAATCCCACTACTGCGTAGCTACCCAGAGGAAAAGAAGTCATTATTTGAAAAAGATACTTGCACATGCATGTTTATAGCAGCACAATTCACAATTGCAAAAATATGGAAACAGCCCAAATGCCCATCAATCAACAAGTGGATAAAGAAACTATGACATATATATATATAAACTATGATATATATGAGATGAAATATTATGCAGCCATAAAAAGGAATGAATTAACAGCATTTGCAGTAACCTGGATGAGACTGGAGACTATTATTCTAAGTGGAGTAACTCAGGAATGGAAAACCAAATATCATATGTTCTCACTAATATGTGGGAGCTAAGCTATGAGGATGCAAAGGCGTAAGAATGATGCAGTGAACTTTGGGGACTTAGGGGAAGAGTGGGAGGGAGTGAAGGATGGAAGACTACAAATATGGTGAAGTGTATACTGCTCGGGTGATGGGTGCACCAAAATCTCACAAATCACCACTAAAGAACTTATGTAACCAAATACCACCTCTACCCCAATAACTTATAGAAAAATAAAATAAAAATGAAAAGAGCTTTGTAGTACTGTAAATACTGGAGAAATATCAACAGTGTTGCCTATTATTATCACCTATTTAAATAATACCAGTGAAATGTACATTTCTGAAAGAGGTAGCCAAATGACTTCAGAACAATGAATGATAAAATGATGAGGTTTATTGCCAAGTATTTTTTTTCTTTTTTTCTTTATTTTTATTTTTGAGATGGAGTCTCACGCTGTTGTCCAGGCTAGAGTGCAGTGGCGTGATCTCAGCTCAGCTTCTGCCTCCCAGGTTCAAGCAATTCTCCTGTCTCAGCCTCCTGAGTAGCTGGGGCTACAGGTATGCGCTGCCACGCCCAGCTGAATTTTGTATTTTTAGTAGAGACGGGGTTTCACCATGTTGGCCAGGATGGTCTTGATCTCCTGACCTTGTGATCCACCCGCCTCAGCCTCCCAAAGTGCTGGGATTACAGGCATGAGCCACCATGCCCGGCCTTTTGTCAAGTATTTCAAAGCACCCTGAATAAGTCAAAAGATCTTATACAGGATGAAGGTCAAGTGATGTCTCCTAGCTGGGTCAATTGCCCCTAGAACTGAAGAGTTTTCCCTCAAGCATTTAGGTGACAGTAAATCAACAGAAAACTTGCAATCTCTCTCTCCCAAGCAAAGGCTTAGGGTATTGATAAGACACTGGGGAAGGCAAGGACAGACCTCAAAATGTCACTTATTCCCAATTATAGTCCTTTCTCGAACTGCAGGAGTACCTGTGATTAATATGTACTTTTTACCAACGTCCTTCAAGGAACAACTCTGGGAGAGGCTCTATGGAGGAAGCACATAGCATGAGCCTTCAGTCAAAATAGGTGCAACCTAAACAGTTCAATGTTGGAGAAAAACTATGTTGACTTGCCAAGAATCACTGAGCTCAGGACAGTGTGCTCCACGTGGTAACATATAAGTAATAAACTCCCACAGCTAAGAGATTAGTCTTTGCTTCTTTCTTCCCTGATGAACAAAGATAGATTGTGATTTAAATTCCTGAGGAATAAAAACCTTTGGCTATTCAGTTAATTCCTCCTCTGGAGAAACTGAAACCAATGGCCAGTGGCCAATTTGGCTGAGACTGAATCTGGAACACCTCTGAGATGCATAAATACTGAACAAAATATGCAGAAACCATACTCCATGCCACCTTGGCCCCAGACAGACATCACATAAACACTTGAGTCTGCTCTAAAACTCAGGGAAGAAGATGGAATAGAGAGGAGAGGAAACTCCACCAGAATGAAGAGCTATTTTCCTGGTTACATCAGGCTATGGTGAGCTGCAGACCAGTAGCTTAATCATTCCAAACCTCATTTACTCCATTTCAAAAATGGAGACACTAATTTGTGATACCAGTCTAACTCCACAGAGAAATTCTCCAAAGAATATTAAATAAGTGACATCTATAAAGTAGACCAATTATCCTATAGTCAAGATAAAAAAAAGTTTAGAAGTACAGTCAGTGTCCTCCAGTTAGCCATGACAAATTCACTGGGGCTCCTGCAGTGTGACCTTGGACTCCAGCTGTATTCTTTCAAGAGGGTACCTTTGACTCCACAGTTGACTTTCCTGCCATTCAGTGTCTTCTTCACTGTTTCTCGTCTCTGTGCCCTGTTGCAAATAACTCATTCAAGCCATGGATCTCTTTTCTTGTATCCTTATAACTTCCCCTGGCAGATACCCTGCAACGTGTTGCCAAAGGCATCTGCCTCTTTTTCATCAAGGTGTTTCTCCATTTTTCAGTGACTATTTCCTTTCCAATCACATGCACACACACGTACACACAAACT
>NW_012106097.1:1830076-1834518 GCF_000951045.1 Mandrillus leucophaeus | reverse complement strand
GGATGGAAGACTACAAATATGGTGAAGTGTATACTGCTCGGGTGATGGGTGCACCAAAATCTCACAAATCACCACTAAAGAACTTATGTAACCAAATACCACCTCTACCCCAATAATTTATAGAAAAATAAAATAAAAATGAAAAGAGCTTTGTAGTACTGTAAATACTGGAGAAATATCAACAGTGTTGCCTATTATTATCACCTATTTAAATAATACCAGTGAAATGTACATTTCTGAAAGAGGTAGCCAAATGACTTCAGAACAATGAATGATAAAATGATGAGGTTTATTGCCAAGTATTTTTTTTCTTTTTTTCTTTATTTTTATTTTTGAGATGGAGTCTCACGCTGTTGTCCAGGCTAGAGTGCAGTGGCGTGATCTCAGCTCAGCTTCTGCCTCCCAGGTTCAAGCAATTCTCCTGTCTCAGCCTCCTGAGTAGCTGGGGCTACAGGTATGCGCTGCCACGCCCAGCTGAATTTTGTATTTTTAGTAGAGACGGGGTTTCACCATGTTGGCCAGGATGGTCTTGATCTCCTGACCTTGTGATCCACCCGCCTCAGCCTCCCAAAGTGCTGGGATTACAGGCATGAGCCACCATGCCCGGCCTTTTGTCAAGTATTTCAAAGCACCCTGAATAAGTCAAAAGATCTTATACAGGATGAAGGTCAAGTGATGTCTCCTAGCTGGGTCAATTGCCCCTAGAACTGAAGAGTTTTCCCTCAAGCATTTAGGTGACAGTAAATCAACAGAAAACTTGCAATCTCTCTCTCCCAAGCAAAGGCTTAGGGTATTGATAAGACACTGGGGAAGGCAAGGACAGACCTCAAAATGTCACTTATTCCCAATTATAGTCCTTTCTCGAACTGCAGGAGTACCTGTGATTAATATGTACTTTTTACCAACGTCCTTCAAGGAACAACTCTGGGAGAGGCTCTATGGAGGAAGCACATAGCATGAGCCTTCAGTCAAAATAGGTGCAACCTAAACAGTTCAATGTTGGAGAAAAACTATGTTGACTTGCCAAGAATCACTGAGCTCAGGACAGTGTGCTCCACGTGGTAACATATAAGTAATAAACTCCCACAGCTAAGAGATTAGTCTTTGCTTCTTTCTTCCCTGATGAACAAAGATAGATTGTGATTTAAATTCCTGAGGAATAAAAACCTTTGGCTATTCAGTTAATTCCTCCTCTGGAGAAACTGAAACCAATGGCCAGTGGCCAATTTGGCTGAGACTGAATCTGGAACACCTCTGAGATGCATAAATACTGAACAAAATATGCAGAAACCATACTCCATGCCACCTTGGCCCCAGACAGACATCACATAAACACTTGAGTCTGCTCTAAAACTCAGGGAAGAAGATGGAATAGAGAGGAGAGGAAACTCCACCAGAATGAAGAGCTATTTTCCTGGTTACATCAGGCTATGGTGAGCTGCAGACCAGTAGCTTAATCATTCCAAACCTCATTTACTCCATTTCAAAAATGGAGACACTAATTTGTGATACCAGTCTAACTCCACAGAGAAATTCTCCAAAGAATATTAAATAAGTGACATCTATAAAGTAGACCAATTATCCTATAGTCAAGATAAAAAAAAGTTTAGAAGTACAGTCAGTGTCCTCCAGTTAGCCATGACAAATTCACTGGGGCTCCTGCAGTGTGACCTTGGACTCCAGCTGTATTCTTTCAAGAGGGTACCTTTGACTCCACAGTTGACTTTCCTGCCATTCAGTGTCTTCTTCACTGTTTCTCGTCTCTGTGCCCTGTTGCAAATAACTCATTCAAGCCATGGATCTCTTTTCTTGTATCCTTATAACTTCCCCTGGCAGATACCCTGCAACGTGTTGCCAAAGGCATCTGCCTCTTTTTCATCAAGGTGTTTCTCCATTTTTCAGTGACTATTTCCTTTCCAATCACATGCACACACACGTACACACAAACTCACACAAAAAATAACTTTCCAACCTCTACTATAGGTTTGAAAATAACTTTTGGCTGGGCATGGTGGCTCACGCCTGTAATCCTAGCACTTTGGGAGGCTGAGGCGGGCGGATCATGAGGTCAGGAGATCGAGACCATCCTGGCTAACATGGTAAAACCCCATCTCTACTAAAAATACAAAAATATTAGCTGGGCGAGGTGGCGGGCGCCTGTAGTCCCAGCTACTCAGGAGGCTGAGGCAGGAGAATGGCATGAACCTGGAAGGAGGAGCTTGCAGTGAGTCCAGATCGTGCCACTGCACTCCAGCCTGGGAGACAATGAGACTCCATCTCAAGAAAAAAAAAAACTTTAAAAATAAACATTGGTGGGGAGATACATTGTCTTAGTGAGGTGGTGGTGGGATTTCTTATTGTGATGACATTCCCAAACTATAGATCCTAGGAAGAGAACAAAATTGAATCAGAGTGTCTGATAGGGTTTGGCTGTGGCCCCACCCAGTTCTCATCTTGAATTGTAATTCCCATAATCCCCACAAGTTGTGGGAGTGACCCGGTGGGAGGCAATTGAATCATGGGGGTGATTTCCTCCATGCTGTTCTCATAATAGTGAGTGAGTTCTCATGAAATCTGATGGTTTTACAAGTGTCTGGAATTTCCCCTGCTAGCACTCATTCTCTCTCTTGCTGCCCTGTGAAGAGGTGCCTTCCACCATGATTGTAAGTTTCCTGAGGCCTCCACAGCCATATGGAACTGTGAGTTAATTAAACCTTACGTCTTTATAAATTACCCAGTCTTAGGTATGTCTTCATAGCCGTGTGAGAACGAACTAATACAGTGTCTCTGTAGCAAATTAACAAATTGAAAAAGCAAAAAACAAACAAACCAAAAAACCTATATTTTATCTAGTAGGGAAGAAAAGAAACCATGTGCATAAATCACTAGCTCTTTTTCAAGTGCAGTGTCTTGGAGGATCCTAGAGACAGACTTCCTGGGTTCAAACCCTGGCTCTGTTATGTATCAGTCTTGTGGCCTTGGGCAAATTATTTAAACTCTCTAGGCTTCAATTTCCATCTACAAATAATGTAAAGTACTAGTATTAATCCATAGACTTATTTTGAGGGTTAAATAGAATAACATATTCAGGACAGACATATATGCCTGGCACTCAATAAACCCTGTACATATTAGTTATTATTAAGGTGAATTGGGTTTAAGAGATTGCTTTGTTTAAACAAAGATAATTAAAAGCTACTTGAAGGTAGAATAAAAGAGCTATATGTTTGTGAGATATTATGGGCTTAACAAAGTGCCTGGCACCAAGTAAAAAGAACAAAGATATTATAACTACCATGACATAGCCAAAAACTCAGTTGGTGGGAAGAGAGTGCTAAAAAGCTCTGTCCCTTATGAGCACAGCTGCAGGACTGCAAGGGCGTAAGCTTAAGAGTGCGCGATAGGCAAGCCTTTTATGTCAACCATGTGAAACCTACCTTTGCTAATGTAGGACAATAATATTGTTCTAGTTTGTAAAGGTCAGCATATTATCTGGACAGAGAACACTGTTAAAAAGACAGTAGCATAATGCATCTCTCTGGAGTACACACATACAACCCTCTTCTCCACATCCCAACCAAGGTAATCAAGTTCTTTCCTTGTAAAGAGTGCAATGAAAATGCCAGAGGCATCATCAAATTGTGAATCATATAATGCCAAAAGGTACTCAGGGATGACCTCACATAGCCCTATTTGTGGGAGGAGGAAATGGGGGTGGGTGGAGGTTGCTGACAGAACAGTTGTCCTGAGGCCACACAGCCAGGGATCGGCAGAGCTGGACTGAGAAGACTTACTGATTCTAACTCTTCACTGTGCTACGCTCTCTCGCATTCCCACACCCATCACCACCCACCTCAGAATCTTAAACCAGATGGCAAATCCAGCTTCTCCTGGACCCCTGGAAGACACTCCTTCTCTGAGCTGTCACAGCCTCAGGGCCTTCTAACGCCTTGTTCGCTGCTGCCACCTAGGGAATTAAAGTGAGTTTTCCTCCTTAGGTTGCTGCCTTAGGTGCACAACAAGGGTCATGCACCTCCGTCCTGTTCAAGTCCTATCTCCTTAATTAATCATCCAAGTCACTTCATGCTCAGCTCACCAATTAGCAGAGCTATTCACAATGCAGGAATTCAGATGATACACATCTGACCTTTGTTGATGAACACATCTTTTTGTTTGTTCTTTGAAATATTGTTAGGGAACTACTCAAACGCTTTGGGTTTAAAAATATTACTCCAATATTACTGACTAGTTGCTGAGTTCTAGTTTAATATCTGATTCTTTTCAAGGTGCTGGTGAGAAGGAGCTCATCTACTTCATCCCTAGCATTGCAAGTAGGAGAATATATCAGACCTGTTTACTCAGGTTCAATGTGTCCAAATCTATTAACTGAAGTTCAATTTTAGTCATACTTCCACTTTCCCCTGACCACTCCCTCTTTCCTC
>NW_012106097.1:1824349-1830026 GCF_000951045.1 Mandrillus leucophaeus | reverse complement strand
TCAATTTCCATCTACAAATAATGTAAAGTACTAGTATTAATCCATAGACTTATTTTGAGGGTTAAATAGAATAACATATTCAGGACAGACATATATGCCTGGCACTCAATAAACCCTGTACATATTAGTTATTATTAAGGTGAATTGGGTTTAAGAGATTGCTTTGTTTAAACAAAGATAATTAAAAGCTACTTGAAGGTAGAATAAAAGAGCTATATGTTTGTGAGATATTATGGGCTTAACAAAGTGCCTGGCACCAAGTAAAAAGAACAAAGATATTATAACTACCATGACATAGCCAAAAACTCAGTTGGTGGGAAGAGAGTGCTAAAAAGCTCTGTCCCTTATGAGCACAGCTGCAGGACTGCAAGGGCGTAAGCTTAAGAGTGCGCGATAGGCAAGCCTTTTATGTCAACCATGTGAAACCTACCTTTGCTAATGTAGGACAATAATATTGTTCTAGTTTGTAAAGGTCAGCATATTATCTGGACAGAGAACACTGTTAAAAAGACAGTAGCATAATGCATCTCTCTGGAGTACACACATACAACCCTCTTCTCCACATCCCAACCAAGGTAATCAAGTTCTTTCCTTGTAAAGAGTGCAATGAAAATGCCAGAGGCATCATCAAATTGTGAATCATATAATGCCAAAAGGTACTCAGGGATGACCTCACATAGCCCTATTTGTGGGAGGAGGAAATGGGGGTGGGTGGAGGTTGCTGACAGAACAGTTGTCCTGAGGCCACACAGCCAGGGATCGGCAGAGCTGGACTGAGAAGACTTACTGATTCTAACTCTTCACTGTGCTACGCTCTCTCGCATTCCCACACCCATCACCACCCACCTCAGAATCTTAAACCAGATGGCAAATCCAGCTTCTCCTGGACCCCTGGAAGACACTCCTTCTCTGAGCTGTCACAGCCTCAGGGCCTTCTAACGCCTTGTTCGCTGCTGCCACCTAGGGAATTAAAGTGAGTTTTCCTCCTTAGGTTGCTGCCTTAGGTGCACAACAAGGGTCATGCACCTCCGTCCTGTTCAAGTCCTATCTCCTTAATTAATCATCCAAGTCACTTCATGCTCAGCTCACCAATTAGCAGAGCTATTCACAATGCAGGAATTCAGATGATACACATCTGACCTTTGTTGATGAACACATCTTTTTGTTTGTTCTTTGAAATATTGTTAGGGAACTACTCAAACGCTTTGGGTTTAAAAATATTACTCCAATATTACTGACTAGTTGCTGAGTTCTAGTTTAATATCTGATTCTTTTCAAGGTGCTGGTGAGAAGGAGCTCATCTACTTCATCCCTAGCATTGCAAGTAGGAGAATATATCAGACCTGTTTACTCAGGTTCAATGTGTCCAAATCTATTAACTGAAGTTCAATTTTAGTCATACTTCCACTTTCCCCTGACCACTCCCTCTTTCCTCGTGGTATAGCCAGATGCTAGCGTTTAGCAATAAAGTAGCCATTCATTCCCTCAATCTTAATTACTTGATAGTATCCATTGAAACAGAAACACCCATGAATTAAATCCCTAGTGATAAGTCCATTGCTTGGCCATTAAAATGATAAAACGGACTCCTGACAAACAATAACAGTCCAGGTTGACTTCCTATGTAATTAAAGCCAGACTACTGGAATTTCCAATTCAAGAACAGAATACATGGAAATAATCAGAGTTCATTATTTTTCTAAGCAGGGAAGGTCAGAAAGCTTCCTGTTTTAGAGTGTAAGCACTCCTTTCCAGCTTCATCATTATACCATGCCACATAAAGACATGACTATACCCCTTTTTGCTATTATTTCAGTTTTTAAAGATCTGATTAGTAGTACTAGACCCCTGAGTATTTCTCCATAAATTCAATTATCTCCCTACGCACAGTGTAGCATAGTGGTTTAAATACTTGGGCTTAGGGACAGTTAGACCTAGGTTCCAATCCAGGCTCTACCTGGATGTGTAATATTGCAAAAATTTCTTAACATTCCTAAGCTTCAGGTGCCTCATCTATGAAATGGCAGTAAAAATACTAACTTCATGGTAGATTTCCTGTGAGAATTGAAGATATAAAGGTTTGGTGTTGAAAACATTGCTTGGCCTATAGTAAGTAATCAATAAAAGTTAGCTGGTATTGTAATTATCATCTTCATCATTCATATAACCATTGCCAATGTAAGATCCTTAATTACAAGGAGAAGCCAGAGAATAGGGAAGGAGATTTCAAGTAGTTCTGGCAGACAGTGGCTTTGCAGTTAGGACTAAAAAATACATTCGATTTTAACTCGGAATGCCTGAATTTAAATCCCAGATCTGTATGAAGGTACTTAACTTCTCTGGTCCTCGGTTTCCTTATCTGTAAAATGGAGGTGGTAATAGAAACTGGCAGGTTGTTGTAACAATTAAATGAGATAATGACACTGAATGTTTCAAGTCCAACACCTGCCCCAATGACAGGCAAGCTTTCTTGCTTTTGCCCAATGAACGTTTTAGGGCCCTTGCCCTTGGTCTAACTTCTGCTTCTGAATGTCACCTCCTGCAGATGAGGTGAGGGTGGCAAATCTGGATGGAGGAAGCTCTAGGAGAACCTGGCAATCATACTTTCAATCTTCTTATCCGATAATTCCAAATACAAAGATGAAGGCCCTCAGTGGTTCTCTATTAGGTATAAAAGGGAAGAAAGCCAGTTACAATGGCTGGAAGACCTTAGAGGAAAGGAGGCCCTGGGAACATGGGGACTAACAGCAAATTCTGGTACTGGCCACAAGTCACAAATTTGTTTAGGGGTAGGGAAGAGGATAGGGGATGGCTGGAGCCTGAGACCTGGTGTTTCCTATGATCAGTGTGCCTAGCTTGATGACTCATGTTCTAGCTTTTGGCAGCCTAGACTGGTATGTCACTGAAACTTAAAAGCTCCCTGAAATATAGGCAGCATTTTCTCTCCAACTGTATTTTGAAAAGATGACACAATTTGGATGCAACCTTGTTTTCCAACCTGAAGCGATATTCAGACAGTGTGTTGATGTATTCAAGTCAGTAGGTGTGTCTGTTTAGTGCGTGTGTGCGTGTGCACAAAACACTCTCCCTCGTGATGCAAAACATGCCCTTTTTCTAATGCCCACGAAAGAAAGTTATCTTAAAGTGAACAATTATTTGTTTGGGATATCACACTCCAGAACTCTCCACCAGCTAGCCTATTGGGCCTGCTAGCTTCACAGAGGTCAAGGCCAGGTTAATACATACTATATTATTAGCGAAATAACTAGGTCTTTAACACCTCTCCCTCCAAAAAACAAACACACAAAACAGCTTCAACTTTCATCCCTCTCCAATACCACACTGAATGCCCCACCCTATGCCATAGCCCCATAACCTCCTCCTCGCCTCTCCTCTTCTGAATGAGAAACCATGAGTGCCCCCTAGTGGTTCAATGGCCATAATTGCACTCCCCAGCTTTCTGTGTGCCTAATTACTAAGTTTTACCAGCAGGGATGTAGCAAGTTCAAGTGTCAAGTTCAAGATCATTTTTGTACTGCCATGTATGTGGTGATTCTGTTGCAGCTAATAAAGAGCTTAACAGTCTTTGGGTCTGTGAAGCATAATCTTGGCATTTTCTGTTTGGCGGATCTTCTTAGGTTTTCCTTGGTTCCACACAGCTGATAATGTGAGAGGGGTTGCTGGTCTCCTCTTGCCGCAACCCCCACCCCAGGCCTCTCACTCCCAAAACCTACCAAAACCTACAAAGCTGCCTCTTTGAACCTGCTGGTGTGGGAAAGGGAATGGTGTGGCGCCTGTGAGAGAGATTGTCCCAAATGGGCAGAACCTTGGGACCCCAGCAAAATCCTGCTCTGGCCCAATTGCCAATTAAGTTCTGGCCCCACTGCCAAAGTTCATCCCCAGTTCTTGTTTCAGACTAGCTCAGAAATTTGTCTCATTGATCCCTTTTAAGGGCTTTTGTATGCAACTTTGCCACATCAAGAAAATAGCTCTACTACCACCCACTCAGAATATTTGTAGAATTTGCTTTCTTGAGATACGATCACAGCAAAAGCCACACAGGACTCCCCACTTACCACAGAGGTCCATTTCCAGACATCTCATTGTGCACCCCACTCCTCCGATGGCTGCAGACTCAGTCCCTAGAGGAGGAGCTCCTTGAGGTAGGGGTTGAAACATTTTTATAAATTATTATCCCCAGCATGCGGCACAGGGCCCAACACGTAGTAGGTGATCACAAAATTTTTTGTCAGGCAAAGTGTTAATGTACTGAACTGCACTCCCAGTCTCCACGCCCATTCTGATGTTAAACTCCTAATTCCCAATGTGACTGTATTTGGAGTTCAAGTCTTTAGGGAGGTAATTAAGATTAAGTGAGGTCCTAGGGGTTGGGCTCTAATCTGAAGGACTGGGGTCCTCATAGGAAGGAGCAGAGACACCAGAAAGTTCTTTCCTTGTGTGCGCACAGAGAAGGGGTTATGTGAGGACACAGGAATAAAGTGGCTGTCTACAAAGACAGGAAGAGAGGCCTTACCAGCAACCAACCTGATCACACCATGATCTTGGATTTCCAGCCTCCAGAACTGTGAGAAAACACATTTCTGTTGTTTAAGAAATCTAGTCTCCGGTGTTTTGTTAATGGCGGCCCTAGCAAACTAATACAGAAAGGGAAGTTCTTTAACGAGATTCCTGCAACCAGACCACGACACAGTTCTAAATTCCAAAGAAGGAGGGAGGACAGACACTTAACAGGTGTTGAGAGTTGACGGATGTGGCAGCACTGAAGCATCTGTTCCTGGAAATTCACCTGTTGTCTTCTGATCTAAAAACACTCCTGGGGAAGCTCGTGAATACCCGTGGGGGAAGTGTTTCCCGCTGTACTATACCACCCCCCAGCCCTTCCCCAGTGGCTGGCTTTCAGTGATCTCTGGGTATGTGAACTCGAAAGCAGCATTTCAGTAGGGAAGATGTAGTCAGGCAGAAGAAAGTGCTCCTGTCTCCCCAGGTGTTGCTCCTAAATGTCTCCATGAATGTCTACGAGTACCCAGGAATGAAGGTCATGTTTCTCATCCTGCACTGGATTTTATAGCCTTCATTACATTTTGACCAACAAAATTGAGTGAGAAAATCAGGCTTCCTGCAAGGAATAAGCTAAAACCAGTGTCGGGTTCTCACTGTGAACCTTGCATTTCCCTTTAATAACATACATCAGACCACCTGCAAAAACATTATGTCTCACTAAGCCAGGTAAGAGTGAAACTAGAAACAAGTAGAGGAAATGCCTTAAGTCAAAGTTTTGATTTGTAAATCTTAGACCAGGACATGAAGCCCTTGGATAAGCAATAGACTGGAAGACTACAAAATGATATAAGAGGCAGTTTGCCCGCCCCAGAGGAACAGAAGATTCCCTGGGTAGAAAAGAATAGCAATAAGGAAGGGCTTTATGTCCTACCCATTCCTGCTCTAGCCCCCAGCCATTCTTAGAGAAGGGAGAGGTGGCAAAAAAAAAACTCATAAGAAAGTTTGAGATATCTAAGAACAGAAACTTTGTGGCACTTGACTGAAGTTCAAGAGGGCAGCAGCCATTATGCAGCTTCCCTCAAGTTCCATGCAACTTGAGGAATGGCTGCAAAGACTATGCCGGCAGATGGGGCTGAGATGATCTCATGGAGTTCCC
>NW_012106097.1:1820543-1824299 GCF_000951045.1 Mandrillus leucophaeus | reverse complement strand
TTCCACACAGCTGATAATGTGAGAGGGGTTGCTGGTCTCCTCTTGCCGCAACCCCCACCCCAGGCCTCTCACTCCCAAAACCTACCAAAACCTACAAAGCTGCCTCTTTGAACCTGCTGGTGTGGGAAAGGGAATGGTGTGGCGCCTGTGAGAGAGATTGTCCCAAATGGGCAGAACCTTGGGACCCCAGCAAAATCCTGCTCTGGCCCAATTGCCAATTAAGTTCTGGCCCCACTGCCAAAGTTCATCCCCAGTTCTTGTTTCAGACTAGCTCAGAAATTTGTCTCATTGATCCCTTTTAAGGGCTTTTGTATGCAACTTTGCCACATCAAGAAAATAGCTCTACTACCACCCACTCAGAGTATTTGTAGAATTTGCTTTCTTGAGATACGATCACAGCAAAAGCCACACAGGACTCCCCACTTACCACAGAGGTCCATTTCCAGACATCTCATTGTGCACCCCACTCCTCCGATGGCTGCAGACTCAGTCCCTAGAGGAGGAGCTCCTTGAGGTAGGGGTTGAAACATTTTTATAAATTATTATCCCCAGCATGCGGCACAGGGCCCAACACGTAGTAGGTGATCACAAAATTTTTTGTCAGGCAAAGTGTTAATGTACTGAACTGCACTCCCAGTCTCCACGCCCATTCTGATGTTAAACTCCTAATTCCCAATGTGACTGTATTTGGAGTTCAAGTCTTTAGGGAGGTAATTAAGATTAAGTGAGGTCCTAGGGGTTGGGCTCTAATCTGAAGGACTGGGGTCCTCATAGGAAGGAGCAGAGACACCAGAAAGTTCTTTCCTTGTGTGCGCACAGAGAAGGGGTTATGTGAGGACACAGGAATAAAGTGGCTGTCTACAAAGACAGGAAGAGAGGCCTTACCAGCAACCAACCTGATCACACCATGATCTTGGATTTCCAGCCTCCAGAACTGTGAGAAAACACATTTCTGTTGTTTAAGAAATCTAGTCTCCGGTGTTTTGTTAATGGCGGCCCTAGCAAACTAATACAGAAAGGGAAGTTCTTTAACGAGATTCCTGCAACCAGACCACGACACAGTTCTAAATTCCAAAGAAGGAGGGAGGACAGACACTTAACAGGTGTTGAGAGTTGACGGATGTGGCAGCACTGAAGCATCTGTTCCTGGAAATTCACCTGTTGTCTTCTGATCTAAAAACACTCCTGGGGAAGCTCGTGAATACCCGTGGGGGAAGTGTTTCCCGCTGTACTATACCACCCCCCAGCCCTTCCCCAGTGGCTGGCTTTCAGTGATCTCTGGGTATGTGAACTCGAAAGCAGCATTTCAGTAGGGAAGATGTAGTCAGGCAGAAGAAAGTGCTCCTGTCTCCCCAGGTGTTGCTCCTAAATGTCTCCATGAATGTCTACGAGTACCCAGGAATGAAGGTCATGTTTCTCATCCTGCACTGGATTTTATAGCCTTCATTACATTTTGACCAACAAAATTGAGTGAGAAAATCAGGCTTCCTGCAAGGAATAAGCTAAAACCAGTGTCGGGTTCTCACTGTGAACCTTGCATTTCCCTTTAATAACATACATCAGACCACCTGCAAAAACATTATGTCTCACTAAGCCAGGTAAGAGTGAAACTAGAAACAAGTAGAGGAAATGCCTTAAGTCAAAGTTTTGATTTGTAAATCTTAGACCAGGACATGAAGCCCTTGGATAAGCAATAGACTGGAAGACTACAAAATGATATAAGAGGCAGTTTGCCCGCCCCAGAGGAACAGAAGATTCCCTGGGTAGAAAAGAATAGCAATAAGGAAGGGCTTTATGTCCTACCCATTCCTGCTCTAGCCCCCAGCCATTCTTAGAGAAGGGAGAGGTGGCAAAAAAAAACTCATAAGAAAGTTTGAGATATCTAAGAACAGAAACTTTGTGGCACTTGACTGAAGTTCAAGAGGGCAGCAGCCATTATGCAGCTTCCCTCAAGTTCCATGCAACTTGAGGAATGGCTGCAAAGACTATGCCGGCAGATGGGGCTGAGATGATCTCATGGAGTTCCCTGTTCCCTGGGAGGCTCATGGAGCAGCCAGTTATTTCCCAGAAGGGCTTAGAAGTCTTGAGAGAGAGCCCAGCCTAAACAAGCTTAGTCTGTTCAACCAATTCCCTTGGTGACCTAATGGGAATCAGAGCACACTAGTAACGACAATGTCAGTGATGAAGACTACAGGGACTTTACTCCCTCCGTGGCCTCCCTCCACTCAGTCCAGTGCCACCTGAAAGCTTTCTGGAATTTACCTGAAACACTGGATAAAGAAGCGGGGTCCTACATTAGCTGTCCCCGGAACCACCATACACAGAAATGCAGACTATTCACTGCACAGGGACCCCCAGCTTAAGAAGCAGGTGTAGGCAGAAATCCAGTTTGTGTCGGCGTGGGCCTGCACCCTCCTGGAGGGGGATCTTTTTCTAATTTGCAGAATGATGCCATAGGTTAGTGGCAGCTTGACTGAACAAAACTTGATTTGACAGAGGTCCCTCTTAACTGACTGAAAAGTTTTCACTACAAGCAGATTGAGGAACTAAGTAGAAATTAAGTTGGGGTATGAAAGAATAAAGTTAATATCTCTTGCACATCTGAGTCTGTGGCCTGAGATTTATGATCACTATAAAGAAAAATATAAAGAAACCAACTCCTTCTCAAAAGAATGTCTCTCTCTCTCTCTCTCTCTTTCTCTCTCTCTCTCTCTCTTTCTCTCTCTCTCTCCCTCTCTCTCTGTTTGGATGGCCTCACTCTGTTGCCCAGGCTGGAGTGCAGTGGCGTAATCACAGCTCACTGCAGTCTTAACCTCCTGGGTTCAAGCAGTCCTCCCAAATCCCAGCCTCCTGAGTAGCTGGGACTACAGACACGGTACCACATCCGGCTAACTTGTTTTGTACAGACGGGGTTTTTGCCATGTTGCCTTGGTCTTGAATTCCCGGACTCAAGCCATCCACCTGCTTCACTTTCCAAAGTGCTGGGATTACAGGTCTGAGCCATTGGGCCCAGCTCAATTTTTATAATGATTAATATTTTGGTATATTTTCTTCCAGTCTTTTTCTGTATGCATTTTTCCATAATTAATAACACATAGAACCAACAACTTGGTATGACGAATTTTCTGCTTAAAACTGTATCACAGGGGAAATCATGTAGATCAGGAGTCCCCAACCCCTGGGCCGAGGACATTTACCAGCCTGTGGCCTGTTAGGAACCGAGCCGCACGGCAGGAGGTGAGCGGCAAACAAGCTTCATCTGTATTTACAGCCACTCCCACGGCTCACATTACCACTCGAGTTCCACCTTCTGTCAGATCAGCAGCGGCATTAGATTTTCACAGAGCAGGAACTCTATTGTGAACTGTGCATGGGAGGGATCTAGGCTGTGTGCTCCTTATGAGAATCTAATGCTTCATGATCTGAGGTGAAAGAGTTTCATCCTAAAACAATCCCCCATCTGCCTCTCCATCCGTGGAAAAATTATCTTCCACGAAACCAGTCCCTGGTGCCAAAAAGTTTGGGGACCACTGACATAGATGGTAGATCTTGACCTCATCTGTATTTTTGAAACATCTGGGGTACTTACACAAGTGGCATGCCCTATGGCCACATCCCAGAGCAATGACCTAATACCATAAAAACCCTAGAAGAAAACCTAGGTAATACCATGCAGGACATAGGCATGGGCAAGGACTTCATGTCTAAAACACCAAAAGCAACGGCAACAAAAGCCAAAATTGACAAATGGGATCT
>NW_012106097.1:1810938-1819768 GCF_000951045.1 Mandrillus leucophaeus | reverse complement strand
TGACAAGTTGATGGGTGCAGCACACCAACATGGCACAAGTATACATATGTAACAAACCTGCATGTTATGCACATGTACCCTAGAACTTAAAGTATAATTAAAAAAAAAAAGAAATAAGAAACTTAACATGCCACCAGAATCACTAACTTAAGGCACAGATGGAGAACTGAATCTTTGAGACTCCTTACTCAGATAGGTACAAATATCAATGTGATGTGAATCACCTGGGGATGGTGCTAAAATGCAGATGCTGATTCAGCAGGGCTGGGGCCTGAGAGTCTACATTTCTCACAAGCTCGAAGTTGATGTTGCTGGCCAGTGGGAGGACCGCATTTTGAGTACCATGGGCTCCGAGGTCCCAAAGATGAAAAAGCAGCAGAAAGATAATCTCTACTAAAGCATTTTCCAAGTCATTACAAACCATTTTTTAACTATTGCTTTTAATATTTAGATATTTCATAGAATAGAGTGTATGTTTTCTCTTAACCATCTCCTACTGTTTGCCATTTAAATTGTTTTCAATTTTGCTGTTGTAACTAAGGAAGTGAGAAACCTCTTTGTGCATACTCTTTGTCCTCTGCTTTTAAATGAGAAACTAATAAAGGCAAATGATGAGTAGCGGAGCAGTCCCCAGTGTAACCACCACCAAAGGCCTGACTGACTTACCTTCCATCACGTGCCAGTGTTCCTATGTCCTCAAGTAAGCTAAGCAATGTTTCTTCACCTCAGTTTTCTTTGCTACAAAATGGGATTTTTTTCTTTTCTCATATCCTTGAAATAAAAGGAGTTCATAAAATGATCTGCAACTCAGAACTCCCTCTGTGGAGCTACCGTGTTATTTTTTGTCACAGCTCAGGGACAATGACCAGGTGTGCCAACGGCAATTTCTGGAGCCACCCACCCCCAAAGCCAACCCAATACAGAATTGCTGATTCCATAGTCATAAACAAACCCTAGGATGTGGCCCACCCTTGGGTGTTTGGATTTCAGTGCCAGGGGTAAGAAATATGAAAGACATGAAAAGAAACAGCTGCGTTCCAAGACACTCCTTCAGATAAAGTTTCCCTTAAAACATTTTTACCATTCTTCATCAATATTTATAAAGTGATGAATAGATACAGCCACATTCCTCCTGGGCTATGTCTCAGACACACCCGTAATATCTGATCAAAATAAAACTATTGTTTGGTAGTTCGGGGAGCACTTTTATTGGCAAGCTTCTTTGAAAATGAGGAGCCAAGTCAGCCCCACATAGCAAACAAATAAAATCAAAATCAGTTACATGAGAACAAAAAGATGAATATAATTTTTTTAAGGGCAAAATGATGTGGCAGAAAGAGCATGGAATTTAGAGTCCTGGATGTGAATCTCAAATTGGTCTCTCGCTGCTAGAGACTCAGAGCAAGTTAATTCACCACTTTGAGCTTCAGTTTCTTCCTCGGGGGGGGTATTATGAAAGTTATTATAAACACAGAGAGAATCAGAGCTTTTCTAGAAAGAGTTCATTGATGTATCTGGCCTCTCAAGCAGGCAGAATGTTAGTTAATACTTGCCAACATGTCGAGGTATTATCATGGATCCTTAAGGTTTCATCCAGTATTCACGGTTGAATCTTTGGGAAGCACCATGAAGGACACCTAGCTTCTAAATAAGTCCCCCACTAGGTCCCATATGGCAACTGGAATTCCCAAATGACTTGCCTTTTGGGTTAAGGGAGCAGTTCTCATCCCTCACTTACATAAGAATTGCTTGGGCTACTTGAGAGGCTGAGGCAGGAGAATCGCTTGAACCCGGGAGGCGGAGGTTGCAGGTTGCAGTGAGCCGAGATCACACCACTGCACTCCAGCCTGGGTGACAGAGCAAGACTCTGTCTCAAAAAATAAATAAATAGATAAATAAATAAATAAATAAATAAATAAAAATAAATAAATAAATAAATAAAAATAAATAAATAAATTGCTTGGGAAGAATATTTTAAATGCCAATGTCCAGGCCCTCCCTTCAACAAAGGCCATGCTTTAGTATTGTGTACAAATTTCCCAGGTGACCTTATTATATGGCCTGAGCTCAGAACCACTGAGTTTGGTTTTAAGACACTAATTGAAAATCCACAGCTGGTAAACCTGTAAGTCATTCATCTTAAAATGGCCCTTGTTTCAAGAAATGTATCAGTTTAGCCAGTCAGTTCCTTGGCAGTGCACCACAGGGACATAAATGGGTGATTCTGGACATGCAGATGATGTACAACAGAGAAAACCCTAGAGCACTAAGGAAGCACTGTGGCCCTACACCAAGTCAGTGAGAAAAGGAAGAGGTAACAGTGATAATAAACTCGTCCATCAGCAACGTCACCATCAACTACCATTTATGGAGTCACTAGTAGTTGCCAAGTACTGTATACCAAGCATTTCACATTTTATTCTTACAATACTCATGTGGAGACTGGAGACAGGGCAGGGGTAGTAGGTGTAGAGTAGAGAGACAGTGCAACTTTTCTGGAAAACCATTTGGCAACATGGGTCAAGAGCCCACAAAATGTTCATATTCTTTGGCCAAGGAGTTGTACTTCAAGTGACTGTCCCATGGAAAGGGCCACAAATGCAGGTGGTGCTTTTGTTCACAAAGATGGCCATCACAGCATGGATTATGTTAGTAAGAACTGGGACTAATCTAAATATCCAACAAATGAAGGGTGATTACATACATGTTACTACCTTATACACTGGAGCATAGAATGTGAACCTAAAAGATGTTTTCCTTTATGAATAAATTTTATGACAAACAAACAAACAAAATGTTAAGTAAAATAAAACAAGACAGAAAGTAGTATCTACAGTGGGATTCAAAGTTCCAAGAATGGCATATATCTGTAAAACTTGTTACATTACAAAGTTGTTTGCAGCTGGCAAGACTCCATTTGTATCCATGTGGTCTTCAGAAAACACCCTTCAAATGGTTAAAAAGTATATTGCCAGCCAAGTGCTGTGGCTCACACCTGTTAATCCCAGCACGTGGGAGGCCAAGGTGGGTGGATGACCTGAGGTCAGGAGTTCGGGACCAACCTGGCCAACTTGGTGAAACTCCATCTCTACTAAAAATACAAAAAATTAGCCAGGCGTGGTGGTGGGTGCCTGTAGTCCCAGCTACTTGGGAGGCTTAGGCAGGAGAATTGCTTGAACCCAGGAGGTGGAGGAGCTGAGATTGCGCTGTAGCTCTCCAGCCTGGATGACAGAGCAAGACGCCGTCTCAAAAAAAAAAAAAAAAAAAAAGGTATATAGCCAAAATGAAAGTTTTTAAAATAGCAATCGTCTTAATAGATCATGTTGTACTGCTCTGGAGTCACCCCTGTTTTAGTTCGTGCACTAAGGCTTGACTACACATTACCCTGCCTCCAAATAAAGCCAGGCAGGGAGGCAGATGTAAATAGTCAGTGGAAATGGAAAACAAATGACATCCAATTTATAATACAAGCAAAATATTTGTTTCACAAGTTTTTCTCACCACTGGAGTCAGGTTTCTCCATGGGTGTGAAAAGATGAAGAACTGAGAAAGAAGGAAAGATGAGCAGAGGGGAAACCAAAAGGAAGTGGAGAATGTGGGAGGGGGTAAAGCAAATAGAATTACAATTCCGCCCGTGGAAGGATTCCAAATCTCCCAATCTACGGCAGAATCTGGTTTTTGCTCACACAGCCAACTTTGCTTTGGAGTTGTTGCTCATTTGCTGTCACTTTGCTTCACTGTCCTAGGGGGAGCCTAGGCCAAACTAATCCCACACATTTGTATTGCGGCAGGGGGAGAAGGGGGCACATTCTCCTTTCTTTTTCTCATCCCCGATCCCAAAGCCAAGGCTTCCCCAGGCTTCTGGCCACCTAGATCCTGCCTGCCTCCTTAGCTTAGGACAAGACTCCAGGTCCAGGTCAGACAGTCCTAGCCTAATCCAATCAGAGGTGGCTTTTTTGTTTAAAAAGACGGGGGAGGTGGAGAGGGAGGATGCCATCTGTTAGCGTAGTCATACTTTTATCATCCAGTGATTGAGAACATATAGAATGACCAAAGCTACCATATATTCAAAATGGATATTTTTAAAATTACATTTTAGGAATCATAACAGCATCCACAGACTTTTGATAAATGAAATAGGTGAGGCATTTTTTTCACGTAGCCTATAGACAATGCTTGGCATTTAAAAGGTTTCGAAGACAGGTCAGTACTCTACCTGCGTAGCACCTTCGTCTCTATCTAGCCTACTCTCTCACAGTCTGGAAATGAGATCAGCCCCTCTTTGTTAGCTTATGAGTGACCCAGAAAGACACCAAAGGGAGAAGGACATTAACATTTACTGAACCTGCTCTGGATGCCAGGCACTGTGCTGTGAAATAGCTACAGTTATCTCCATTTTACAGATGAGAACACTGAGGCTGGAGATATAAAGCTAGTAAATGGTAGAACTGGGATTTTGTGACATCAGAGACCTCTTACAATGTAACCCACTTAAATTGTCTGATGTATTACCTTCCTGAGTAAAATAGCCTTTGTCCTAAGAAAGAAGTTGGGCGCCTTAGCAGAACTATTTTTCAATTCACACCACAGACATGGGTATCTATCTTTCCAGGCCTGCTCGTTGCAGGCTTATTGGGCTGTTGATTCGGGCTATTTTTATGACATATACATGATATGCCATATAGTAATAATATATATGATAGTGATATAATAGAGAATAATACTATGACAAGTATGATATATCATAAAAATAGGACACATACTTCAATTCTACAGTCTGGAAAGGTAGGATTCAATGAGGGCAGCATACCTAAAATTATAGAAAAGTGAACCTCAAAAAATAAGGAAATTACTGATCCTGTGTCAGGTTGCTATGCATTTGAATGCTAAAAGTGCTGTCTAAGTATTTCAGAGTCAAGCAGGTGATTTTTAGTCTAAAAACCAACTGGTTAAGTTAAATCAGACTTTGTGGTCCTTTGAAAATACCAACACTGTTTAAATATTTCCTGTAATCCAGATGTTTAACTCCTTGTTCAAATGTCTTTGATCAAGGTGAATCCACCTAGGAACATTACCAAAGCAGCCTTTCTTATGACGTTTTCATTGCATATCTTTCTTCATGATATCCTGAAGTCACCTCCTGATGACTTGACTCTTAATAGCTCTCTTGTTTCAAGACAGATCACATGTACATTTAAATACGTTATAAGAGCTGATAAAAATTCCGTAAAGGATCCAACTCTCTTCTCCAGCATTAAGAGGTACCACTATTCTCCAGCTTTTGGAATCAACTTTATGTTTAATGGTTAAAAAACTACTATAGCCTGTAAGAAACCCAGTGCTTTCCACAATTTTTATAGTATTTTCACACTCACCTGTCACCTCTCACTCCAAACCTCCACTCCTGATCTCATTTCCATCCCCTCTACTTTTTGCATCACTGCTCTTATCAGCTGCTATCCTCTTCATTACCACTTTGTTCCCAATATGGACGCACTACTTTCTTTCTCATTCTCCAGGACATTTCTGTTTCATATAATAAACTTTTACTGAATGTTTGCAGGCAACAAAGAAGAATCATAGTACAGATTTTAAAATAACTCAAAATTAAATACGCAACATCAGTGTTCTTGAATTTCCTTGGGCATCTTGATAATGCCTTCCTAGCTGGCTTTCTTGCCATAATGGAATGGAGAGAATGAGCTTAAATAAAGCCATCACCGCTACCCTAAGACCAATTTTATGTTCCTTGTCGATCCTAGAACCCATGTGACCCAGACTCATGTGGTATTACAATCAAAGAGACAGTTCAGGAGTAAAAAATCACTTCAATCTCTAATTGTATCTGTTGAAGGCTATGAAACACATTTAGTCCATAGTCCACTGAACCTTTCTGCTCTCTTCTCCTCCTAACCTGCTGCAGTGATTCCAGAGCCTCTTACTCTCTACTCTACTCTCAATTCTCCCCCAAGGCTTTTTGCAATGCCTAGCCAAAGCGGAATTTTAACCATTCTATTTCCTTTTCTTTTAACATTAATTTACAGCAATTTAGCCTCTCAGGCTTCCTTTATTTTCTGTTTTGCCTAGTTGGAAGTTTCAACATATTAGAAAATAACCTGGGAGCTGACTGTTAAGCCAAAATCTGTCCCCAGTGAGAAAGGGGAAGGGGAGAGAAGAAACAGTGGGAGGGAGGAGACATTTGAACACTGATCATTCCTGTCCCTATTACACATTAAAGTACTTCTCTGCTATAGTCCAGTAGACAAGCCCTCCTTAGGAGTTAGGAATATGGTAATGGCCTGTTAGGAAAGCAGTATCCAAACTGTCTCTATCTAGTGGCGGAATTTTATAGAACAGGAGTTCCCAAAGTGTGGTCCCTGGACCAGCAGCATCAGCATTGCCTAGGAAGTTGGAAATGCAAACTGTCCAATCCCATTCCAGACCTACTGAATCAGACACTGGAGCTGGAGCCCAGCACTCTGTTTTAACAAGCCCTCCGGGTGATTTGGAAGCAGCTAAAGTTTGAGAAACACTACCCTGGACTTCTCCAGGCTAAGAAGCCCATTGAGCTGGATTTGGGGTTGGGATCTGCCTTTTTCTTCCTCTGTGACCTCTGTCACATCACTTAACCTCCCTGAGTCTGAGAGGAGATCCCACTGGACTTTCTGCTGCACGGTTCCAGAGCTGCTCATGTCAAAGGCTGGCCCCTGACAAGGTTCTCTTTTTTTTATTTTCACCCTCAGGGACTCAACCTGCTTTTTCTCTCCCTGTGTCTTTTGCTCTATACCCAAGTCTGGACACCATTTTAATAATAATAATAATAACAACAGCAACAACAGTTCTCATCTCTCTTGGTGATACTGGATACCCCTAAGAGCATGGTTTATATTCCTGAAGTTAGGGCTCACTAATGCCACCTTCCCTAGTTACCCTGCAAGTGAATTACTCAGTTTATCCACTAATAAATGTATATTAGATGAACAGCTTACAGAATTGAATTTTAGTTCTTCCCTCAAAATGGTCAAAATGATTGTGTGTACGTAGATACAGCTTGAACAGAGAACTTGAACTTCTCCAGACTTTGACTTCAAAGGCTCATTCCATTTAGTTGGGCCGGTATTAATCGTGCCTATTCATTTTTATATTTCTGATGTGCTGACATTTTCAGGCCTTGCTGACCCTGGAGGGACTGCCCCTCCCACGGTTTGCTAATTACTAGAGAAAGCAGACAATTAGCCTGTGAATGCACCTTTTACATACAAACCAACCAATCCAGAGCCCAAATCCACAAACACCTCCTTTATTGAACTCTCTCAGGATTCTTACGCTCTGGGACCCGCCCTAATCACCCCAGGGCCAGCTACAAGACAGCTTGACCCAGCTCCCATACCCCAGAGCTCACTGAAAGTGTTCAGATTTGCCGTGAACCCGCTTACTCGGCCTCGCCTGGTCCTTCCTGTGAAAACCACAATCAAGGCTCTTGCCCATGTTTTCCAGCTCCCTCCACCTCCTGAATGCCTCCCTATGTGGCCCTTTGCAACCTGCAGCGCCTCCGGTTTCTAGGGATCTGTGAGCATAAAAACTTCTTCCTTCAGGACAGTCATCTCCGTGTCTGCGTTTCTTACTATACCTGATTAACAACAAATCCTTGCTACCCTTAAAACAGGGACACACATTGAATTGACAGTCCCAGGATCCACATAGTCAGCTTGCTCTTGGTCAATAGGGGGTTCGAATTCACTACTGGGATGCAAGCGCGCTCTCTGAAAATCATCACTGTGGAACTGGGTAAAGCACTTTCCCACATAGAAATTGTTAGGTAAGTGGCTTACCTATAAATAGAACAGTGCCCCAGCAAGGCCCACAATGTTTCTATTTTAAATACATCTCTCTGTACTCGTGTCACTTCCTAACCTCTCCTTTTTTTTTTTTTTTCCCAGCATGCTCTTATTAATTATGTGTTAGAATCCTGAGCAGCAAGTTCTTTCATTTTAAGTCACTAAAAACTTGCTCTAGGAGTGCTGTTATTCAGAAGTAGAGCCTTTACACTTTACCCATTAGTGGCCGCACAGAAGAATTTTGGTGGAATGGAGAATTGCTTCTGCCTGGCTTCTGATTTTGCTGGCTCTGGGCTTTTCAGGAGAGGGAGGCAATCAATTTTGATCAACATGGGACTCATGCTCGGACGCTTCAGTGAGCCAGAAGCCACAAAAGGAGAAGGAGGGTGGTTTGCCGGGTGTGGAGGCTCACACCTGTAATCCCGCTACCTTTAAAATATATATATATACACACACACATATATATATGTGTGTATATATATGTATATTTATTTATTTTGGGGATGGAGTCTCTGTCACCCAGGTTGGAGTGCAGGGGCATGATCTCGGCTCACTGCAACATCCAATTCTTGGGTTCAAGCAATTCTCCTGCCTCAGCCTCCTGAATAGCTGGGACCACAGGTGTGCACCATCGCACCCTGCTAATTTTTTGTATTTTTAGTAGAGACAAGGTTTTGCCATGTGGGCCAGGCTGGTCTTGAACTCCTGATCTCAAGTAATCTGCCCACCATGGCCTCCTAAAATGCTGGGATTACAGGCATGAGCCACTGCACCCAGCCTAATCTTAGCACTTTGGGAGGCTGTGGAGGGAGGATCACTTGAGCCCAGGAATTAAAGACCAGCCTGGGCAACACAGTGAGACTCTGTCTCTAATGAAGAAGAAGAAAAAAGAAGAAGGAGAAAGAGGAAAAGGGAGGAGGAGGAGAAGAAGAAGAAGAAGAAGAAGAAGAAGAAGAAGAAGAAGAAGAAGAAGAAGAAGAAGAAGAAGAAGA
>NW_012106097.1:1795608-1810813 GCF_000951045.1 Mandrillus leucophaeus | reverse complement strand
AAGAAAGAAAGAAAGAAAGAAAGAAAGAAAGAAAGAAAGAAAGAAAGAAAGAAAGAAAGAAAGAAAGAAGAAAGAAGGAGGAGGAGGAGGGAGGAGGAGGAGAAGGAAGATTCTAGGGAGCAGAGAGGTGCTCTGGTACTGACCCTCCCATGTGCTGGAAGGAAGAAAGGCAAGAAGCAGAAAGCTGTCTCCATGCCCTGAAAATGTGATCAGCAGAAAGTATTTGGTTACCTAAACCAATGCTTCTTGAATGTTAATGTGCATATAAATTGACCTGAAACTTTTATTAAAATGTACATTTTAGACTCAGCGGGTCTGTGGTGGGCCTGAGATTCTGCATTTCTAACAAGTGACCAGGTTATGTTGATCCTGCTGATGCGCAGACCACATGTTGAGTAGCAAGGACCTAACTACTCCATTTGTGAGGTCCTTGCCTAAGAGGAGGAACTGTAATAACACAGGAGACTAATTAGCTGGGAGTAACAGTAAGCATTTCTGCTGAGTGTTATCATCAACCTCAACAGGGTAAGTTAAGTTAAAATATTATCTTAATTTGGAGTCTGTTTGTTTTCACTTTTTTTAAAAAACAAAATATTTTAAGTCGTATGTGTGTGTTATTGTTTTGTGCATGAGCATATGTTCTATTTTCACTTTCTTAGCCAAGTTTTTGCTTAAGTACAAAACTACTTCCTAGGGAGCATGACGCAGGGGGATAAGCATTACTCCTCACCGTGGCAGTGGTTCAGAGGCAGAGCACAGAGTTGAGAACCAGACAAGGCCATGAAAAGGCATGGAGGACTCTTTATCCTTCAATGCTTCCCAGAGTCTGCCAAGCTGTTTTCCAAGATCTCATCTTGATCAGTCCTTCTCAGATTTGTTTCAGAGGCTGAGTGCTCGGAAATCATGATACTCCCTGCTCAATGGGTAAAATGCTGGTATATGTATGTAATGATATGATACAACTTTACTGGCGGAAAACATGGCTCTAATAAGTGAATGTAACATGAAATAACACCTACCCCTAAGTCCTTTTGGAAATGAACCTGAGTTTCATTATTGGTAAAATGAAGGTAATAACCCCTATCTCACAGAGACCACTGATCCTTCAGTTTGAATGAAAGATATGCCAAAGATTTTTGCTTCTAAGACAAATAGCACAGCAAGACAAATAGCACAGCAAGCAGGACTTCACTGTTACTGGCTGCCATTTATTTAGCATCTACCATATACTAGATACTATGCTAAGGGCCTTACGAACCTCTCATTAAACATGAGAACAATTCATTTAGGAAAACATTTTTATTTTCTCTATTCTAACAATGAGAAACGCTGAGACAGTGATATCTTGCTAGCTCATTGGTAGAGTTTATGCCTCACTCCTCTTTCAACGGGCCTCTCACCACCCCATGCTCCCATGCTAGCAATTTACCTTCTTTATCAAGAAATTAAGATGTGACTTTTGACCAAGCACATCCCCATGGCAGTATTTCTTAATCTTTTTCTGTGTGTGTCACAATCCCTCTGAAAATCCACTGAAGACCATAAACCTTCCCAGAAAAATGAACATAAGCAAACACAGCACTTTGTATTCAACTTCAGTGGGCTCATGGGCCCCAAGAAAAGACAAGGTGCTGCTGAGTGAAAGACGAGGAGGGCTTTAATAGGCTTCAGGCTGAACTTGATCTGTCTTTTCAAGCACTGATCTGAAATGTTTTCCTTAGCCATTTTCCTGACTATTATATTTTTCAAATATTTATATTGATAAAAGATTAAACAAACCCAAAATGTCAAAAATATTATTTGGCAACAGGGAGCCTATAGAGTTTCCAATTTTTTTTTAACCATCAGTCATCAAAAAGACTTTCTATTCTGAATCGACAATATCAGTTCAGATTAGCAAACAACCCAGTGAATACTTGTTTCTCTTTCTTAGTATCTGAATGAAACAAGATACTTAACACAAAGCAACGTTGTTGCTCCCTCCTGGTTTCTTAATATAAGAAGAGACTTGAGCTGTTGACAAAAAATACAGAGGTGAGAAATATACTTGGTTTCTATAACCCCCATATATGAAGATAAAAATGTGGGAGGTAGCAGGAAGGAAGAAAGGGAGGGAGGAAAGAGAAATAAGAAAGAAGCAACCAGATATTTACATTTAGACTAATTTGAAATGGACTTTTATTATAGATTTTGTAGATCCACGTGTGCTCTCTGGACCAATAAAGTGTGCTTGCTGGACCAGCAGCATCAATGTCTCCTGGGAACTTACTAAAATGCAGATTCTCAGGCCGCGCCCCAGGCCTTTTATATCAGAAACTCTGGGGGTGAGACCTAGCAGTCTGGTTTCTTTTTTTCTTTTCCTAAATAAGTTTATTTCCTAAAGACTTTATGTTTTAGAGTAATTTTAGGTTCATAGCAAAATTGAGAGGAAGGTACAGAGATTTCCTATATACCCATTGCCCCTACAAATGCATAGACTCTCCCATTATCAACATCCCCCACCAGAGTGGTACATTTGTTACAATGGATGAACCTACATGAACACATCATTATCACCCAAAGTCCATACATTACATTAAGGGTTCACTCTTGCTATTGTACATTCTAGGGTTTGGACAAATGTATAATGACATGTATCTACCATTGTAGTATTATACAGAATAGTTTCACTGCTCTGAAATTCCTCTGTGCTCTGCCTACTTATCCCTCTCTCCCCTTAACCCCTAGCAACCACTGATCCTTTTACTGTCTCCATAGTTTGTCTTTTCCAGAATTTCCTAAGTTGTAACTCTATAGTCTGTAGCCTTTTCAGATTGGCTGCTTTCACTTAGTAATATGCACATACGTTTTCTTCAAGTCTTTTTATGGCTTAACATTAGATTGGTGCAAAAGTAATTGTGGGTTTTGCCGTTAACCATATTAATGATGTCAAATACCTCAATTACTTCTGCACCAACCTGATAGCTCATTTGAATGGAATGATATTCCACTGTCTGCATGTACCACAGTTTACTTGTCCATTCACCTGCTGAAGGGCATCTTGGTTACTTCCAAGTTTTAGCAATTATGAATAAAACTGCTATAAATATTCATATGCAGGTTTCTGTCTAGACATAAGTTTTTAACTCCTTTAGGTAAATACCAGGGAGCATGATTGCTGGATTGTACGGTAAGAGTACACTTAATTTTGTAAAAATTTGGCAAATAGTCTTCCAAAGTGGCTGGACCATTTTGCATTGCCATCAGCAATAAATGAGAGTTTCTGTTGCTCCACATCCTCACCAGCATTTGGTGTTCTGGATTTTGGCCATTCTCATAGATGTGTTGTGTTCAGCAGTCTGTTTTAACAAACCCTCGAGGTGATTCTGGTGCACTGAACGTTGAAAACCATGATTGTGAACAGATCTTCTCTCATAGAAGTAGCCCTCCCAGCTGGTCCTGATTCAATCTGCTGACTTTGTAATGAAAGAGGAGCATAAAGAGGAGGACAATGGGGAGGAAAGCAGTGTTTATTCAGCGACCACAACATGCCAGGCACTGTATGATTATGATTTCATTTTATTCTTCCACAGGGGCTAAGAATGTTTTCCTCTTGTCTCCATTTTAAAGATTTTTTGAAATGAGATTCCAAGCGATAGTAATGTTTAAGCTTACAGACCTACTAAGTAGTGAGTTCACATTAGGGAATTTGAAAAGTACAAAAGTTACAAAGAAGAACATAGGAATTACCCATAACCCCATTCAAAACAACATTATTATTTAATGTAAGTCCTCACAGTAATTTTTTTTTTTTTTTCCTGTGTAAAACTCCTTTGAATTTCAGGCTGCTCTGTGGTCTCTCACAGAGTTTAGGCTCCCATAGTGGGTCCTTTGCTCAGAGATCTGAAGACCCAGGAACTAATGCCTCCGCCTTCAGCTTTGTTCTAATCTCTCCTAAAAGCAGGTATCTGGATCCTTTGAATCTCCCTACATCCCTACATCTGATAATACACAGAAGCAAGAGCTGAGTAAATCAAACAAGTGAGCCGAAGTAGGTGCTGAAAGTTGACCTAAAACAAACTGGGAGCTAAGACTCTACTCCAAGACAGAACAGAAATGGACTTGGAGCCAGATATAGAACAGGCTATTTATGCTCAGTTCTCTAGGAAAAGGATAGAGGCTTGTTCTGAGATCTGTTCATCTTGTGCTGGGGGCTGGAGGGAGCTGCTGTTCCTGGAACACTCTGCAAGTGTCTGTTCTGGGAGGGGCATCACGGTCTCCGCATCCCAAGCCAGGCATATTGTGCATCAGAGTCAACGAATGGAAGTCATCAGAATTCTGGACGACACTCTGTTGTGTTTGGATGGTTCTCTATTTAACCCCCTGTGGAGGCTGCTGTGTATCTGTTTCATGCCAGACTCACAGAAAATAGTAAAGATAAAAGACAGAAGGCTTATAGCTGTTTTCATAAAGTGTTTGTTTTCCTTGCTGTTAAGACCACTTGTCCAAGTGAATCATTTAGGGTTATATTTTACTAAAGCACCTCAAAAAAAAAAGCCAAAATGTTTTAGAATCTATAGCTGTGGGTGATCCAAACATAATGAACTTCCTCCTTCTGGGAAAAAAAAAAAAAAAAAAAAAACAGAAAGAAAAGAAAAAAGGAAAGTCTAGGTTTTTTTTCCCTCCAACCCTGCCCCTGAGTTTGAAACCTAGAAGCAATTGCTGCCCCTCCCTCCCAAACCCTTAGTCTTCACCCAACGTAAAATGAAAATGAAGATAACCTGGAAGGATCTTATATGACAGAGATGTGTCATATTCAGGCTGTAGATAATTGAAATTTACAATTAACAATTTTGTCAGAAGAATGCCTTTTAGTCCCTGAAGTATTTTATTATGTATGCTAATAGGACAATTTAGGATAAAGACAGGGAGTGGGTTCTAAAGAGAAAAGCATCATTATGTAAGTTAAGGAGTAATACAAGGTATTCACTAGTGGGAAAAGTTTTAACATATTTTACTTATCTACATTTGAATAGACAATACATTCATATAGTTCAAAACTCAGGCCAGGCACGGTGGCTCATGCCTGTAATCCCAGCAGTTTGGCAGGCCAAGGCGGGTGGATCACCTGAGGTCAGGGGTTTGAGACCAGCCTGGTCAACATGATGAAACACCATCTCTACTTATTAAAAAAAAAAAAACATAAATTAGCCAGGCATGGTGGTGCATACCTGTCATCCCAGATAGTTGGAGGCTGGGGCAGGAGAATCACTTGAACCTGGAGGTGGAGGCTGCAGTGAGCCGAGATCGCACCACTGCACTCCAGCCTGGCGACAGAGGGGGACTCTGTCTAAAAACAAACAAAACAAAACAAAACAAAACTTCAAACTGTATGAAAGGATAGGGAGTGAAAAGAATCCTTTCACATCCTTGTTCTCCACCCCCAGTTTTCCTGAGGTCATCAGAGCTACCAGAGTGTTTGGTATGCTGTCAGATGTGTACTATGCATAAGCAAGCAACACACACATATTCTTATACTCTGTTTTTTAATGCAAATGGCAACATTCACTACACTCTGTTCTATGCCTTGGTTCTACACCTGAGGATGTCTCTTAAATGTTTTTGTTTCAATGTATAAAGAAGTTCCACGTACATGAGCCCTACCTTAGAATCATGCCCCACAGTAGAGGTTTCTCTTCTTTTATTGTTTTCTGCCTCTGCTTTCATTGTAAGCCTTCTGTAGTATTCGTCTTTTATTTCATCTGGCTTAAAGGAAGAAGACCAGATCTTTGTGCAGTAGGGACCCTAAGCTTCGAAGAGCTCTAGTGATAGCAGGTCAGAAGAAAATTCCTGAGGTTGGAAGCTTGCACCTTTCTGAAGAAACAGACATGCAACAGGATGTAAGGAGAAAGGAGTGGGGACGAGACAGGAAATGGAATCAAGACAAAAGACAAAGGCAATGGGAAAGAACCAGGCGTTTACAATAATATAAATGATTTGGGTGACTGAACTAGTAAAACCTGTTTTTCTGTGTGAGTAGTCTGTGTTAAATGTGTAGAGGAAGCTAATGTATTAAAGCAGTAGAGAGGAATTATGCTGATGTGCAGACTAAAATGTACATGGTTAGCTCTAGAAATTAATATAGTCTCTATAGATGTGATTGTAAGTTGATTCAGTTCTAATGGCTGATTTGGAAAATAAAATCAAAAGGATTAAAAATGTACCCTGAGGCCAGACACAGTGGCTCACACCTGCAATCCCAGCATTTTGGGAGGCTGAAGTGGGAGAATCGTTGAGGCCAGGAGTTCAAGACCAGCCTGGGCTACATTGCGAGACCTCGTCTCCCCCAAAAAAAAAAAAAAAAAAACCCACAAAAAACACCCACGCTGTAAAATTGCCCATAAATTCCAATTATTTTAAGGAAGCAATAATGAACAAAGATGTCACATCATTTACAACAGCAAAAATTTAGAAACAATCTAAATATCTAATGTAGTGGATTAACATAGTAAATTATGGCATATCCATAAACTGAAATACTATCTGCTATAAGATATATGTTTACAGGTATGGGAGAATGTTCTCCATACATTTCTAAATTAAAAGAATTATTATACAACTAAAAGGCTCATTCTGTATATCTATTTTACTGATTTAATTTATTTTCTTTTTTTATTTTTTATTTTTTATTTTTACAAACAGGGTCTCACTGTGTTGCCCAGGCTGGAGTGTAGTGGCATGATCATCACTCACTGTAACCTTGAACTCCTGGGCTCAAGTGATCCTCCCACCTCAGCCTCCCGAGTAGCTAGGACTACAGGAGTGCACCACTATGCCCACACCTAGCTAATTTTTTTTTTTTTTTTGTAGTGATGAGGGTCTTTCTATGTTGCCCAGGCTGATCTTGAACTCTTAGCCTCAAGCAATCCTTCTGGGATTACAGGCATGAGCCACCATGCCTTGTCTATATATTTATTTTGGTATATTAGTAAGAGTAAATGTTTATTGAGATATGCCATTTACCAGAAGCTCTTTACGGTGTTTTAAACTCATTAAAACTTACAATCCGTCAATTAGAAGCTACAATAATTTACAATTTGCCCACAGGAGAACTGAGGCACACAGCAGTTGAGCAACTTGGGTAATAGTTGGTAAGTGGAAGGGCTGTATCTTGGACCCTGCTTTTCTGGGTATAGAGCCAGGTCCACATGTGATAATGCTTACCTGTGTAGTGAAAAACCTAGGTCACAAAATAGAATTCAGTTTTTGAATAGTGTCCATGGTGGGGATAATGTGTCCCTGCATGGGAGGAAGTTATCCTCGGTGGGGGACTGAAGGAGGTGGGTGTGAGGGGATTTTGCCTGTGTTGCAATGGTTTATTTCTGATAAGCCTAATATAGAGAACTAAAATCAAGGGTATAAAACTAAATTTAAGGAGACCTGGAAAGGACTAAAATGAATCAACTTAGTGTCTTAAAGATGATATAATCACAAAATATGCCACGAAACCATCCAGATTTTTTAAAACAACAAACAACATGCAAGTGTTTGTAAATCTGAGCTTGCAGTGATCGATTGTTTATTCATATGATAATTTATTTAGTTTATAATGATTGCTTAGTATTCATTTTACAAATGTGCTCTCCTCATGCACTTTAAACTAAAATATTAAAAATAAAAGAGTAAAATGAGGCAGTTACAGACAAAACAAAGTCCAAAAAAATCCCAATATTCAGCTTACATATTGAATAACTGTGTGGGAAAACATTGGCCATCTTTTGTAACTTGTCCTTGGAAATGCTTTCAAAACCACTTTCATTATTAAGTATTCCACGTTGTTTTTAACAAGATTATTTCACCTACACTATTTACCATACTTGTCACCAAATGATTATGTTTCCAGAAGTTCAACTTCACTGAAAATGATGGCAATTTGTCACCACAGAGAATATTTTAATAAATGGACTTCAGTTTTCAAGATTCAAAGCAGTATTTCCATAATATATTTAGTTATGTCAACATTGTTGGAATATGTGTATCTTTCTAACATGGCTCCTGACAAATTCTGACATTTTTGTTTAAAAACAAAGTTAGTTACATTGTCAGAGGCATTTGAATCAGAGCAACTCCATTTTGAATAGGGGCTGAGTGAAATAAGGCTAAGACCTGCTGGGCTGCATTCCCAGTAAGTTAAGGCATACTTCGTCACAGGATGAGATGGACGGTCAGCATAAGATACAGGTCGTAAAGACCTTTCTGATGAAACAGAGCACAGTAAAGAAGCTGGCCAAAACCCACCAAAACCAAGATGGTAATGAGAGTGACCTCCAGTTGTCCTCACTGCTACACTCCCACCAGCGCCATGACAGTTTACAAATGCCATGACAACGTCAGGAAGTTACCCTATGTGGTCTAAAAAGGGGAGGCATGAATACTACGCCCCTTGTTTAGCGTATAACCGAGAAATAATCATAAAAATGGGCAACCAGCAGCCCCCAAGGCTGCTCTTCCTATGGAATAGCCATTCTTTTATTCCTTTACTTTCCTAACACACTTGCTTTTACTTTACTCTATGGACTCGCTCCAAATTTTTTCCTGCATGAAATCTAAGAACCCTCTAAGGTCTGGATCAGGACCCCTTTTTGGTAACAACGTTGCTTTATGTAACTTCGTGTGTGTGTGTATGTGTGTGTGTGTGTCATACATTGAGCTACATTTATGTACTCATATCTAGAATTTATGTTAAGGCATATGGGCACAGTACTCCTTAAAGTACAATAAACACTATTTACCCCCTCATTGCATAATGGCCTGGAGCCTAGAGCAAACTAAAATAAACTACACCAAGTTTTCAGTTGTATGTTAAAGCCTTAAATTCACCACATAAATATTCCAAAACCAACTCAGAGCAGTAAGCTGATGGCTGGATAGAAAGCACAATCAGAGGGATTATTCTGAGGGAGCAGGGGAAACGTGTTTCTTGACCTTCTGTTCTGAAAGGCTTCTTTTCATCTGGTTTCAATTCTCTTGTTTGTGCACCTTGCCATATTTATTATTGAATTCCTGGTTTCTTCTTGTTTTATGTTCCATGTTCCAATGATTTATGAGAAATTGCTGATCTAGATGTTATCTTTGGCATTCAGAGAGTGCACAGAGCCTCTTAAGAATGCTGAGAGAATAAATGTGTTTTGAGCTGCACAATACCCAGGCTGAACAGATGTCCATCAATTCATGAAAAATGCCAGCTGAAGATGCTTTAATAAGATGCATTTTTCTTCAACACAGCAGCAGCAAGAATGTTTTCAAAATCACAGATAATTTTCCCTCTTTGGTAGATGATTGTGGTTAGAAATGATAAGACTTGGTTCTAAAATATTCATATGAGAAAAACTCTGGTCAAAGATAGATTTTTTTTTTTTTTAGCTCAGAATAAAGTGGCACATTTTCTACATCAGGAAATTGTCTTGTGAGGTAGACTAAGAAATGGAATATGCTAATGACACTTCAGTTAATTTCTAAACATCTCTATGAAGATGATCTAGTTTATAAGTGAATAGGGGGTGAGAATTTTTTTAATGGTGACCAGTTTTTTCTTGCTTAACAAAGTGAAAACTAATTAGCAAGTCAAACATGCTCAGAGGAAGTCATCTAATTAGATAGATTTTACAGACTAATCAAAGTAGTTAGGGAATTTTCCCTAGACTTCCTTCTCTCCACTAGGGGAGGTTAAACGCATCCCGAGAAAACATTGCCCTTACCAAACTTTATCTTCCTATGCAAGTCTTTCTGTAATCAAACTTGCCAAAATATTATATCCAACACCCTAATGCAGACATGTATGCAGATTCCTTCGTGGGCTTAGTGTTCCGTGAATTTTCCCATAGAATTTAATAATTTTTAAGAAAGAGATGTGTCAATATATCAAGTCCTAATTATTCAAAATTACATTCTTCATTCGTTTCTACCTTATTTTTCAGAGTTAAATCAGAAAAGTAACACACAGAATAAAGAAAACATGTAAAGAGGCTAAGGAAAACTGTAATAAACAGCACACTTGCAATAAAAGGTGTATAATAAAAGGAGAAAAGATGTCTTTTTATTTCATGATAATAAGGGAGAGAATAGATACTTTCACCTGTTTCATCACACACATGAATCAGCTATGATGGAACACCTGGAGTAGTCAATACTTTTCTTGTTAGTTAAACAAGTTTGGCAAGCAAGTAGAGATTATCTTAATAAATCAAATGTTCATTTCTGCAATTCCAAATACTGAAATCACTGCATACTTAAGGAATAACAAAAAAAGACTGTAGGGTTCCTCTGTAAATTTCAGTAACTAAAGGATATATATATACACATATATCTCAATCTTGGCTAAGGACCAATTTTTTATTTTCAGGGTTGTCCTTTATAGAGCTCATCAACTTAATTTCCAAAACCCAAATGTTAAATATTCTATGGTATAAAATGTTTATATCTAGATGGTGAGATTAACTATGATTTTCAATTTCTTCTTTAGGTGTTCCCATGTCATATTTTTAAAAAACTAGTCAAGCATGGTTGTGGGAGGAGACAATGTTACTCAGCTTAACAATAACCCAACACCCTCAGACCAACTATTTTGTATTGTTTTTATAGTGTTTATTTTTATAGTGCTTATAACTTTTATAACTAGGAGGAAGGATATTGAAAAGAAAATCCTGGGCTATCGAACACACATGGAAGTGCAATTCACAAGGGCATGATACAATGATGAGTTTTGAGACAGGTTTTCACGAGGATGGCTTCTTACCTACTCTACGTTCTGGGATTCAGAAACTTAGCCATAAATGTAATCTTGTATCCATCTAAATTAGGTACCTAGATGTATTTTCTAAGAATTTTGTTAATAAGTTTAATTAAGAACTGATCCCACATTAAGAAATGGTTTATGATAAAGTTAATAAACATTTGAGCCAAGCCCAAAGCAAAACAACAACTATATAGTTTACAAACACTACTGTATTCCCCCAAAACTGTTTACCCTAGGAAACAGAAGAATGATCCACCATAACTGGTTAGAGAAACTCCTATGGAAGCCTTGGTCCTGTCCAGATTTTTGTATTCTCTCATAACCTAGTTCAGTATCATCCACAGCTACCTCTCTATGCACAATGAACCATATCACATGGCAGTCTGAGTCCTCACGATAGCACTTGATTTCTTTATATTGTACTTGAATCCTTAGTCTTTCTGTCTCCAATTGTCCAAATCTCAGACTTTAAGAAACAATGTCTTCTTTAACTTTATTGCTAATTGCCAGCTACTTCAGTCTCTAATCGCTGTATCACGGACCTTTGCAAATATAACACTGTTCAGATGCTATAAATGTCCACTCTTGTTCCCTGTTACAAAACACCTCCTTCTCTCTCAGACAATGGATGTAGAGAGATTTTTTAGACCTCCTTGATTTGCCAGGCAGTGGACTGTTTTCATTTATAATGAAGATAGAAGCTGTTACTCCTTCTTTGCAAACTGACTCTGTTTTAGCCTAAAGCCAGTAAGAACTTAGGCCTCGCACCATTTTTACACAAGAAACACAATCATTCTCAGCATTTTGTGATTTTAAAAAACAGACTTTATTAAAAATTTCAAAGACGAAACACATCAGAGGTCTTACATCATGTATCCTCATCAAATTGCTGCAAACATCCTCATCAGAGCTGACTATCCTCTCCCTACTCTCCAACTTTGCTGCCAGCTGGGGTTTTCCTTGTTCCCTTCATCCCTAATAGAGCTCCTAGCCCCACTGATTCCTTTTCCTCTCTCCAATCTATCACCTGCAACCTGCATAATTATATACCCAGTTATCAGCAAATTAAACACCTTCTTTAGAAAGTGAAGGGGGTAAAGAACAACAATGTTATTTTCCTCTATTCCATTCACATTAAGTGCTCACAACAAGTCTTTGTGATAGGTTTCATCACCCCAAGTTTGCATTAAAGAATATCCGAGTACAAGCCAAGGTTCTCTTCAGAGTTTCATTCTAAACTATTATATCATGTCATTTCCTCATACAATCATAAGACATCTGTCTAACCCTCACATAAATGGATGCAAAATGCCCAAACATCAAAACTCAGACAGTTATAGATACATGGATGGTTTCCAAAATTCAGACAGCTATAGATACAGGGATGGTTTCCATAATTCAAGACAGGAAATAACCACAGAATTCGTTTGGTTTGTCTTTTTGTTTTAATAATGAAGGAGAATATCTCAATGTCAAATCCAACTTTGGAAGTTGCCTCTTTCAAAAAAAATTTAGGACAGCCTATCTATCCCATCTATCAGAGTCACACTGAAAAATCAATTTTCAGGGATCATATTTGTGCAGAGTAACATAGAATGAAATATTCTTAACCCCCAGCATTTATAAAGGTGCATGCAGCAGCAAATAAACTGTGTGGTGGTGCCACGGAAGTAGAAATACAGTTAATAAAGATTCTGTAGTTTAAAATTTGCACTTGAGAACTGCAAAAAGAGAAAGTGAGAGAAATCTATGTCGTTATTATTATTCTTTATCAAAGAAGGGAAGCATGACTTGCCTGAGTTGTGAACCACCATGGGATTTGGAAGGATAACAATGAATGAACCTGAGTGAAGGAAAAATGGGGGCCAATCGCAGTTATGGGGAAATACTAGTGAAATGAGTCCTGACATAAACTCTCAATGTCTTCCCTGCATCACACTCCTACTTTTGTTCTACATCCTTGCATAAAACAAAAAAGAGATTCCTTTATCTTACCTTTGAACACAGGAAAGAGTTGCCAAAGCAAAATCTAGGTATGTTATGGCTAGAAGAAAAATGGCATAAGCTCTTTGGAGATGAAAAGGGCTGTAAAGGCACTGGAGGTGGAAGTTCCTAGGAAACTATCCACAGGAATGAGACTACCCACATGTTTTGACTCATCTTAGGTGGAGGAAGAAACCATTCTCCCATATGCAGCTGAATTGTAAGGAGTGTATCAGTCAATATGGGCTAGATTTTGCTGCATAAACAAACTACTTAAAAAAAATCCCAGGAGCTTGAAAGGACAGATGTTAATGTCTTGCTCACACTTATATATCCATTGCAGATTGGCAAGGCTGTTTTGCTCACTGTAATCTCTTAGGGACCCAAGCTGATGGAATCTTCATTTCAACATGTGCTTCCACAATCACCAAGGCATGAAAAGAGAAAGTGGCAAAACATACACTAGCTCTTAAAGTTTCCACACAGGAGTGATCTGTGTCACTTTTCTCTCACATTTCAATGGCCAAAGCAAGCCAAACACCCACAGTTACCTTTAAAGGGAGTTGGGAATGTGCAGTCTCTTGTCCAGAAAGAGGAAAAGTAGGATGTTTGAGATCAGATCCAGTGACTACCACAAGCAACTATAATGCTAAGTTAATAAGGGAGAGCTAGCAGGTTGTCCTCTCTCAATTTCTCTGTTTCCAAAGGTCACAAAGGCTGTACCTGTGCCTCCATGCAATGTATCAGCCATTTTGATTTAGTTTCACTATGGATTTCACCATTCAGTAATGAAGAGGGATTAGAATTAACATCAGAAACTCTCTGCACTTGAAATTCTATGTTCGTTAAAAGCCACAGATCAATACTGGGTTCAGTAAACTGTATATATTCATTACAAAGGTAAATTTAGCCATTTTCGGGTAATGCTCTTAGCCATCTTGAAATAAAAATCTCAAGTAAGAGAGTCATATGAAAAACTTAAAAAAAGGATCACCTTATTTAGGTAACTGACAATTGCAAGCAAGACCCATTTGAATATACTGCTAACGAGACTATAATTTGACATAATCCTTTTGGGAAAAAATGCCTCACTATGTATCAAGAGCCTTACATTATTCCTCACTCTTTTACCTCACAATTCAATTATTGGAAATATATCCCAAAGAACCCTACGTGTTTAAAAACTAAACATGATGTTCACTACCATACTATTTATGGTAGTAAATAATTTAAAGTAGTTTAAATGTTCCACGACAGAGGAAGTATTTAAGCAAATTATGGTAAATGTACATGAGGGACCCATTGGAAGTTGTGTTTGTTGGGAAAATGATTACATTATAATATTAGCTTAAAAATACAAAATTACAAGATTTATAATTTTACTGTGGTCAAATCTGTGTTAAATGTATCTATGTCATGTAATATACATTTTTGTACATATTTTGACATCCTTTATGAATAGACCATTTCATACAATGGCACTAAACAGACCTGTTTCCCTTTTGATATGATGCATTTTATACATGTGTGACCAAAGGGCTACTATTATTTCTTAATTAACAAGACAGATCACCACAAACTTGTTGACAACAAAAGGGTATAATAAGATTTTGAGTTGATTTTAGAAAGTTGAAAGATAAAGGCAAAATGCATGCATGCATATGTGTGTGTGTGTTTCTTTGTAAAAGAAAAAGAGAACATTAGGGAAAACGCATTTTTCAAAGTTATTAGAAGAAACTGATTTGATATAAAGAGACCTAGTAGAAAAAAGCCTAGTGGACACATTGTAAAGACTGAGACTGTTTTGGAGCATAATTCTTGGGTGTATATTAACTGCAGAGAGGTAATCCTATATATTATGCTTTTAATATACTAATGTATACAAGACAAATGCTAGTTGTTTTATAATAATAATAATAATAATAATAATAATGTTTGAGAAAGGGCTACAATGGAAAAATTCTGAAGGGAATTGAGGTGATTGAAACTGGAAATAGAAATCTGTAGAGAAAACCAATAGGTATTTAATGAAGTAAAAGGCATATTTGTGAGAATGTTGATAAGTAGTCCTTTAATGGTCATCAACATTGTCTCTATTAAACATGGACTGAAAGCAGACAGATTTCAGACAAATTAGAGAGCATTTCCTGGGCCGAGTGTGGTGGCTCATGCCTGTAATCCTAGCACTTTGGGAGGCCTAGGTGGGCGGATCATCTGAGGTTAGGAGTTCAAGACCAGCCTGACCAACATGGAGAAACCCCCGTCTCTACTAAAAATACAAAATTAGCTGGGCATGGTGGTGGGCGCCTGTAATCCCAGCTACTTGGGAGGCTGAGTCAGGAGAATTGCTTGAACCTAGGAGGCAGAGGCTGCAGTGAGCTGAGATCCCCCATTACACTCCAGCCTGGGAGACAGAGTAAGACTCTGTCTCTAAAAAAAAAAAAAAAA